>NW_006295559.1:5295831-5329631 GCF_000327345.1 Myotis davidii | reverse complement strand
TACAACTTAAAGAACTGGAAAGAGAACAACAAGAAAAGCTCAGAGTTAGTAGAAGAAGGAAATAATAAAGATTATAGCAGAAATAAATAACATAGAGACTAAAAAAAAAAATACAAAAAAAATCAATGAAACTAAGAGTTGCTTCTTTGAAAGGATAAACAAAATTGATAAACCATTAGCTGGATGGCTTCACAGGGGAGTTTTACCAAACAGTCACAGAAGAATTAACACCTATACTTCTCAACTATTCCAAAAAGTCCAAGAGGAAGGAACACTTCCAAACTCTTTTTTGGAGGCCAGCATTATCCTAATTCTAAAACCAGATAAACACACTACAAAGAGAATTACAGGCCAATATCCCTGATGAACATAGATGCTAAAATACTCAACAAAAATTAGCAAATCAGTTCCAGCAATATACCATATTAAAAAAGATCATATACCATGAGCCAGTGGGATTTTTTCTAGGTATACAAGGCTGGTACAATATTTCCAAATCAATAAACATGACACATCACATAAACTGAAAGATAAACATCACATGATCATATCAATAGCTGCAGAAAAAGCATTTGACAAAATTCAACACCCATTTTTTAGAAAAACGCTCAGCAAAGTAAGGAATAAAGGGATCATATCTCAACATAAGAAAGGCCATATATGCAAACCTACAGCCAACATCATACTCAATGGGCAAAAACTAAAACCATTTCCCCTAAGAACAGGAACAAGACAGGGATGTCTGTTTTTATCACTTTTATTCAACGTAGTATTAGAAGTCCTACCATAGTGATCAGACAAAAAGAAAACATAATAGGCATCCAAATTGGAAAGGAGAAAGTAAAACTCTCATTATTCACAAATGACACAATATTGTACATAGAAAACCCTAAACACTCCACCACAAACTAGATTTAATAAACAAAGTCGACAATGTAGCAGGATACAAAACTAACAGCCAGAAATTGATAGCATTTTTATACACCAATAATGGATTCTCAGAAACAGAAACTAAAAACAAAAATCCAATTTACCAGTGCAACAACAACAAAAAATTAAGATACTTAGGAATAAACTTAACTAAGGAGTTAAAGACTTATGCTGGGAAAACTACTGGACATTGAAAAAAAAGATAGAGGGAGTTATAAACAATTGGAAGAATATACTGTGTTCATGGATTGGTTCATTAAACTGTCCATACTGCCCAAAGCAATCTATAGATTCAGTGTAATCCCTATTAAAATACCAATGGCATATTTCACAGATCTAGAACAAATCTTTCAAAAATTTATATGGAAACAAAACAACAACAACAAAAAAACAAAAACAAACCCCTGAACAGCTGCAGCAATCTGGAGAAAGAAGAACAAAGTTGGAGGGATCATAATACCAAATATCAAGTTATACTACAAAGCCACTGTACTCAAAACAGCCTGGTACTGACACAGGAGGCATACAGATCAATGGAACAGAACAGAGACCCCAGAAATTGACCCAAGCTATTATGCTCAATATTTGACAAAGGAAGCAAGAGCGTAGAATGGAGTCAAGATAGTCTCTTCAATAAATGGTGTTGGGAAAATTGGACAGATACCTGCAAATAAAATAAAATAAAACTAGACCACCAATTTACACCATACACAACAGTCAACTCAAAATAGATAAAAGATTTAAATGTAACTCGTGGAACCATGAAAATCCAAGAAGAAACCATAGCAAAATCTCAGATATCTCTTGTAACAATATGTTCCCAGATACATCTCCTAGGGCAAAGGAAACTAAGGAGAAAATAAACAAATGGGACTACATCAAAATAACAAGCTTCTGCACAGCAAAAGAAACCATCAACAAAGTGAAAAGGGAGCCCACTGTATGGGAGCACATATTTGGCAATGATACATCTGGTAAAGGGTTAATATCCAAACTATATAAGGAACTCATACAACTTAACAGAGAAGACAAACAATCCAATTTAAAAAATGGGCAAAAAACCTAAATAGACACTTCTCCAAAAAGGACATACAGATGGCCAACGACATGAAAAAATGTTCAAAGTCGCTAATTATCAGTGAGATGCAAATCAAAACAACAATGAGGTATCACCTCACACCTGTCAAAATGGCTACCATCAACAAATCAACAAATGACCAGTGCTGGCAAGGATGTGGAGAAAAGGGAACCTTAGTATACTGCTGGTGGGAATGCAGACTGGTGTAGCCATTATGGAAAATAGTATGAAGTTTCCTAAAAAAAATTAAATATGGAACTCCCATTAGACCCAGTGTTCCCACTTTTAGGAATATATCCTAAGAAACCTGAAACACCAATCAGAAAGAATATATGCACCCCTATATTCATAGCAGTGCAATCTACAATAGCTAAGATCTGGAAACAGCCCAAGTGTCCATCAGTAAATGAATGGATAAAAAAGCTTTGGTACATTTACACCACAGAATACTATGCAGCAGTAAAAAAAAAAAAGAACCTCTTACCCTTTGTAACATCATGGAAGGACCAGGAAAGTATTATGCTAAGCGAAAAAAGCCAGTCAGAGAAAAACAAGTATCACATAATCTCACTCATATGTGGAATCTAATTAACAAAATAAACTGGTAAAAAAGAAATAGATCCAGAGACAGAAGCAGAGAACAGACTGATGAATCTCGAAGGGAAGACAGGGGTGGGTGGGTGGTAGCAAGAGATCAACCAAAGAACTTGTAAGCATATATACATAACCCATGGACACAGGCAATAGTGTAGTGAAGGCCTGGGGTGGGGGGTAGTGGCAGGCTAGAAGGGGTCTATGTTGGGGGAAAGGGAGAACATACGTAATACTTTCAACAATAAAGATTTTTTTAAAAAAGAAGTCATTAAAGAGAACATTTTAGATTATATTCTTATAGCAAAGACACTGTTTAGCAATTCTTTGCATTACTTAGCATTATGTAGTGCTACTAGGCATGGGCAGCTGTGGTTTAAAATGGTCAATTATTTCACTCATATGTGGAATATAAAGCTGAAAGCTATAAATAAACATACAAATTCTCATAGACACAGACAACAGTATGGAGATTATCAGAAGGAAATGGGGTAAGGAGGATGTAGAAGGGGTAAAAGCAGTCAAATATATAGAGACAGGCGGAGGGTGGTGAAAATACAATACACTATACAGATGATGTATTATAGAACTGTGCACTTGGAACATGTAATTTTGTTTATTAATGTCACACCAATACATTTAATAAAAATTTTTAAAAGAGCCTGTGGAAATTTGACTGGGGTGGTGAAAGCACAATACAGTATACAGAATGTATTATAGAATTGTACACTTGAATCCTATATAATTTTGTTAACCAATGTCACCCCAGTAAATTCAATAAAAATCAAATGAAATGTGTTCGCTAAAAAAATAAACAAAAAAAATTAAGAAGAGCTTATGAAGCTGCAAATTATCATCACTGTCTTATCCCCCTGGCTAAAGCAACCACTCTCCATCTTGTAAGTGGTACACGTGCAGTTCTTGAGAAGGAATGGCAACGCCTGTCAGCTTTGAATTTGAAAATATGCCTCATCAAATGATCTACATCAGTGATTCTCAAACTGTGGTCCTTACCACCAGAGAACCTTTTAGAAATGCAAATTCTGGGTCCCCACCCCAGATCTATAAAATGAGCAACTCTGGGAGTTGGGTCTATATCTGTACAGGCATTTCTCGATTTACTGCACTTCACCCCAGTGTGCTCTCTAGATGTTGTGTTTTTTAATAATTAAAGGCAAGACACTCCCTCAACAAAAGAGAATTATGACTTGCCTTCTTGCCGTGCTCTGGAAACAAACCTGCAATTATCTCCAAGGTATACTGGCAGTTTAGCCTTCAGGTCATTCCAATGCATGCTAAAGTTTGAGCAGTGATTTACAAGAAACATAAAACTCTGATCCAAACATATTTTGATCTAAAAATAGTTTTAATAGACCTCAATTCTAAAGAACAGAATGAGAGCGTACACAGGATGGAACAAAATTGGGTTTGCGGCTGTTCATATGGAAAATAATACAATGGTTAATAAATAATAATCCAAGAATAAACTCTGTTTCACGTATTCACAACTCTAAACCCACTTTTGCCTCACCCTGTATTGGCATTTTAAATCTCCAGTATTCTTAAATCATACAGGGCTTTGAACTTCTCTGAGTGATTACCTGTTGGCCTAAAACCAGTATTTTAAAAGACCGGGGAAAGAACATTAAAAGCATAAAGAGATCATATTTCTCCCCTCTTAAGTAACTGTGTATTACATTAGCATAGCCCTGGTAGAGAGAACAAAAGTTAGAGGGCAGTGCAGTGGCAGTGGAGTTACAGTTGTGTTCCCAGCTATGAAGTCAGTCTTTGTTTTCTTATTCCAGGTCAGGACCTTTGGAACAATGCTTCTTTGAGCAGGTGTATTAGGCTTTCACAGCACCAGTCAGATGTAAGGGGGGTGGGGGCCGATAAAGCTTCATAAATAGAAAATGCCATTCTCTTGGAACAGTGTATTCCTAATAGAAATAGTTTCATCCCTAAAAAATGAAAGAAGAAGAAAAAAAGCTGTGTAACATTTCAGAAGCAACAAAAAACTTTTTAAGTTCATTATATAGAAATTATATGTTGGAGACAGAAAAAAAAAGGGTAGTTTGTCAATGCTAGTGAAATATGGTTTTATAATATGTAATCACTTTAAACAATTTGATTATAAACTATACTCATTATTTAAGACCAAAATACTACTATAATATGCTTTATTTGTTTTGAGATGTACTTACAGGCCATAGTCAAGTTTAGTGGTAAATATTATAATAGGGTCAATGGTACAGGATACAATTGTAAGGACTCCTTATATTTTAAGACAGTTAGTCATAGAACAAAGGAAGAGGAGTCAAGAGTTTCTAAGAAGAGGACATACATGAGAAAGCTGGGTATTTGAATACATTACCAATGAGCAAAATTCAGTAAAGAAATCCTACACCTAGGTGATTTTATCCAGAGACAACTTACAGTAACTATATTATAATTGCAAATAACAGATGAGTTTTCAAAAGCTTGATTACATCTTAATGAATTCTTAAAGACTTCCTTTAGTGCTGCTAGAGTTTTTCTACTGTGCAGCCTCTAACAGCAATAACGTGCTCTTTTTCTATGTGTGCTAAGTGGCTTGCTTGGAAGGACAGTAAATGATGTATTTAATATTAATTAGACCCATGCAGGAGTTTTCAGATCGGCTGTATTAGCAAATAATCCCACTGCAAATAATAAGTCTTTTGCAAATAAGAATGAGGGTTGAGCACCTTTCAGTTTTAGCAGTACCAGAACATCCTCATCTCCACAGTGCTACTCCCTACAGAATGAAATACACAGAAAGACCATCCTCTACTTCCTTCAATGAGGTTGGGAGCTCCAGCTGCTCAGATTAGGACCCCATACACCATTACTTCTGAAGCCACCCTATGGCATAGACTCTTGCATATTATAGTGAAACACCAGTGTTTTGTCTTCTTATACCTTTCCTCCAGAGCTAGATTTTCTTGGAAACTAAGGAAGTTTAAGTTTTAGGGCCCCTCATTTGCAGAGGCCCCCTTTTTAAAAAGGTTCTGAAAGAGACTCTAGCAATGTTATCACGGTCTTACGTTTTGGTAAAATTTGCAAAAGATATTTGAACTACAATTGATTGTAGAGTAGTCATTTTGCTGATTTCCCCTCCTTTGACATCTCTCTCCTGTCAGTTAGCATTGGAGCAGCAGTGGGCAAATTGCGGATCTGGCCTAGAGAAGGTGGGATGAGGATACGTTTAGATTTTGTTTTGATTTAGTGGAATGTATAAATGTGGCTTGTAGTCTTGTGAGTATGGTTAAGTTATTGCTCGCTGTCCTAGTAGAGAAAGGACATCCAGGAATACTCTTACTGTCTGCTGTACTAAATCACAGGGCCTGAAATCTTCATATAAACGTGCCCAGTGGTGCCTAGCATCTGAAGTACGTGGGCGGTAAAGGAGAAACAGAGCCAGAAGCTGGCCTATGAAACTTTTCGGGGCTCTAAAAAAGACATATAAATGTGTATATTAACTATTCTAGAGGAGTATGCGAATCATCTTTTGATCACCTCTTTAGCGGATATTAGAAATCACTGTCATGTGAAATAATGATTAAAGACTAATGCAAAAATGTAGGAACAAAACATTTTAGGGTGCATCAGTTAATTAGTAAAAACACTTCTTTTCCTAGACTTTGTGATTTTTGTTGTATTTGTCATCCCAATTTGTAATTTGTTGTGATTTCTTAGTCCATTCTAAGTAAATATTCATTGTGTATCTAATTTAACATTTTAAATTTTATATTCTTTTTCTTAAAAGAAGTCCCCCCAAACTGAGTAACTTTAAAACCTCTCAAAAATGTGGATCTTCATCTAAAAGGATTTGATGTCTTTCCTGCACAGTAGTTATGGTAGTTTTACTTTTAACCGCCCCTCCCCCTTTTTTTTATAAATGCAAGAAAAATCTAATATCAAGGAAAGAAAGAAGAAAAGAAGTAAGGGAAAGAAGGGAAGAAAAGGACCCTGTTTATGGGGGGTAGGGGGTAGGTATGTCTCAATATGAGGCAGTGAATCAGATCTTGGAGTCAGACACAGGCAAACCTGGAGTTAAACTCTAGTGCAGCCGTGGGCAAACTACGGCTCGCAGGCTGGATCCGGCCCCTTTGAAATGAATAAAACTACTGAAAAAAAAAAGACCGTACCCTTTTATGTAATGATGTTTACGTTGAATTTATATTAGTTCACACAAACACTCCATCCATGCTTTTGTTCCAGCCCTCCGGTCCAGTTTAAGAACCCATTGTGGCCCTCGAGTCAAAAAGTTTGCCCACCCCTGCTCTAGTGCCATCATTTATGAGCTGTGTACCACATTCTCTCGCCTCTTTAAACCTCAGTTCTTTCATCCCCAAAGTGAGGATAATAC
Organism: Myotis davidii; assembly: GCF_000327345.1. Classification (NCBI taxonomy): domain Eukaryota; kingdom Metazoa; phylum Chordata; class Mammalia; order Chiroptera; family Vespertilionidae; genus Myotis; species Myotis davidii. The sequence goes on along the minus strand of NW_006295559.1, from coordinate 5,322,645 downwards.
CACCAATGAAGATTAAATGACAATGTATGTGAAGAACCTTGCCAAGTGCCTCGCACAGATAAGGCATTGAATAAAACTTTAAAATGCCTTATTCTTGAATGTATAACCCAAATTGTATTTCTTAAAATAGCCTTACTAATATGCTGCCTAAAGGATGAACAGCAAAGAAATAATTCCAGCATCCTTCCTGCTCTCTCCACAGTAAATTGTGAGCAATGCAGCATATGTGGAAAGTTCATTTCTTTTTCTGTGAAGGCATGGAACTGTCTGTACCAGGTGAGAAAATATGTCACCTTCCATTCTGAACAAAAGTTAGCAAATAAAATGTTGCTGACAGACTGTCTAACAAGTGGAATAGGATAGCAAATTTGAGAATCTACATAACAAGTTATACTGAAGTTCTCACACACACACACACACAAAGGGGTGTGTGTGTTACATTTGAGTTAATAGGCTCATTTCAAAGACAAAGGTTTAGGTATTCATGCATTTACTGACTCTCATGTTTCCAAGGCATCTGAGTACAGTAGATTAGGAAAGTTTAGAAGCAGATAACAGGATTAGAAATAGCTCAGAAGTCAACTCAGGGTTCAGGTGTCTCCCAGGCATGTCTCACACTTCACAGCTGTGATAATGTGGGCAAGAAGGCTGGAACACCTTCAGAACTCAGGGTTCAGGTGTCTCCCAGGCATGTCTCACACTTCACAGCTGTGATAATGTGGGCAAGAAGGCTGGAACACCTTCAGAACTCAGGGTTCAGGTGTCTCCCAGGCATGTCTCACACTTCACAGCTGTGATAATGTGGGCAAGAAGGCTGGAACACCTTCAGAAGGGACCATGATAAGCAGCAAACTGTCAGCATTAAATGCAGGAAAAAAAGAGCTGAAGGCACAAGAGGGTGATATAAAAAAAAAAAAAAAACCCAAAAAAACAGTAGTTAAAAATGCCACAAAATAACCGGAAATGTCCCAGTGTCCCTATTCATCAATGACCACATAAGTATACATAGTTGTCTATCCTTATGTATACAGGTAGTTCAGTGGCCAATCAGGCTCAGAAAAGCTAGTTACTGGTGCATAAAGCTTTTCGCCTGAGGTGTTCTCTTCCTCTTTATTTCCCTTCCTTGATGGAAATGCTTAACCAAATCGCCAAAGACATTTGAATCTGTCTTCTTTGACCTTAGATTCCAGAGCAACATGATCAGATTGTGGAGTATTTACCACTAACCAGACAAAACAAATGAATTCTAACTGATGCACCTGGGCCCTCTCTTTGTTCCTAAGGCGTCTCAATTACCCATCCTTTGTATTGCCCAGTGCACTAGAATCTTGGGCTTGGAAGGAGCCTGATAGTTCATTTAATCTTCTTTATTCTGATGCAGAAACCATCCCCTGAGACGGGTCACATACCCTGCCCTCTGCAAAAGGTGGCCCATTCCGTTACCTCTCGTTTTTAGAAAGCCTATCCTTATTGTCATATCACAACCTCTCCCTGCGTTCTGCCTGTTAGTTGTAGTTATTTCCCCTGGAACATCCCAAATGGACCTCCATGTTTCTTCTACAGATTAGCCCTGTGGGTCTTATGAAACACACAAACAAACACATACAGGGAAACAATCATGTCTTAATTCTCTTCCTCACTGAGCCTAACATCCAGATTCTTTCAAGCACTGCTGTCTCGGGGTAGCATTTGTTAGCCCCCCAACACCCAACACCCCACCCCCACCACACATACACACACCCTTCTTCCACTTCTCACTGTTTCCCTGCTCATTTCTGGCCAAGACCTTTGTTACAGTTGTCCCCTCAATATCCTCCTTTAGTTAATATCTTACTATTCCTCCAATCTTAACTCAATATTAAGTCCCTTAGGGCAGCCTTTCTGACTTTCCCACTTTAGTCCTGTCTTCCATTATATGCTTTTAAGGCATCTCATAACGCTCCTTTGCTGTACCTATCCCAGCAGCGATTTTGCATTTATTTGTGGGGCTGAGGCCAGTATGTCCTATATGACTTGCAAAGTATGCATTGAATGGAAAGCACCGAATACATACAAATTTGTATAATTGGTTCTTGGGGCGTTGGGTGGGGCAGAAGAGTAGCTCCCTAAAGAACCAATTCCACATGACTTGTTTTTTAGAGACTTTATAAAATGGATAACTTCGGTATACTCTCAAGATATAACCAATTCACTTTAAGGAGCTAAAAACTCAACATTTCTTAAACCAATCTGGAGTGAAATTTTCATCATTTTACCTAGAGACTAAAGCCTTCATTAACAACTCAAAATTCTAGGTAATGTTCTAAATCTCAACATAGCTTTTTTTTATTTGGGGGGATGCGTAGATGGAGTTGTTCATTTTTGCATTGTTATTCAGAGAAGGTGTAAGAGCCAAAATGAAGAACTAAGTCTCTAAGGTTCAAATTAAAGTCAAAGGTTTATTCAACAACCCAACTTTGAGATTAGCATTCCATTAAGAAACAAAGCAAGAAACAAAAATCCAGGGATCCTGTTTGAACCAGAAAGCTTTTCCTAAGCCACTGAAGAGAAACTTTAGAACCGCCTCAAAACAAAATTTAGCTCTAATCCTTAATTAAATTATAGCTACTGCACATGCTCCCTAGCCCCCAAAACCACTCTCCTCATTTTAAGCAAATTAATCAGAGCAGCTCTTGAGCCAGATATGCCTGCTGACTATAGTATGTGGTTTTCACCTCCAATAATAAACACTTGAGTACAGCTCTTTCTGCTCATTGACACTATAAGCATCACAGAGTGGCTACACTATACCTAATTCATTGTTACATCATCATTACTATAAAAATGCTCCTGACACAATATATAGGGAAAAACACTTGCTTAATAATTGGAGAAATTAAGGAATTCCACAAAATAAGATGACAGGTGACATTCTTTTTCTGCATTCAGTCCTGTCCAGGTCAACATTTGTGTCCATATTTATAGAAGGACATCAATGGTAACATGATTGCATAGTCAGATAATAAGAATATAGAGACATAGCAAAAATTTGTGTGGATTAACTTTGTGGGAACATATACCAGTTCAAGGGCCTAATCTATAATAATAAAAGGGTAATATGCTAATAGACCAGACATCATTCCTGACATTTTTCCTGATCAAGCTGGGGCCAGAGGGAAGCCAGCCCTGGTCCTGGGTGTCTCTGCCAGTGGCTGGAAAAGGGAAGCCCAGGTCCCGGGAGCCAGAGGGAAGTCAGTGCCGGCAGCCGGAGGAAGGAAGGCCTACTCTTGCAGGAATTTCCATGCATCAGGCCTCTAGTTCATACATATATGTGTGTGAATATATATATATATTTTACGTGCACTCTGGCACCAAAAACCACTCTCCTCATTTTAAGCAGATTCACTGTTAAACTGTCAAGACATAACAGGTCAGCTCTTAGATGGTATTTCTTGTTCAGAAAGAAGTCTTTCTATTCAAGAGAGGAAGGCACCCTCACCGATCCCTCATCTGTGGGACACAAGAAGAAGAGATTCAAGTTGATGAGGCTACTGCAGGGCAATATAAGTTGAGGGACAAGAGCTCCAAATGGAAGGCTCTTCTGTGCCTCAGTCTTTCCCCAAGCTTTTTAAATTTTAAAATTTATCTTTATTTATTTAAATTTTTACTTTTGACACTATTGCAGATGTTCCCCAAGGAGGGTTGCCTGAAGATCAACTTGTCAATAATAAATAAACTCCCAAGTTTCCCCTTTTGAACTTTTGTGTTAATCGATGGACCTGAGGAGGAGCTGGTTTGGAGAACAGAGCTTGTGAGTTCTCTTTGGACATCTTCAAGTCTCCAACATCCACAAGACATTCAGATGGAGATGTCAGATAGGCAGTTTGATATACAAAGCTAACATGGGCCGCAGTCAGGCTACAGTCTGCCCAGAAGTGGAAAAAATTCTCCCTTCCTTAGCGTCCTACTTGGTAACCCGAGCCTCAGAGAAAGCTATTGGGACTCCAGTACCCAAGAGAATATTGCCTGCAAGTCCTGTTTATTCCCCACAAGCTCAGACATCAACATCTGAGCCAGACTCTGGCTGTTCTGATCCAACCAAGATAAACTAGCTCCAATCATATACCCTTTGAATGTGTTCCATATACTTACCCAGACTCACCTGAGAACCCATTTAGGCTTGGTGCCCCCAACCATCACCACTACCACTAAAACAGCATTTGACTGATACTGTTCAAACATGTTCATCAAATTTTCCCAACCTTCAGTACCTCTAGTTAGTGACCTTAATCTTCTACCTGGTTAGGAACTTGGCTTTGTGAAAGGCCTGCTATAATAGAGTTTAGGGATGCAAAGGATGAGATATTTGTTCTCAGTTTGATAAATAGCCTGTCCACCCATTGATTGGCACATTGTAATAGGAATGACAACAAAAACTATCAAACCAACCAGCTCTGAGGTCAGACCTTCATGTCTGAATGACACCAAGTGCAAGGGGTGTTTGAAAACATTAAAGAAAAACTTTAAACAAAAAAGTATAATGTGGACAAGGTGGGTATAACAATGACCATGACTGGGATGTGTGGGAACTCTACAGGTCTAGTCAAGAAATGGGTAGAGCCTGGCCGGCGTGGCTCAATGTTTGAGCGTTGACCTATGAGGTCACAGTTCGATTCCCAGTTAGGACATACCCAGGTTGTGGGTTCAATCCCCAGTATGGGGCATGCAGGAGGCAGCTGATCAATGACTCTCATCATTGATATTTCTCTCTCTCCCTCTCCATTCCTCTCTAAAGTCAATAAAAATATTTTTTTAGAAAAAGAAAAAAATGGGTAGAGGCAAGAAAGGAGGCGTTCCATAGGCAATTGGCCTGTGGTGCAGGTCTCTCCTATAGCATCCTATGCCAGGTGTGTCCAGGTGGGCCTGAGGGGACAAAGAAGAAGATACCACCCAGCATCATGTGTGTCTGGGCTGTATGTTTGTGAACATGTAACCAAATGGCTTACTACATACCATATGATAAAGGGCCTTATTAGAAGCAGACCGAACATCGTATGCTTCACTCTTCCCAACAGAATTGGAGAAAGCTTTTTCATGAGCTCATTGAAGCTGAGTCTTGAAGGATGTGGGCAAGGTGTAAGTAAAGGAAGGAATTCTAGGCTAGAGGGAGGAATATATCTGAATGCACAGAAGTGGAGCAGCAGATGGTGTGTCTGGGATCATTTTCTCTAAAGTGTGTGGAACATAACACTGGTGGGAGCAATGATGAATTAGGCGAAGATTTTAAGTGGCATGCAGACACTACACTAAATAACAATGAAGTACTTGGAACTGAGAAAGATATCCGTCTTGTAATTCCCTTCTATCCTTGCCCAGGAGAATCTCTCAGTTGGTTAGTAGGATGCTAATCTCTTAAAAGCTAATCTTCCTACTTAACAAAATGGAGCAGGTTTCAGGCTTAGAGGTTTCACAGCTAACAGTATCTAGTTATAATTTAACATTAGGTTGCTTTTATTATAATTATGCTTCTCTTCTATTTAAGTCAAATGAGAGTGGTTTTCCACTTTTAGTATTGATATGAAAATTTCTTTCTAAGCAAATTTAAATTTTAAGAGTGAGTGATTTTAAATGCAAATACAGAAAAATATTAAGGAATACGTAAATGTGTACAGGTGGTGAACCCTTATGGGAAGAATTATGGCGGTGCTATGTGGAAATACTCTCTACAAAAAAATGTTAGCAGTTTGCTGTGATGCTATCACTGCATTATTCAGAGATAAAGCCTGGTAAAATGGATCAAGTTCAAATCTTCCTTCAGTACTTTCTAACTGAGTGGCCTTAAGGTCTCTAAGTCTCAAATCCCTCATCTTTATAAAGAGGATCCATCTTACAGGAGTGTAAGGACTAGAGACAACCAATATCCAGGTCCTAAAATTATAGACATTTTAAACCTCCTTTATAACTTTCCAACAAGCTTTCCAAGGTTAACCATGATTGACTCTGACCTAATTTCTCTAATTTTGTGAGACATTATGTCTGCAGAGCTGTAATTGGTTTCAGAAAAGAATCCACTAGGTCATTTTTTCTTTATTTCTCCATTAACCGATGCAGGAAGTTAGGAAATCAGTACAATGCTCATAGCTATGTTAGGTCACCTCCAATGGTTGTGACCCCACCCAGTCCACGTCAGAGGACCCACGTTAGATTCTCATGTTCTGAATGCACGTTGCAACATTTTAAAAATAATCTTTAAAAAAAAATAAATGGTGTGAGCAATATAGCCACATCTCCAAAAACATATAGTAGTGAGAAAAGGGAGGGAAAATCACTAATGCACAGTCCACAGCTGAAGCCCCATCCTTTCAGTCCCCTTAGCCCTCCCATGACTCACACCGCTCCTCCCCTCGAAATGAGTCCTGAAGAAGCCTGTGGACAGGCACGTATGGAGTGGGGCAGACAACTCTCAGCACCACTGGTTTTCCAAAAGCAAGCACCTGCTGAGGCTTGGAAACCAAGAGATGTCCTTGTAATCATGACACCTTGCCTAACTAAGAGAGAAATTGGCTCCTAAGGGTAGCCCCCTTAGTGAGCACAGTCTGAGTTTCCAGCTCATGTAGAATCATTAACGCACAGCATAAAAGCAGTTTCCTCTCAAACAGTAGTAATGATTTTCCAAATTATGCATCTACGCCTTGGGGAAACCGGTCATTAGAGGGTTTTCTGTCTGCTGACTTTTGCTCTCACTTCCTGGAATTGTTTTGACAAGTAGGTCACCTCATTCAAATACAGGACACTGCTAATATCTCCCGTGCCGTTTGCAGTTCTAATGACAAGTAGGATGCCCAAGCAATTTGTGACTCTGGTCTTCACTGTGGCTATACATTTGTCCTTCGCCATTGCCATGCTTCTTTTCTAAAGGAACCGCCAGATTTCATGGATCAGGGACAGTGGTTTCTTCTAACAATGTGGTATAATTCAGGAGAGCAGTTTTTAGAAATGCCTCTTTCATGAGTGATAGAACGAGATATGTCTCATGACAATGGAATGAATGCACGATTTTTTTAATCTATGGTTTTAAAGAAGTGACCAGACAGTCTAACAGTTATTAAAAAAAATATTTATACTCCCACATCTAGAGCCTACTACTGGAAACCCTAACTTTTGATTGGTTGAAAAGACTGAAACGTGCAGTCCTCTATCCCCTACCCTCCACCCAAGAAAATGACTAATTACTTCTGAATGACCTTCTCAGCTCATTAGGGATCTGCTTAAAGCTATCATACTTACAGTCTACACAATGTTTTCTGTTTTGCAAGTCCTGGTGATATTCATATAACCATAAATACATACAAGAAGACAATGTATATATATCTAGGGTCTGATAACTTTTCTTGGTGGAGATAGTAATAGTTTTAAAATTTGTATTTGAAGACCTAGAAAAATTTCAAGAAAGCCACCATTTACCTCTGATGGAGTAGTTTAGTCTAGCTATTCAGAAAAAAGAAAAACATGTGGTTTTATTACACAACTGGACCCTAATCTAAGGATCTAACTGTTCCCAGTTCAAATAAATCCTCACGAGCCTGCTTGCTCCTCTGGTTGGCAAGTCTGAACAGCCCCACGCGGAAGCCGACCTGCGCCTATACCCAGGTAAACTAGCAGAGACTAAATCCCCAAGTGACGTAAAAGCTACACCCAAGAGCAAACAACATCCCGTTCACCTTAAAGATAATATAAAGAAAAGGATACCTGTTCTTCCGCTCTTTGGTTTTTTCTCAGCGCCGAGACATATTTTCTAATCGCATGGAGAGGGTGTTTTTTGAAGTAGGAGAATTTAGATTGAGGCAACAGATTATCCATGACGAGGAAAACAAGAAGGTCCTTGTCTGCCCCTCCCTGTCGACAACCATATGAAATCTAGCTTCACAATTCCACGGATGCCTCAAGATTTGCTGGTAGCGCGACCACTTTCCTGCACACAAAGCAGATGTTCTTCTTGCCGCTTCTTCTTTTGGGTAGAGTTCCCCGGGAAACCACGACAGCCAAGTGTGAGCTCCGTCTAAAAGCGTCCAGAAATGCAATGCCCAGAGGGCTGTAGGAGCCAGGAGGAATTTAGGGGCTGGTCCACCGAATGCAAATTGCTTAGTGGTAGTGATGCAACTGTCCTATTTCTAGCACCAGCGTTCTCTTGCAAGCTATGTTAATATTAGCTAGCTGGTGACTTTCCACACCCACGGACTCACAGGAGGTTTAATCTTAATTCTTCTGACAGCTTTTCCAGCTCTTAAAGAGAACGTGACATGTGGTTGCTCCTGCTTCCTTCTAGATTTCATATCATCGTGAGAACACGCGGACAACCCTCAGCTGCATCTCAGCTCGAAAGTGTTGATTCAGTTTTGAGAAGCATTTTTTTTTTCAGGAGATTTCTTGAAAAAAAATTAACAAGTTACCTCACCCTTCATTGTTATCAAGGAGTTCCATGTCAGCACTTAAAACGTTTGGGTTACACTGTCATGCATTATGCAAGATACACAGTAACCAGATACTTTATGTTAATTGGACAAGAGCTGCCAACAGATTCTGCTCTGAGTTAAAAGGCTTCTTGCCTTGAATCCTTATCTCAAATCCACAGGCTGATTCCAGGAACATTAAATTTCCCCAGGCTTTATTCCGAGTGTAGGGAGGAAAAAAAAAAAGTTATACACTGACTTTCTAACTGTTTCAAAAAGAATGCATGCTTTAAAAAGAGAACATGATAAGAGGTCTGTGGCCTTGGAGGACATGAAATCATAAAATTTGAAAGTTCAATATTTTTTTAATACTCTGTAGATGTCATAGGGTTTCTGAACAAAGTCTCCATGCAGGCTTTGCTGTTTTATTATCCTTTTTAACTTCGCAGTGGCTGGTGCATTTGATGGGAACACTTGGCCACTCCTGTGAGGGGCTGTCATGTAGAATCTAGGCCAGGCATCAACGGAAAATCATGAGACGCGGAGATTTGCTTTTAAGTGGACAGAGAGAGCACTGCAGGCAGGAGCGTGGTAGGTAGGTAGAGCTGGGGACCCATGTTGCATGCAGCCCGCACCATGCCCCTGGGTAACCTCCCTGACACTCCTGGCTGGGCCCGCTGCCTCCAGGGAACACACACTTGATGGGCCTAATGTGGGCTGTGCAGCCTGCAGCCCAGGCCATCTGTCAGGCTGGCATCGGGCCCACTTGCAAGGTGATCTTCCAGGACCAGGCTGGCAATTCCAAGTCATTTATATACTGCTGCTGGGAGGGCTCCTTGGAGGAGGAGGCCCTGCCCTCTTGTCCCCTCTCTTCCTGTCCACCACTACTTGTTTACAAAGGCTCTTGCAGCCCTCAGTATTCCAGAGACAGCAGACTCTAAGGAGGGCCAGAGAGAAGCACTGGCTTGTAAGTCACTGGAATGCTAAGGGCTCAGTGTGACGGACTCCCTGCCAGCTCATAGCCCAGGAAAACAAGGAGCTTGGAAATCCGGACACTGGCCAACTGGAGGCCCTGGAAAGTGGGGTGGCCCTTAGGGCTTTGGGAGTAGGCAAAGGTAGGTAGGTAGATTCCTCGAGGAATCTACCAGCTGCCCTTTTGCTTCTCACTCTTTTTTTTTTTTTTTAATATCTAAACCTTCTAAGATGCCTCTCACGATAGACAGGAGCTGGCAGCCTGCCAAATACCCACAGCACGGCTGGTGATCAAAGCCTTTCCCCAAAGGACAAACACAAAGCAGACTTCATTTCAAACGGTTGTCTCATGATCAAATGGTGTCTCATGATCACCCTTTCCTGGGATGAGGAGTGTGATGAAAAGACATGGGAGGGAGACAAAAAACAAAACAAAAAATAAAAATAAAAAAAACAGCGCTGTCCTGACTAGATGGAACACAAGAAGGAAAATTGGTAAAATAGATGCAACTAAAATTCCCTTAGATATTTAATTGATAACAAATATAATCATATCTAATATTAACTGGGCTCTGGGCCAGGCACTGGGCTAAATTCTTGACATGTATTATCTCATGTCATTCTCTGGCACTCTATGGGGAAACTCAGGCTCAGAGAGGGTAAACCACATGCCACAGGCACACAGCTGCAAAGCAGAGGAGAAGGGATTCCAACCAGATATAGGCTGACCAGAGTCTCAGTTCCCAGTCTCTTAGCCCGCAGCCAGAAATGGATTCCTGAGCAACGCTCAACAGATCCACCTGAAGAAGGAATGGCACGGAGTTTGCCTTGTTAAAGAAAAATACCAACGTAGGCTGCTAGGAATTTACAGACTAAAACTATTGAATAGAGACCAGGTGCATCTTCATGAAAAATCACAACTTCCTATCCTGGGTTCTTTATAAATAAGGCCAACACTCATTACTTACCTCCCTCTCAAAGGTTCCTTTATGAAATGATTCTAGTGATCTTGACAAGAGGTTGTATTTGTAGACATAGATTTTCTGTTTCCCAAACTTCGAAAGACTACTGGCAGTTTCTGTTTGACATGGGTTACAATGGTTTATTTCTCTCAATTGTTTCTAGAAATATGATGAGCGTTTTTAACCAGGCTGTTTATCAGGTGAGAGCACAGCCCTGGGTGTCCATCGTATGGGCGTCTCTGCCATCTCAGCCTGGAGGAGTGCTGGTTCGATTGCCACTTTGATTCAGTTGCCTTGGTGAAAGGCAGCTGGCCAGTCTCCTGATGGCTACAATGTACGTCTGCAAGGACCAAAAAAGCCCAAAGTATCTGCCTCAAGTGATAAGAGGTCTATTCTGCACCTTGCAAAGTAACACAGAAAAGAGTGGAGGTGATTGCCGGCTATTTGTACAATTCACTCCCACCCCTTGTCCTCTATTCAGTAGAAAAATAAGGAACAGAAATCACAGACCAGCGAAGTCACAGATCAAGGCTCCACAGTGAAAGCATATCTGTGTGTTCTCTTTTGATTTCTAAAAATGACCTCCTCTCGCACAAATAGGTTAAAAGATGGGGAATCCCAATTTCTTCACCTGAAGGACATCAAGCGGCCAAACTAAAGCCTGAAAAACTAGTGATGGAAGTGTGTGTGAAAGGAAAATTATTTTCCAGTCTGCGCCTTTGCAAATGTTGGACAAGATGGGATGAACGTGTGGATGTTTGAAGCCATTTAGCACTGTGCACCACACACAGTAGGTATTTCATTAATGAATGCCAAAACACACCTATGAAAGGAGAATGCAAAGAGATATAAATAGGACAATAGGACCCACGTGTGTAAATTCAGGATGAGAAACGGGAAAAGAAAATAGAAAATGTGTCCTCAGGACACCTTCAATTTGACAGGTTTCTAAACTGCATGAGGGCAAACCTAAGACCCCGCTAATCCTCCATTCTTTTTCCTCCTAATCAGTGCTCGGGTTCCATCAGGATAATGACTCTGTTCTCTGGGAATTAATCCAGCCCAACTATAAAGTGGAGGGCAGGCAGTTAGAATGATGGAGAAGCAGCTAGCCCAGAAAACAAAAACCATTTTTTATTATGAATTCCACTGAGAAATCACTCTCACCCCACTAGGTCTGTGGATATTGGCCCAGTCTCTTGCTCCCCCAGGGACAGTTTTAAATGAAATCAGGAGAGAAGAAAAGGAGGCAGTTACCATTGCTCATCGGGACATATTTACGCAGCAGCAACATTGCACATTTTACCCGATTAAAGCACATTAGACAACGTTTTCTTGGTGCCCCCACCACGTAGGTAGTACTTATCTCACATCTGCATACCGTGCAATTTTCCTTTCCCAAAAATCCATGTTCAAAGTCTCCCTATGCCCCCCACTACTGCCACAGCTCAACAACTTAGATGTTTCAAATTGCTCTATGAGCTACACAACTCTTTTAAGTTTTCTGCTTTCCGGTTTCAAGCATTGATCTCTCAGATTTAACAGTAACTCTGCACCCATAGGACACTTGCCCTCCATTTAGGGAAAAACATTTTTCTGCATAGTTTAGGCCCAACTTGAACACGCATCAGAATCACCTGGAAGGCTTGTTAAAGCACAGCTTGCTGGCGCCACCCTAGAGTTTCTGATTCAGTAGGTCTGGTATGAGGAGTGAGATTTTGCTTGTACAACAACTTCCCTGGTGATAGTGATGCTGATGGTCTGGGGACCTCACTTCATGGACCACTAGTTTGGGGCGCTGGCAGGTAGGGATGGGACTGTAGAGGGATTTCACAGGTGGCATTTGGGGGAGAGAGTCCCTGTTTGCTGGAGCCCCAGGAGAGCTTCCATCCAACCCACATTTCACTCGCTCTCCTCCAATAGTTCTGGTTTTCCCTGTCCATCTATTTTCTTGCAGCCACACTTCCAAGAGGGAGTTCCTGTAGCTCTCAAGCTACAAATGGGCCTCCCACCAAGTTCGGTCTTAGTGATATCAATGTGATATCAGATTGCTCTCAAACCCTGTCACTCAGTGCCTCCTATCAAGTTGCAGGCGCCATCAGTATTCTTTGCTTCAAAGGGAGATCAACCCTTTCTTTAAGCCCAAGGCCAGAAACCATAGCCAGCTCTCCCCAACAGTCCCTCGTCTGCCTCTAGCTCCTTATTCCTTTCCCCAGTGCAGAAGGAGGAATCTCAAACCCGGAACAGGGAACACCAAGAATCCCCCAAATCACAGTCTTCCGCAGGCTTATCCCCAAGCATCATCTGCTCCTGTCTGTCTTCAGTGCGACTGTGGTTTGGGATGGAGCCTCTGCCTTCTTTATCCAGGCTTGTGTTGCTGCTCAGGATTTAAGGACAAGCTATTCCTTTAATGGAAACATAAAAGGCCCCCAGCACACTTACTGTTTCTGATGGCTTTGGGGGCGGGTCCACGGTGCTGTGTTGCCTTCTCCTCAGGACTGGATTTTCTTTCGCCTTCTCCTCGGCAATCATGTTCTGCTCTGTCTGAGAGGACTAACACCAAACCCAGAAGAAGAAAGGTATTTTCTTTTAAGGAGGGTGAGAGCAGTGGTTCAGCCTTGAGGGAATGTGCAAATCGGTGGTCGTGCTACCTATAATTCTGTATGAAAATGAATAAGATGATTTTAGATACAAGGAAAATATATGTTTTTTTCCCTTAAGTAAAATGGCTTTGCTGAACTAGGAAGATGGAGGGTGGGATAGGTGGAGCAAGTTAGTATGTTTCCCTCTAATACATTGGTACTCAACCTTGGCTGCACATTAGAATCACCTGGGAATCTTTTTAAAATCCTGATTTCTGGGCCTCAGCCTCCGGAAATTCTGTTTCTTTGTTATGGGGTGAGGCCACAACATTGGTAACAAAGAAACAGAATTTCCGGAAGATGAGGCCCAGACATCAGGATTTTCAAAAGATTCCCAGGTGATTCTAATAATGTGCAGCCAAGGTTGAGAACCACTGCTCTAATACCTGGTGGTTTGAAAATTAAGGATGTAACTGAAAGCAGGTGTGTGATTGGGCTAAGGCTGTCTTGGCAGGTGATAGCCCTTGGGATAAAGAAGCGGCCCAACCCCCTTTCCCATTTCTCTCCATTGCCTGTGTGGAAAGTTAAGCGGCCAGAGAGTTCGGTACTTCAGATGATCCTCAAATACTTGTCTTGGGTTCTGGTGAAAAAGCCCAGGTTGGGGGTGTTTATCTGGGTAACTCATGCAACTCACTCCTACATCCCATGAAAACCACCCCCCAGGTTGGGGGTGAGGGTGGGAGAGTCTGCTAGAGGCAGCAGCTGAAGTTATCTAAACAATGATAATGTGCATACAATGTGGGTAGAGTCTACCGGTAAACAGATAGCTTGTCACAGTGAGACTTATAAAGTCATGTTCCTCCATATTATTATCCCTGAATTTTTAAAATGCCAAATGTAATTACTCTGTACATCGAAAGCATACGTCTTCCCTCAGTTGGATCACCAAAGGGCATCAATGTTGGTGTAACTCAGACTACACATAGGTACAATAACCTGTGTAATCATTACCAGAAGGTATGTTTGTCTTTACTGGTAACATCTTAGGTGTCAAAGTCAGAGGTACATGGGGTTGTTTGTTTGTCTGTCTGTTTTTGCAAGACTGGTTAAGTGTTCTTTAGAGCCTTGCTAATGGTGTAGTCCACAGACCAGCATCATAGCATCACCTGATCCTGGGCACTCATTAGGAATGGAGAATGTCAGGCCCCACCCTAGGTCTCCTGAATCAGAATTTGCATTTTGACAAGATCTCCAGGTGATTTACTAGTACGTATATGCACATGAAAGTTTGAGAGCCACAGCCTAGGAATGAATTCAGGAGTCAGCACACTCTCACTGCACCCCTCATATAACTTGACCTTACCACTTAACCTCTACAAGAGTGGCTGTTTCTTGTCTGTAGCCCCTTGGCTGGGACATTCTTCATTACCCTCTTCAGGGCAGTGGCTGTGTCTTGTCCATTGCTACATCATGTCTCACAGGTGCTCAATAGAGTTTTAATGAATGAATGAATGATTATACATGTACTGTAGCATTTGAGTATGCACTACCTTGAGTTTTCCCAGATCTTGTTGGCCTCTGAGCCCAGACATCTAATAACAGTAACAGGCCAAATTGCACTGATTTATGTCTTCATTTGTCCATGTAGGACCTCCTGCTGCTACCAACTGCCACCCAAGTATTTCTGAGAGCTTTTGGATGTATCTCTTGTATAGTTTCAAGTAAATCCTGGCTGGCTGCCTGGTAGTGTCCACTGTTCCCTGTACCTGTTCTGGTCGCCTGACCCTGTCCACCTGTCACTGCTGTTGTCACCTGGTATGTCACTGTGTTCCCACAAGTGATGCTTTGAAGTTCTTGAGGCCCAAAGCATCTTCCAGGATCGTTCTTCATTTAACTCACTGCTCTCTGTTCCTTCACATTTTGGTCAAGAGCTGCCCTCCCAGGTGCACTATTTGTACATTCTTGGGAGGCTCTTGAACTGCCACTCCCAGGACCCCCTTTCAGTTGTCCCCTGCCCTTCTGTCTTCGTACAATTCAGAGCCCTTACTGTGGGTTCCTTACCTCGCCCACTGCCCTTCTGGGTAGGCCCCTTTGACAATGCCCCCAGGACAATATTCCTGCGTCAGGTTCCACACCTGGGTCTTGGAATTAAATACCTTTGATCTTCTTAACAATGTCTTTGATAAGTCACATGTGAGTAAAAGGTTCCACAGGGTTGTAAAACATGTTTGGGGTTAAAGCCTTTGAAACTTTTTGTATGATTCTGGTACAGTGCTGCTCGATCTTTCATGTGCATATAAATCACTTTCTTTTCTGACAAGTTCAGGGTGATGTTGACGTGCCATGCACCCCACTTGGATTAGCAAGAGTCCAGCACCTGTTTGGAATGCAAAAATCAACACTACTCTAAGCCTCAAAGAGAAACTTCAAATTTTAATGTGCTGATACATGAGTTTCCCCTACAACATTCATCATAGTTTGCTAGTTTTCTATTCATTTGTTTATTCTTTTTTTTTTGTCTTCTCCACTAAAACATAGCTTTGTGAGGACAGGAAGCACATATATCTTGGTTATTATTTTATTTCTAACATATAGCACAGATAGTATTTGAAAGCTGTGGCACAGAAGAACAAGTAGTGCCTGACTTTGCAGAACAAGGGAGCTGAAGTCTAAAGCAGCAGCATGGAAAGCTGAGAAGAAACCTAATTTACCCTGCAGATTTCCCCAATGGCTCAGGAATTGGCAGACTAAGTAACTCTGGAAGTGGGGGGTGGCGGTGGGGGGGTGGAAACAGGAAGGTTGGTTGAACATCTTGAAGAAGCATTTGGACCACATCCCTCCCCATTCCATTAAGGAGGGGACTGAAATTTCCTTGCACAAGGAGATCGGAGTTTATCTTTGCTCCGGCTGCTTTGGTTCTTTGGGTTTGTGCTTTCCCCCATTTTTAAAATGAATTGATTGCTATTTGAGAGGACACAAGATGAAGACCATTCCTCCTAGTGTGTGGCTGTCTCCTTTTTCATTTTTTACGTTTCAGCTTAAATACCTCCTTAGAAAAGGTTTCTGTACTATTCTATCTAGAATAGGTCCCTTCCCCCCCACCCCCTGACTTTTTTCTCACTAGCTGAGTCCTCTCTGGTGTAACTGATTTATTGAACACAGGGAACTCATAGGACAATATAAAAAGAAGCATTTTTTTTACCACTACTATTTCTTTAAGTGTGACCTGTGAAATGTGTGTGTGTGTGTGTCCTGTGTACCTTCCTCTATACAGAAGTAAACTCTGAGGCAGTTCCCATGACATTTATAGTCGTTCAAAGGACTTAGAAAATTCCACAGCAACTTTCAGTCACAAGCACAGTCTCAGTGAAATATTGCCTAGCTTCAGGAAATAAAAGTGTTCATCCTGCCATAGCCATCCGTCTTCTCCCTTCCCTCCCGCTGACACTTGCTAGCCACCACTTGCAGAAGAAGAGTGAGGAGCGCTCCTCTTGCTCGCCTTCCCAGTCTATCATTCCTCCTCCTCCTCCTCCTCCCTAGCTTGCTACCCAGAGTTTTCTAAATCTGTTATGGCAAAGGCAGGGGTGGGAGGAGAGGGAATGAGGATAGAAAGTTCTTACTTGGCTGGTGCTGCTGTAAGATGGTCTCATTCTCTCTGGGCTTGACAGTTGCAGGAGTCCTCAAACTTTTTAAACAGGGGGCCAGTTCACTGTCCCTCAGACTATTGGAGGGCCGGACTATAGTTTAAAAAAAAAACTATGAACAAATTCCTATGCACACAGCGGCGGCAAAAACACCCGGTGGGCCGGATAAATGTTTTCGGCGGGCCGCATGTGGCCCGCGGGCCGTAGTTTGAGGACCCCTCATTAGAGCTTCCTCTTCCCCTGAAGGTTCTTCATTCATGGAAGCCTTGAGTGCCTGGCTTAAAGTTACCCTCTCACCCAAGGCCTCCCACCACCCTGTAATGCATTTAAACTCTATCAATGTTTTGGCTTCTGGGTTTTCTGACTTGCTTAACAAGACTTCCCTAGCCTTAAAGTCATAAGAATATTTCTATATATTTTCTAATGTGCTTTATTCGTTACATTTAGATATTTAATACCATTTCAATGTTATTTTTATGTATGGTATGTGGTAGACATCTACTCTATTTTCTCACAAATGGAAAGGTGATTTTTTTCATAACCCCATTTATTTTTTCTCCATGGAATTATATTTCTACATTTATCATACAACCAGTTCTAGTGTATACTTGTTTGTTAGTTTGCTAGGGCTGCCATAACAAAGTATCACAGACTGGGTGTCTTAACAACAGAAATTTATTTTCTCACAGTTCTGGAGGCTGGAAGTCCAGGACCAAGGTGTCAACAGGGTTGATTTATTTTGCGGCCTCTCTCTTTGGCTGGTAGATGGCCATCTCTCCCTGTAGCTTGATGCGGCCTTTCCCATGTGATCTTTTATACAGATACCAGTCATGTTGGATTAGGGCCTATCCTATGATTTCATTATAGCTTAACTACCTATTTAAAGACCTTATCTCTAAATACATTCTGAGTGGTGGGGTTAGGACTTCCACAGATGAACTGGAGGGGGAGAGGGAACACAATGTCGGCCAGAGAAAAAGTAGATCTGTTTTAAGAATTTTCCCATTCCAGTGTTATCATCACAGCTACAAACATATAGAGTACTTGGAAGACAATCTACTATTTAGAAATTAGCTTTCTTTTTTTAAATTTTTGTCTTTATTGTTGAAAGTATTACAGATGTCCTCACTTCCTTACATTGACCCGCCTTACCCCGCCACCATCCCCACCAAGACCTTCGCTGCACTATTGTCTGTGTCCATGGGTTATGCATATAAGCTCTTTGGTTAATCTCTTCCTGCCCATCCACCCCTTTCCCTCTGAGATTCATCAATAGTTCAGGTGTTAGAGTCTTTGTAAAACTTTTTCCAATCTCTTCTTTTTCCCAGAAACCGATATCTCCCATTGTATTTTATTTGAACCTCTATTATAATATTCCCTTTATAAAGATCAACTTCTTGCTTCAATTTAGATCACAAGCCCATAGGGCTCAAATAATTAATGTTTTTAAAATGTTAATTATTCATATCTGACATTATTAACAGCAGTCTGATAATGACGTATGATGTGTCAAACACTGTTCTGTGAGTTTCACTTGCAGTATCTTCTAAGTACCTTGTAAAGTAGGAATAA
The DNA here is from genome assembly GCF_000327345.1 of Myotis davidii. Taxonomy (NCBI): domain Eukaryota; kingdom Metazoa; phylum Chordata; class Mammalia; order Chiroptera; family Vespertilionidae; genus Myotis; species Myotis davidii. Next base: position 5,304,484 of record NW_006295559.1, on the reverse strand, counting down.
GGCTCAAAAAATTAAGTTACCCGCCTGAGGACACATAGCATGTAAGTTGGTTACTTATCATTTCAACCCAGTTCTATTTAACTCCAAATCCCAAACTCTTAAGGAAAGTACTGCCTCCAGAGCTATTTTATACCCCCCTCCATCTCCAAACAGAAGGCCTGGTGCACAGTAGGCACCTAGTATATGTGCTTATAAAAGGAATTAAGCTGAAGAGCATGCCAGTCAACACTTATGCTGTCATCCTTTCTATTTAAGTCCTGTGACAAGTGAGCTATTTTAGGTCTGGATTACGGTGGTTGAAGTAACAGATACATGATCAGGGCCCTCCCCATTCCCATAGTACATGGGGCCTGTGCCTCCAAATGATGACTGTCACCTTTTCCTTCTGATGCATTCTCAGTCTTTAATGTAACTCTTGGGCTCAAACCAATTCCATTACAACTATTTACTTGATGCTACCATTTCTCAGTGTGGCAATTTAATGCCATAAAAATTTTTTATTTAAAGATCATAAATAAAACAACTGTGTGAAAGAGAGTAGCACATAGTCAACTAATGCTATTTATCAGTTATCACTGGAGAATTTATGCAGTGGTTTACCTATGAGCAGTGTACTGTATAACAACGTATATGATTTGGTGGCTTAGTCAGCTTGGATACTATAACAAAATATCATAAACTAGGTGGCTTAAAGGACAGAAATTTATTTTCTCACAGTTTTGGAGGTTGCGAAATCCAAGATCAAGGAGCCAGAAAAATTGGTTTCTGGTAAGGATTCCCTTCCTGGCGTGTAGACAGCCAACTTCTTACTATGTCCTCACATGGCCTTTCCCTGGTGGATATGCACAAAGACAGAAAGAGGAGAGAGAGATTGAGAGTGCTCTGATGTCTCTTCTTAAAAGGACACTAATCCTATTGGATTAGGGCCCTACTCTTAAGACCTCATTGAGCCTTAATACTTTCTTAGAGGCCCCTTCTTGAGGTTATGGCTTCAGCATATGAATTTGGGGGAGAAGGGACATTAATATTCAATTCAGCCTATAACAGTGGGTCAAGTTGACTTAGGATGGAAATAGAGAGTAGACATGTGAAGATCTTAGCACATTTTGAGGCTCAATAAGTGTAACTAGAACAATACTTCTTTGCACCAAATTGTTTTGTCTTTCCTATATGTGAGAATTCACATCTCTATAAAATTTTGAAAAACATTGCCTACTCAGAATTTATTTATAAATGCTTGAGTTTCCTAGATGAAAGATCTCTGTTATTTAATGGTGTAAAAACTCCATCAAAATGTAATTCTCATCCTAATCGACAGTTGCTTTATTTAAAATTTTTATTTATTTTTAAGTTACTTCCTTGGACTATACCTTCCTTCCTTAACTTTAGTGTTCTCTTTCCTTCCTTAATATTAGTGTTCAGACAGATATAACTCTATCTCCCAGAGGCTTTTGTTTATAGTTATGCCATTTTTATTGCTACAGATTTTCCTTTAGCTCTTCATGATTTTTCTTGCTTCAAGGTCCTATCTAGATCTGGCATCCTATGATTCTGAGATGCACCATGATGGAAGCAATGTTTTAAACTCTAGGTTTGTCAAGCTCAAAAAGCTTATAAGGTCAAAGAGGCAGGAATGGCAACAGAAGTACTGTTATTGCTACTGTTCTGTAGAATTGTAAAAGTCGCTCAAAATGACAGCATGGGTTGAGTCCTCTTACTTCATGTAGCTGTAAATTCATAAACAAGTGGTTTTCTAAGACCATGTCAAGGTTTTTCTCTTTTCTAAGAATTTCCCTCCCATTTCTTTGATGGCTTTCTACCAGGTATATCTTAAAACTGACTTTTCCTCCCCTTAACAGCAGGTACTCAACTCTCAGCTTACAGCTACGTTATTTCTTACAATTGCATCCTTATCAGGAGCTTAACTCTTTTTGTTTTCCAAAGAGGCAGCCTCATAACCGGTCCCTTCAGCTTAACATTTCCAGAGATGCTCAATTCCCTTCTGTGGCTGGGTTTCTTGCTATTGGTGGAGGTGAATATAGTAAGGACTACCATTTGAAATTTAATATGTTTCGAACTGGCTATAACATTTGAGTGAACAATTTCATTTTACTAGCTTTCAACCTGTAAGAGATAAAGAGCACATTTAGAAACAATTTTACAGGACAGCAGCTTTTCAGAATTATCCTAGCTTAGATTCTCTCTCCCTCTCTATTCCCAAATGCAGAGTTCACCTTGTCTCTAGAAGAAGAGAGGTTGCTGGTGACAAAAGTCATGATCTGTCTTCCCTTCTGAAAACACAACCAGCTCCACGAGATCACCAAGCGAGATTTAACGCACTCATGCCTCGGAACCACAATTCCTGATTAGAGCCACAACCAGAAGAAGAAGGTACCTGTCCCATTCCCCACTCCAGGCAAAGTGTGCCAGCTATGAAGTAATTGTCTCTCAGCTCCATCCACATTAGTCTATGCTCCACTTAGTGATGCTGGGATTCTATAAACCACTCTTCTTCCTCTTAGGCAGCTGCTCCCCATGAGGCTTTGCCAAAGGAGAGTGACCGCAAGTTTGAAGGAATAAAAAGGGATTTGCTCCTTTCAGTTTTGCTTCCTGCTCTTGAGGGTCACCCTAGCAGTGCTTCTTAGCAGCAGTTTATTTCTAAAAGAGAATCTGAATCTAGCTTGTACTTTTCCCAACACTCTCACACCGGTCTCATTGCCCCTCCCAGAGGTATCAGCACAGCCAGGCAGTGCCCCCTCCTCAAAGGTCTGAATCCCAGCCCCGGGACCCTCCTCTGAGTCTAGAGACCAGAGCACTCGCTGGCTAGTGCCACTCCTCAAAGATCCGGGTCCTACGTCCTTTCCCCACTTTGCTCTCAGAATGTTTGGTGGGGCCAGACTTCTTGCATTTGCAGACTTCTTGAATTAAAATTCAGGTCGTTGTGTTTGTATATTAAAGGTAAGAACATCACAAGAAGGCTGGGGAACTAGAGGACATAATTCAGATTATGTGTTGATTACTCCCAAACCTATATCTGTATGCCAGACATCTTTCCTGGGTTTAAATGGAGAGCCTGTATGTACCTCAAACAGAATGTCTAAAATTAAATCATATTCCCCCTTTGCTCAATGAATTTTGTCACTCTCTACCAGTTCCCTGCAAGAACTATTTTTTTTAACCTTCACAAACAGTCTCCAAGGACTGTCAGTTTATTTCTTAAACATCTCCTATTTTTCATCTCTACTTTACAACCCTATTTCAGATTCACTGAACTCACTGGATTACTGTGAAACCCTCCTAACTTGTTTTTTTTTTTCTTCCAGGCTCTTTCACTTTTAATCAATTCTTGCTAGGATGTGTATAGCTTTAAAAAAGATAATAAAACATTACAATTTCCAGAACACAGTTCCAGATCTGTCCAGTGGCTCTGAAACACTTTTCTACCACTCCAAGTGATTTAAGGCTCTTGTTTTTATCACTAGTTATGAGCAACTAGATGATGTGTCTTGGTGGTGTTTACTTCATGTTTCCTGTGCAATTTCATTCTCTTGGATCTTGGGTTTATAGTTTCCATAGTTTGGACATTTCTTCTGCCCCCCACAGCCCCCACTTTCAGAGACTTCAATAACATGTACATTTGGCTACTTGAAGTTGTCCCTCAACCCATCGATTCACTTTTTTTCTATTCTTTTTTCTTCCTGTGTTTTACTTTGTATACCTTCTATTGCTATGTCTTCAATTCACTACTCTTTTCTTTTTCCGTGGCTAATCTGTCATTAATCCCATCCAGTGTATTTTTCATCTCAGTTATTATAGTTTTTCTCTCTAGTGGATCTACTTAGATCTTTTATTATGTTTTTTATATTTTCCATGTCTCTACTTAACATTTTGAAAATATGCAATATAGTTACAATAAATATTTTCCTGTTCTCAGCTTCTAATTTAAATAATTGATGTCAATTCTGAGTTAGTTTCAGTTAATTGATTATTCTCCTCATTATAGGTTATGAATCCTAACATCATAGATTAGTTGTGTGAAACTTACACAAATCTAATCATACCGCGTATTTTTTTTGTATATTTCTAACATTATGTTTGTGAGATTCATCCTTATGGTTTTGTGTAGTTGTAGCTTGTCTATTCTGATAGGAATAGTAAAGCATTGCATTTTGTAAATCTACTATATTGTATTTAGCCTTTTGTGTCAGAGGTCACCAAGACCACACTCAGGTTCAGTGATTGGCAAGAAAGACTTACAGAACTTGGAAAAGCTGTCATACGGTTAAACTTTATTATAATAAAAGGATACAGATTGAAATCAACAAAGGGAAAAGTTGCATAGGCCCGAGTCCAGAGGAAACTAGGCACAAGCTTCTTGTTGTCTTCTCCCAGTGGAGTTGCATGGATGGTGCTCAATTTTTCCAGCAAGTCCGTGTAACAGTGTGTGCAAAGTGTTTGCTTTTTTTGTTTGTTTTACTTTCTTTTTCTTTTTTGAGGTCAGTCATGTGGGTACTGCATATGCCCATATGAATGACCTCAGCTACTCAATCTCCACGCCCTCATCAGTCAAACTGACACATCAGGCTCAGAGGCTCAAGCATACAAAAAGAGGTAATCACATAGATGACATTACCAGCTTAAGCTAACTGGCATAGTCCATGGCTTTAGGAGTACAAAAACACTCTTTTCAGGCAGGCTATCCCAAGGGCTCAGAGATCCTCTCCCAGGATCGATGCCAAGGACTAGTCCTGAAGACGTTGGGAATGTGCAGGGTGTAAGTAGGCCAGGCTTGCAGAGTTAACCCTTTCTCTCACAAATGGGCATTTGGGCAGTTTACTTTTTATTCATATGACTAGTCCTTCTGTGAACATTCTTGTATGTTTTTTTGGTGAAGATTTGGGTGCATTTCTATTGGGCACTTAGGAATAAAATGGTGGGTCCTAGGATACGCATTTGTCCCATTTTCATAGAGAATGCCAAATCGTTTACCCAAGTGACTACACCAGTTTACATTCCCAGCGTCAGTGTACAGACATTTTCAAAACTCTCTTTTAAAACACAGTTTTATTGAGGTACACGTGACATACAATCAAGTACATTTTAAAATTCATATTGATAAATTTTGACAAAGGTATACATCTGTAACATTACTACCACAAGCGAGATAGTGAACCTTCATACCTAAAAGTTTCCTCGTAATCCCAATATCCTCCTAATGAACTTGTTTCCTGTTTAAATCAGGCAGAGTCGTTTTCTGTTGTTTACAACGGAGACTTCCTAGCTGATATAATCCCATCTTGTATTTATGTTGCACTCACGCCCAGCTTGGTCTGCATTTCTTTCTACTTAAGTGGATTCTTGCTGAGCATCTAGGATGTCTGCTAGGCACGTAGCCACTGACCTTTGCCTATGTAAGTTAGTTTGGTGGGATTCCAGATTGCAGCTTTATCCTCAGGACTCTTAGGAATTCCACACATCTTTTTATCCCTGGTCTTTGCACACTGTTCTTCTTGAACTGTCCTGTAGCTCCTGGTCCCACTCCTTCCTAGTTGGCCCAGAACCAAACTTCCCTACGTCCAACTCCAACAGAGGGTTTCCTAGATGGTAAAAGAAAGGGCCCCTCAACGCTTCACTAAATTGCATAAGCCAGATTTATGACCTCAAAAGGTATGTTGGATGAAATTCAGCAATAAATTTGATGCAAAACCAATGTGATGTCTCAAAGGTCCTTTAGCATTTGCTGCAGGCTGAGAATTATATTTTCCCATTTTAGTGATATGGAAGGATATAGAAGAGGAAAAAAAAGATATGTTGGAGTCCTAACTCCCAGTACCTCAGAATAGGACCTTATTTGGAGATAGGGTCTTTATAGAGGCAATCAAGTTAAAATGTGATCATTAAGGGTCAACCCTAATCCAATGCTATCATGAAAAGGGGGAAATTTGGACACAAAGACAGACACAAAGAAAGGGAAGATGATTCAAAGAGACACAGGGAGAAGATGGCCATATACAAGCCAGGGAGAGGGTCCTGAAACAGACTCTTTCCTCACAGCCCTGAAGAGGAATCAACTCTGCAGACACCTTGATCTTAGACTTCTAACCTTAAGAAGTGTGAGGCAGTACATTTCTGTTCAAGCCGCTCAGTTTGTGGTGCTTTGTTATGGCCGCACTAGCAAACTAATACAACCAGGTAGGGTGCACCAGCTTTTCCTAATCATTTCCAGATCATAGGATGCACAACAGAGGTTAGAGGGTAGTGGTTGCTCTTTTGGGAATTATTATAACTGTCTGTTATAAAAATTGAGGCTGGGGAGAGTGAATTTGGGAGGAGCAAGCTAACCCCAGATTATTTGACTTTGACCACTCATGAGACCCTGAACACGACTTGGCTACATCACAAAGTTCTGTATTCCTTGTTCTTTTCTCTCTGTTTTCTTAAATGGATAAGCATGATTCATTTTTCAACAGCCATCTGTGGGAACACATGGATTCCTTTAGAGACTGTTAAGATCTGTTCCACAGTCGGAGGGAGCGGGGGCAATATGGGAATGTTTTTCTCCAAAGTCCTTTTCATGGGAACTTTTCCAGAACCAGAAGATTAATACAGTTTTGAAAAAGGCAGGGATAGCATGTCTTTAAAAGCTCCTCGAAATATTCTCATCACCTTAAACCAGGTCATCTGACAGGTTACCATCAAAGAACCTGACTTCCAGCCGAGTCCCTGGAAGGGACTGGATTTTGCTTTACTTACAAAATCTGTGAAGTTCCAGAACTCCTATTTGTCTTCATGGTCAAACTTTTGATTAAAGAGGAAAGAAGCAGGGAGAAAGAGAATGACAAAAACAGACAGTACCTGGGAAATATTAAATGTATTCAGAGCAAATGATTCATTGCCCTTCCCGTTGAACCTGGCAATAATGAATATAACAAATGTGTCCCCGAGCAGCTTCTTTTCTATTTCGAGCCCTTTCTTAGGCTATTTTCACCCTTCAATCTCCACTTCTTTTTTGGTCATTAGGTATGGATTTGAATATATTTCAGCAAAGCTGCATAAATGACCCATTTGGTTGAGCCTCAGGGAGTCAGATTCCGAGAACTGCTTAGAAGTGAGCGTAGTGACATCCCCTCAGGACCTTGTTCTGGTGCCCTTAATGAGTACCTTGGTTTGCTGGAGATCAAAGATCCCTTTCTGCATCGCTGGCCCAACCCCCTTTGCTTCCAGCTAGTGTCACTGCTCTGCCTACAGAGGTTGCTTTTTCTTCTTTTAAAATTGACATAAAATTCACCTAAAATAAAAATCATCATTTTATTATTTTTAAAGTATACATTTCAGTGGTTTTTAGCATGTTCCTAATGCTGTGCCAGTATCAACACCAATTCCAGGGCATTTTCATCACCCCCAAAAGAAACCTCACACCCATTTTCTGTCACCTCCCGATTTCTCCATCCCCTCTAGGCCCCAACAACCACTAATCTACTTTCTGCTCCTGTGGCTTCGCCTCTTCTGGACATTTCATATAAATGGAACCATACGATATATGATCATTGTGTCTGTCTGCTTTCACTGAGCATGTTTTCAAGGTTCATCCATGTTGCAGCATGTGTCTGTGCTTTATTTCCTTTTATTGCCAAATAATGTTCTCCTGTATAGCTATACCGCATTTTTGTTTATCTGTTCATTAGTTGATGAACATTGGGTTGTTTCTACTTTTGGGATATTACGAATAATACTGCTATGAACATTCACAAACAAGTTTCTGTGTGGATATTTGTTTTCAACTCTCTTGACTATATACTAGCGAGTAGAATTGCTGGATCATATGGTAACTTTAGGTTTAATCCCTAGAGGAACTGCCAAATGTTTTTCCAGAGTTTTTATTTTTTTTCAAGGAGAATAGAATTAAAATTGATTTTAGGCGCACTGTTTTTGAGGGGCAGATGAACTATCACAGAGAAATGCCCACCATGAAGTTGAAGATGCAAGAATGGTGCCTGAGATACCAAAATTGATCATTTCAATTTGGGCATCATCTAAATGCAGTGATTATTAAAGCTGCAGGGGGATGAGGTCTCCGAGGCTGGTAACACATGGAAAGAAGGGAATATGAGAGGCCTATGATACCTATGATAAACCAAGCATCGCCTAGGATTGTGCTTTATGTGTGCTGTCAACGTCATCATCACAATATAAGTGGATGCTATCATTAGCCCCATTTTATAGAAGGGGCAACTGAGGCTCACTGAGGTGAAACATATAGACTAGTTTGCAAGCTTGTATACTATAGCAGAGCCAGGCTTTAAATGCTGGTAAAGACCTGAAAGAATTTTAGGGATTAGAGATAGATTTTTAAAAAGAGAGTACCATTAAGTGCAATAGGATGGTATAAGTGACATATATGTGTTCCAGAATAAACAAGAGGGGTTTTTGTTTGTCTGGTTTTTTTGTGTGTTTTTCCTTTTGTTTTGGAAGAAGGTTGTCAATTATGCCAAGGAGTCAAGTAAACACAAAGCATCTGTGTATAATAATATCTAATTATTTTATTTTAGACCCATTATATGCCTCAGGGTGTTTCCTATTCAGACTTTAACCAATATGTCCTGGGCTATCTGCTGCTGCCCTATGCACATTTCCCTCTGCAGAACACCAGGAC
>NW_006295559.1:5264565-5295671 GCF_000327345.1 Myotis davidii | reverse complement strand
AAGAAAACCCATTATTTACAGTGAAAAGTTTTAAAAAAATGGAATTTCAAAGCAAAATGAGATTTTCTCACATTAAGCCATGAAGTGAAAGTTTGAGCATATAAGACTAAATAGCTCTTAGTACTAGAAAGAAAAAGAATTCTGTTGCAGCTTTGAAATGAAACCATATTTTATAGGTAATGAGGCAGTACCCTCACCTTTCCTCCATATTTTATGTCTTCAGCGTTTTTCCTTCTTCAGACAGTGAGGGGTGGACCTGAGATTAAATTGCCATTATTTCAGAGCGCTGAAGCACAGCCACATCATGGTGACACCCAGAAGTCTCAGGCACTTCCAGCCAGTCAAGTCGTTTCTCTTTTTATTAGCAATTTCAGTGTGCTTGGGACTAGAGTCTTTCCCAACTTCAGGTTGTTGGGTTACTTGGCACTCGAGGATATTTTCAAGGACATCAAACAAGGTTGGAGCCGGATGTATGTAAAGCGTGTCATGGAGCTCTTGTATGGAAATTTTCCATGAAAAGATCAGAAAGAAATATATTTTTGGAGAAACGCAAGGTAAAATAAAGTGAAGTCGATGCCATAGTAAGTCTAGAATATGCACAGGCACTGGGTGAATTTATTATCCTTAGCTGATTGTTTTGTAAAGTCAGGTAAAACCAGACTTCAATTTTCAGAGAAAGGATTCTGCTACATGTGCACTTTCAAGTGCAGAGAGGAGGGAGGCCTCTTTAGCCCTTCTCTGAGGTGACTGGGTGTCTGCTGAGATGCCCTCCAGAGAATATTTGGCTTGGTTACTGTTGCTGCTGCATTTGCATGTCCTGGTGCCTGAGAAGGTGAATCCTTTCCATGTTAAATTGTGGGAATACAGACCACAAAGGTGTAAGAGAGCATTAGCGCAGAATAGTCATTGCTGTTTGGGGTCCATGGCCATCAGCTCTCCCAACTTAACTCCTGAGAGAAATATACATCCTTTCAAAGATCTTAATATTGAGTATTTACGGTGCAGAAAGACCTCCATGATTTAAGTTTCCTGGCGTTCGCAGCCTTGGATAATACTCTCCCCTTGAGTGAAAATGAGACCTATGATTTCCGTCTCACCAACTGAATATAGTAAAGGTAATGAGAAATCACTCTCATAATCACATTATGTTATATAAGCCTCCATTTTGCTCTAAACACTCTCCTTGCTCGCTGGCTTGATGAAGTCAATGGCCATGTTGGAAAGCCCATGTGCAAGGATCTGCAGGCAGCCTCTAGGAGTGGAAGGTGTCCTCCAAGTCAACAGTCATAGAGAAATCAAGGGGGAGCGCACTGACCACCAGGGGACAGCTCCTGTGTTGAGCATCTGCCCTCTGGTGGTCAGTGCGCATCATAGCAATCAGTTGTTCCAGAGTTCGGTCGATTCGCATATTAACCTTTTATCATATAGGATGAACTCTAGCTCTTACCCAAAAGGAATTTAGGAAGTAAGACTGCCTAGAATGAAGTTTGGGTGAGCAATGCTAAAACTCATTAATGTCCCATCCTCCCGCAGAAAGCAAAGCACAGAAATATGGGCAGCAGAGGAAATCTGGTTAATACAGGAAATTCTCAGAGGGATTTTTGTACGCTCTTCATCTCTTTTTGCAGTCATCTTTTTCTTCAGGGTTGTCTGTCTTCCTTATCCACTAGTTCTTTTTGGTCTGTGATCTATTTGACCTGCTCTCTAAGGTTTCATTAGTTTTGACATCAACATTTGGCATTTTGAACTGTTTGGCATCTCTTTAAACTTGCAATTATTTGATTAAGTAAATAATGTATAGAATTATACAACTATGTATAATTCTTTTAGTAATTGCTGAGTAATTGCCCAGTCAGATTACTACAGCATTCTTATAAACACTACATTAAGTTCAAAATGGAAGACACATTTTTACTTCAATTTTACTCATAAAAAGTTCAAAGTTCAGTTTTTAAAGATTAAATAAAAAATCTATTACACTATATTTTTTAAAATATGTTTTATTTATTTATTTTTTTAGAGAGAGAGGAAGGGAGAGGGATAGAGAGATGGAAACATCGATTAGAGAGAGACATCAATTGGCTGCCTTCTGCTCACCCCCTACTACTGGAGATTGAACCTGAAACCCAGGCATGTGCCCTGATCAGGAATCAAAGCAGACACCTCTTGGTTAATGGGTTGATGCTCAACCACTGCGCCATACCAGCCAGGCTCTATTTCACTATTAATGCTCAGGAACTCATTTCTTTCACATCTGTCACCTACCAGTACCTACAGTTATCAATGACCTAGTGTGATTTTCATTGCATTTGTATACCTGTGCAGGCATTGTCCAAAATCATGTGAAACCACTTTCAAAGAAATTGTGCCTAGCATTTCAGATAGAGAAGCAACCAGCCTAGAGAGGGAATCAATCATGCTTTCAGGATTGCTGCTAATAAGTAGTTATTTTTTTTAAAAAAAAATCTACTGCCTGCCACCATAGATGAGCTGATATGACTTAGACAACTGGACCACATCCCTTACCACAGAAACATCTTGGCATTCAAGAAGACTTAAGATGGGGTATCTGCTTTCTGCTCCAAGAAGGGACTGACAAGGTCTCAGCTCTGACATTTAGGAAAGGAAACCATGGTATTTTCAGTGGGAAAACCAACTTGGAGTCAGCCCAGCATGTGTCAGCTATTGGAACCACTGTGGGAAATCCCTTTAGCCCTTGTTTCTAGTCCAGAATCTTGTTAGCAGTTGATGTCAATGACACCATTCAGCTCTATGTCCATAAATAAATATGTTTCAGCCAGAATTCCCTATATTAGCCAGATTGTCTCTGCTGCCAAAATTCATGTGCTTTACATTCTGCAGGAGGATGGGACATCGACAGCTTTTAGGATCGCTCACCCAAACTTGAGTCCAAGCTTTTTTTCTCTTCTTATATCCTTTTTTGGGTGAGAGCTGGAGTCCATCTGGTTTTTTGTTGTTGTTGTTGCATTTCACGTATACAACTAACCACTTCCCCACCCCTTTGCCACTTCTATTCTTACCCTCCTTCACCCTCAAGAATTTTCCTCTTCTGGATACACATGGTCCGCATTGCCCTTCTGTATTGGATAATTGTCCTGCTGGCTCCCTTCGTCAGAGAGAACTCTGACCACAAGTCATGCAGTGACGAATGCTCCATCTTTCTAGCTGTACGGAGCCAGGTGATAGCCAGAACCTTCCCTTATCCAACAAAGAGAGAAATAAGAGTAGAGTTCAGCGCTTGGGCTATTATTTCACGAAGAGTTCAGTGCTTCAGCACAATGGCCTGATCTTTATCATCACAATCCAGTTTTCAGGACGCAGTGCAGAGAACAGATATGTTCAAGTTATCTTTCTCCTGGTACAGCAGCATCCACCAGGAGCCCCCTCCTCCCAATTCCCGGAGGAGAGCGGCAGCCACTCCTGAATGCTGTCGGAAATAGCAAGCTGAGTCCCTGCAGTTTAAAGACTTGATAGCTTTGTGCTTTTTCGGTCACAGAGCGTTGACCTGACTTTTTGTCTTCCGATAGCTTTCCACAGGGCCCTGCAGAATAGCTTTGGCTTTGATTACCCAGTGATTTACAGACCTTCTCATTTGCTTCTCATATCTGGTTTTTCCAGAGTATAGGGAGCTCTTCTTCTCTTACCCTGTTGCCTCACAGCAGTTTTCCTTATCATCTTCCAGAAACCCAAGGCCCATCTTCTTTTTATTTCTTTTTCTCCTCAATAAGGAAGAGTATATTGCAGGTTGGGTACACTTGTAGGAGGCAAAAATCTAACAATGTGAAGGAACTACGGGGCCCACCAGGTTAGAAGATGAGCAGGTCAAACACATACACGGATTATGCACAATTATTTAAAAGAGCAGGTGGTGGAACACAAGGAAAAGCTGCCAGCAGCCTTCCAGAAGGTTAGTAACAAAGGGGTCTGCGAGGCACCTCTGCCAGTGCTGCTGCCCCGGCTCCAGAGAGAAGCAGGTGAGGGAAGGAGGCTGAGGCCGCTCAGGGCATCTAGTTCCTCCTGTTCGGCTGGCGAGGCGGTTCATGAAAAAGGCCCAAGGCCATCTTCATTAGCATTTTTACTCCCTATGTGGGAAGAGTTGGGGGGAAGCACACAATGTCCAGGAACGTCACCGCCCCCTGTGGTCTGTGTACAAATAAATGGCCAGTGTTGACCCCTCTGTGTGGTCCTGACAGCCTCGGGGTGGGGTTCGTGTCCGATGGCACACTGTCCTCTCAGGTGCTCATTTCTTCCGTGGGAAAGCCAGTCCTCCAACCCGGCAGCAGGGAAGGCGCCATGCCACCCTACAGGACACCTACCCAGGGACAGATGCAGTTCTAACTTCTCGGTAAGAAAAGGAACACTCTGAGTTACTTAAATAAGGGAAAGAAAGGTCTTGGCTCATCCAAAGTGTTTCTATTAAAATGCATTAAAGGCCGGGAAAAGGTTGCACATTCTCCTGGTGATGCTGTAAAACATCCATTGAACGGAAACTCGGGCCATTGAAAACAAGCCGCTCCGAATCTGTCCCCAAAGCTGACGCTGCATATGCCACCCCAGGCGCTGAGGACAGCCCGTGGGAGCCCACAGCCAGCGGTCAGCAGTCAGCACAGGGAGGCGCAGGCCCTGGGGGTCAGTCCTGGTAGAGACGCCCGGTCCCTGTGTGCTCACAGCCCGGGGAGGTGGGAGAGCAGGGGTACGGTGGTGGGGAGAGGAGGAGATTCTGGGGCATCAGGGGCCAGGGCTGCCGCCCGGCACACAGGGGGCTCCTAGGCAGAGGGAGGAAATGGGCAGGTGGGTTCCATCTCGGGTGCTGCAGTTCTGCCCCTCCTTATCTGGAGCCATGTTCATGATCACGGACCCGGTGGTGGTGCTGTTCTGTTTGGGAAGCGCGTTATTAAAGTGCTGTTTGAGGTTGCCTGTTCCTTCCAGGGGTCCTCAAACTACGGCCGGCGGGCCACATGCGGCCCACCGAAAACATTTATCCGGCCCACCGGGTGTTTTTGCCGCCGCAGTGTGCATAGGAATTTGTTCATAGTTTTTTTTTTTAAACTATAGTCCGGCCCTCCAACGGTCTGAGGGACAGTGAACTGGTCCCCTGTTTAAAAAGTTTGAGGACCCCTGCTTCAGCCTGTATACTATTCTGCTGGGAGGCGTCATCTGACGCCCAGGGGTGACTCAGGCTTTGTCCCACAGCTGACCTGAAGCATCTGGCCGATTCATTCCTTTGTGGAGCCCCTGACGTTTTCCCAGGAGGGGCCTGGGAACTCGAGCTTCCAGGCCAAGATCTGATCAAAGAGGTCTTCCTGGAGATTGTTCTCACTTCGGACAGTGGAACTCCACAGAGATGTATGCACGAGATCACGCCTGCCGCCCGATGACCACCTTCAGGCCATAGCCGGTTGCAGCAATGATTTCTGGAGCCACGCAAGTTGGTGTGCCACCGACTGTGTACAAGGGGCCTTCCAACACAGCGGCCAGCCCGGAGTCTCCCAGGTTCAAGGACTTGGTTCCATTGGGACACTCACACACCAAGAGGTTCTCCGGCTGGATGTCCCTGTGCCCATGTAGAGGCCACGGAGGTCCCTGGGAGCGTTGGCCAGATTGTACACCAGGGCACGGCCATCTCGCTCGGTGTCCTTGGTTGAAGAGGTAATTGCATCAAAGAGGTCTCCACCTTCGACCAAGTCCATTACCAGGAAGAGCTCTCTGGCCACTTCCATCTCCTCCACCAGCAGGGTGATGTTGGAGTGTTTCACTTGGCACAGGATGGACACTTCATCCTTTCCACAACATGTGGCTTTGTGTGTCACCTGTAGGGCAAACTCCTTTCTGGTGGACCTGTCCACGCACTCTGACTACTGCAAAATTGCCATCACCAATAACCTTTCTGATTTTGTATTTCTCGAGAAGAGTCGATGATTCAACGCACCTGTTTCCATTCACGCCTTTGGGACTCAGGCAACGGTCAAGTTCAGGCCCGCCATGTATGTTGGAAGAAGATCTGCCATGTGTGGGAATCTGCTTTCATCCTCTGAAACTTCCTGGGCTAGTTGGAGAGGAACTGGAGGATATCCTAGACTTAGGAGTGGAGAGCTGGCTGCTGGGGGTTTCCTTAACTGAGGCTGGTGACTGGCTGCCACGAGCGGGCTCAGGGCTCTTGGATCCAGAAATCTTAGCTGAGGAGTGAGAACACAATGACTTCAAGACAAGGCATTCGCTGTGATCCAGGACAAAATCATCTTGGGCGTAAGGGAATTTTTGAGTCCACATGTGATAAAAACATTGTCATCACCAAAAAGGTCTTGCAGGCAAGTAACCTGCTTTCTGTCCAGTGTGCAGAGCCTCATGGCCACTGCTGAGTCTAGTTGAATGGCTTCAGTGATACCGGTTAAGACGTGTTCAAAGGAATGAGTGGTCTTTTTATTCCGAAGGATCCCCCACGGCTTTTCTCCGCTTCAAATCACAGCCACTAACTTGGGTTTGATGAAATCTTTACTTTCCTTCACTTGCTGGCGTCCATGGTGTAGATGGCCTGGGGCAGGATCAGGAGCAGTCTCTGGAGATGGCAAACACCAGCCGTTGAGGTAGCGGTAGAAGCGCACCTTCTTCGCCTTCTCCTCAGAATTCAGGGCCTGAAGGTCCCGTGAGTGGTAGAAGCTGCAGTGGGCACTCTGTGTGGGGCTGGGGATAAGCTCGATCCCCTTGGAGCCCGAGCTGCTGCTGCCCCCAGATGAGCTGGGCATCCCTCTCGGTGACCCTGGCCAGGGCCTTTGTCCTGTTCCTCCAAGTGCTCCAGCTCAGTGCTCCTGGTGCTGGCCATAGTGGCTACTCTGAGGGCTCCCAGCCAGAACCTGCAGGTGGCCCAGTGTCAAAGCAAGAACCAGCTCAGAGACGCCTGGCGCCTGGCCCTGAGGGGCCTTACAGCGCCAGGACACCTGGCTCTATATCCCACCCTCTCCTCGCAGGTGGAGCGCAATGCCCATCTTCTTTATGCATTTCTGATTCTCCCAAGTGTCAGCCAAGAACATAAGCAGCCTCAGAGTCCCCACTGTCACCTAAATATACTGGCACTTGGCCCTGGTTGCCCTCCGATTTTAGAATCCCAGTTTTGAAAATGAAATTCCAGCGTTAGTCTTAGAGTTTAACTTGTAGCCGCTCATTTGGGCAGGGAGAACCTCCTACTCCTCCTGGTACTGTTTGTGCCTAGAACATTGCTGGGCACATAGTGGGTGATCAGAAAAAGATTTAGTAGACCACTGCTTCAGCCACTGAATCAGGACAGCTGGTTGTGCTTCCCTTTCCTCATGCATGTCTTTCCATGGGCTCCTGTGGGCTAGGGGCCAGATTGGACTTCAGTTCCTGAAACCCAGACTGGTGCTCTGGGTCCCATTATCTTGCCCTAGTTTGGCTCTGGCTCACATAATTGCCTGCCTACCGGATTTTCCAGTGTCACCCATTTGGAAATTAAATTCCGTGACTCACCCATTGATTAGGACTCAGCCTTTTTTTTTTTAGATCTTAATTGCTGACCATTGGCTGTTGGGTGTGTTGGTCACCATGTCTTGCCCTTTGCCCCACTTCTACGGTTGGCCCCAGGAGTAGGACCATTTCTTCCATCACCTGTCCAGCCATATGATGCATCTAGTAGGGCCAGGTATCCCCCAACTAATAAGATTATTAATGATACAATAGAACAACTATTTTAGCAAGAGCCATTATTTTGTTTGATGATTTAACCTATCTATAAGTAGGTATTATTATCCACATTTTATGGGTGAGGAAACAGACTCAGGGAGAAAAGAAACTTGTTCTAGATCATCATATTAACTTTATTTTGCTGCATAACAAATTTCTACAAACTTAGTGCCTTAAAACAACACACATTTATTGCCTGAAAGTTCCCATGGGAGGAATCCGGGCACAACTTGGTTAGGTCATCCAGTCAGGGTCTCACAAGGCTTCAATCAAGATGTCAAATAGGCTATATTCTTATCTGGATGCTCAACTGGGGAATCCATTTGCCAACAACTCTTCTAGGTTGTTAAGAAAATTTATTTCTTTCAAGGCCTGCTTACTGGCTATCAGCTGAAGGCCTTTAGTTCCTCAAGGCTGCCCACCACATGGCCTTTTACATAAGCAGTTCATATGGCTATGTTTTCACAGCCAGCAGGAGAATATCTCACTCCAGTTTACTAAGCTAGAGTCATATATAAAGGAAAGTAGTCATGGGAGCGCTATCATGTTTACCATAGATATCACTTGCACTCAAGGGAAGATGATTGTACACGGGTGTGGCTCATTGGCAATCTCCTTAGGGTGTGTCTGCCACAGTCACATAGCTGCTAAGCGGCAGATCAGGGATCACAGCCATGCCACCCTGCCTCCCTGCAGCCCCAGGTTTCCCATCTGCCACTGTTGCCATATGGAATTGCCCTGTCTCAAGAGTTCGAAGACATAAAGATTGGAAACACCATTGACACTGTCCTCAAGGTCATGGTCACAGTTTTTTATGATCAAGTCCTTTCAGTTTTTCAATGCAAACCCTCTTGAAGAGGATTTAAAACAGGCCTGCTTGCTTTGGAAGGTCATTTACACAGTACTCAGCCTTGTTGGGAGATTCCACGTGGCTTATGGCAGTCAAACAGCAAGCTCTCCCCTGGAGCAAACCTGAGTAGATGCACTATGTAAACTCAATAGGATGTTATGTGGGGCTGAATTCTATTTCTCCTGAGAACTGCTTCCATATAGTGCAAACAAAGAAGAAGAAAAAGACCTAATGCCATTTTTCAGTTTAAATCAATTCAGAAATATTTCTATCTGGCTAGACTTTAGGTACCTTTCTCAGTGAAATGTGAAGGAGATAGATCAGAGCTGTAGCCTCCAGGAAGAAAATTGTCAATGCATTAGACAATTTCCTGCCACAGTGTCACGACATCCTTTTATTTCTGCAGAGATAGGCCCTGTCACCAATCCCACATGACAACCTTATCAGAGAGGTTGCCATATATCTGTGGATGTGCCTGATTTCCTGGCCTTTCTTTAATTTTCCAAACGGTGATACAGAGGAGATCTGATGTGGTGAACAAGCTCCACAGAGAGCTTTTTTCTACTGTTTATTAGTTTGTGATGAAAAACAACTCTGCAGAAACCGTGTATGCTACTCCTGAGTCCGAGATAGATTCTGTGTTCATTCAAACTCATAAAAAATGAGAAACCTCAAGGAGGCAAAGCAACACCAGAGGGTCTTGATAGAGAATCGAGATTGCTTTAGTAGGTATACTAAAGGTTTTTTGTTTTTTATCACAAGTAAGTTAGGCAGCCCAAATACAATTTTTTAATATGCCAGCACATTGTTCAGTGCTTCCATCAATCACAGCAGAATGTCACAGCAGCAGAAGAGCATGGGGAAAGCAAGGAATTTGGCTGAACTGAATTTATTAAAGTGCTGTAGAAGCAGATATTAGCAGTGCATGCAAACTCAAGTCTTAAAATGCACTGTGTCTGTAAGAGAAGGCAAGAAGTTGTTTTACTACCCAAACTTTTTAAAAATACATACCATTGACAAAAACGTATTACTTTTTGAATTGCTTTTGTATTGGGGAAAATATTTAAGCAGGTTAAACCAAGGAAATAAATTTAAAAATAATGTATAGTATTTTATAAAATCAGAAGTCAGAAGAGTTCCTAGAAAGAAGGGGGGTTAGAGGAGAGTCCGTGGGAAGTGGCTGTTAGACTGTCCTTTGCACACAACACAGACCACGGTGGGAATATCAGGTGTTATTTTGGAAAGTGGTTTCTGACTCTTACAAGGTTCTTTGTTTTCTGAGCTCACTGGAGTCAGAAGAGGGCTTGATTACTCTGGGGATTGGAGGGAAGGATCCAGGTGTGGAGAAATTTAGATCCAGTGTGGCTGGGTACTGGGTGAGGGACAGGGGGAGGTAAAACCACTCTCTATCCTCACCCCCCCCACCCCCCCGAAATCAATAACTGGGAGAAAGTTGAAGAGAGAGAAAAAGTGAGGTTGGTAATTACTCCATCCCCTAGGATACCTTCTGATATAATAGAAAACTAGATTGCAGCAATGAAATCATATAAATATCCTATATAATAAAAGCATAGTATGCAAATTGTCCCCTCCACCGGGAGTTCAATCAGAGGACGGGACTGGCCTGGGAAAGGGAGGGAGGCCCAGCCAGCAGCCGGCAGCCACTAAGCACCCTACCAGTGCACAAATTTCATGCACTGGGCCTCTAGTCTCATATAAGTCTGGAGGAGGAAGATTCCAGAGCATGGTCAGCATCTCAGCATGAGCTGCACTCTGGAATTCTCTTGGCATTCCCCTCCAGCTGTAAGATGGCAGCTGCTGCTCCAGCCATCATATCCTACTGGGTGCAAGGTGGAGATAGGGGTGACACAGGCCAGTAAGCCAGGACAAGCAGAATAGGGAAACTGGGACAGATAATTAAACAGCAGTTTGCAACCATCTAGAAAATCTAGATGCCAAGAGTTGCAGCCATCTAGTAAATCCTATCTTCCTTAAACCAGGGATAATACTTAAGAGTAAATGGTTTGCACTTCTCCTCAACCAGACGGTAAATAGCTCAAATCACCCTACTCTGGGAGACAGATAGCAGAAATATAATTAGTGCCATTTGCCAACCATACCAAGGACAGATGAAGTTAAGAGAATAAACCTCATTTTGGTACATCAGCATAAAGCTGGTGAATATCTAATGAAATCCTCCCCTTAGACCTCCCCTAAACACCCAGCTTTTCAAACCCCTCAAAGCAAAGGTCCCAGTGCATGCTCTCTCTCCCAGGAGCATGCCCTCACCTGCTTCTTTCCCCACAGGCATGCATCTCCTAAGCTCTAAGGGACCCCACAAGGCTTGCGACCAGGGCAGCAATGGGGCAGCTCATCCCAGGCAAACCCCCTGAATCTGTCCCCAAGGCCTCCTTTCCTCTGACGTTATAGTGAGCCAAAGCCAACCAGCTTAAGTTCATTTCCTAGCCCTTTCTAGTTTCACTGTCCCCAGCTTTAATAAACGTCCTCTACTGAATTTTTTCCTGTACAAGGTCAAGAACCCACACACTACTGGCCAGCCCTAGGCAGACCCACTCATGGCCAGGTCCCCTTTCTGGTAACAGGGGGAAGGGATGCAGAGAAAGAGTAAAAGGGGTGAGTGTCACATGATCATGAGGAGCTGAAATACAGAGTAGAATTGAAAATGAAATATTCTTCTTCAAGTGGAGGGGGTATGGGTGAGATTTAAAGAGGATGAGGGGAGGGGCGGAGAGAGAGAGAGAGAATGATGTATAAATTCTGGTGAAATGCTCTGATATTTCCTTGATAGACCATTGTTTGGAGGAAGCAAAAGAAAAGACAATCACATGCAATTCTTTCCATTTCAAAATTTGGTTTTATAAAAAACTGGGCTCTAGGCCAGCCTGGGGCCAGAATGAGCGGACAGGATTGCAGTTAGGCGTGTCATCAAAGCAACTAGTAAAAGCTACACAATGACTCAATTCAAACACTGTACAACGTAAAATGGATTTAACTCTCATTATCTAGGCTTTTAGTAGAACCAAAAATTTCAATTCACAAAGGCTCTCAATTTAATCCACTCTGTGGTATTTGTCAGAGTGTCTCTTCCCATGACATTTTTTTTCTTCTTCCTTGTGAGAGCAATACCATGCTTTCTAGCCTTGTTCCTTTCCTTCTCATTTTAGGCCTCAACTTTTTTTTTTTCTGTCTATTTATTGATGCTGGCTCACTTATCATAGAAAAAAATTATTTCAATATGAATACAGAGTTGCTAGATGAAGCCCCAGGAACACTGCTATCAGAAAGAGAATTCTAGCATGCAGCTGTGGCCCGTACACTTTTAAAAATCCCAACGTGTTTACATAACAGAACTGGCAGGCAAAGGGGACAAGAGATGAGCTTTCAAAGGGATGGCATAGCACAATGACTAAGAACACAGACTCTGGACCCAGACAGCCTGGGTTTAACTCCCAGCTTGGCTACTTATACCTGGTGTGACTTTGGAAGCGATGGAATTAGAAGGCCTTGGTTTCCTCATCTGTAAAATGAGAATGATGTTATTAGCTACTTCAGAGCATATTTGTGAATATTTAATGAGTTAATAACACCAGAATCTAACTATTTACCTTCTCCGTTACTACCAATGGTGCCTGAGCTACCATCATCTCTTTATGGATTACAGTCACCTAACTTGTTTCTCTGCCTCTACCCTGCCATGCCATGGTCTATTTCTCAGCACATCAGATTGACTTACCATTTTATTATGTAAATAAAATGTAATGTCACTCTTCTGCTTCCACCCTGCAAAGACTCCCCATCTCATTTGCTGGGACGACAGTCTTCACAATGCCTTAAAAGTCCATATGTAAATAGGCCTCTTGTTACCTCCCTGACCTCACGTCCTGTGAGCCTTCCCTCCCTTCACTCTGTTCCAGACATACTGGTTTCCTTGCTGTTCCTTCAACATACCAGGTGTTCTTCTGCCTCATGTGTCTGCTATGGCTGTTCCTTCTGCCAGAATGTTCTTTCTTCAGTATCTACATGGCTCATCCATCCTTCTCTACCTTTTGTGAATATCCATATTGGTGTATATAAGTTATATATAATAAAATTCACCTTTTTAAATACACACTTCATTGGTTTTTAGTATCTTTACAGAGTTGTGCAACCATCACCCAAATCCAATTTCATCACCACAAAAAGGAATCCTATTCGCTTCAGCTTTCATTCATCCATTTTTTTCCATTCGTTCTAGCCTTACACAATATTTAATCTCCGTTCTGTGTCGATATGTTTGCCTATTCTGGACATATCATGTCAATAGAATTATACAATGTATGGCCTTTGTGATTTGTTTCTTTCACTTAAAATGTTTTCAGGGTTCATTCACGTAGCATGTATCAGTACTTCACTCCTTTTTATTGCTGAATAGTATTCCTTTGTATGGATATACCACACTTTTTTCATTAATCAGTTCATAGACATGTTGACTAATGCTATTGTGAACTCGAGGTTTATATGTAGCCATACATTTTAATTGTCTTGGGTATATTCCTAAGTAAGAAATTGCAGGGTCATTTTATATTCTATGTTTAACTTTTTGAGGAACTGCCCAGTCGTTTCCAAGAGTGGCTGCATCATTTTACATTCCCACCAGCAATGTCTGAGAATTCCAATTTCTCCAGTCATCTTCAGCACATTATTATCTGACTTTCTGATTCTAGCCATGCTAGTGGGTATAAACTAGTATCTCACCGTGGTTTTGAATTGCATTTCCCTAATGACCAATGATGTTGAACATCTTTTCATGGGCTCGTTGGCCATTTGTGTTCCTTCTTTGGAGAGTGTTTATTCAAAATCATTTCCCATTTTGTGCGGTGATATATCCCTAGCGCTTAGAGCAGCGCCCAGCACATATCAGTGGTTCAATAAGTTTTTGTTGAATGAATATATTAGTAAAGTGCTTAGAACTATTTGAAAGTGTTTTTCAAATAGTCACTGCAATGCAAGATGTTGTTTTTCCTGCATGGAAAGCACAATTCACAATATAGTGCTGCAATCACCCCACCAGTCACCTCCACAGACCCTTGCCCAACAGGCTCCAAAGCTGCTTGAGTGCTTTTTCCTTACAACTTTAGGAATTTTTGTTTTATTATTTATAACATAAAGAAACGACCTTAGTATTTACTTTATAGGTGATATGAAAGTGAAATGAATAATGTATGTGATGTGCATTTCAAACTAGATAGAAGTTTATTCCTCTCCCACATCATAGTCTAGGAAAATCAGATCTTTCTGCTCCAGGAGGTAGCCCAGGCATTATCTTCCTTCCATCTTGTTCTTCCTCCACCTTGTATCTATTAATTAGCTACTGCTGCATAGCAAGCTTCCTGAAAACTTAATGGCTTCAAACAACAATTTTTTATTTTTTTGCTCATGGCAATTTGGTTTGTGCTCAGGTGGATGGTTCTTCTACTGATCTCATCTAGGATCTCTCAGGCAGTTGTTGTCATCTGGTGGCTTGATTGAGGCTGGATGATCTGAGATAGCCTACTCACTGGATGGCTGTCAAATGGGCATCTCTCTGCATGTGGTCTCTCATTGTCAAGGAGACGAACCCAGGCATCTTTTAGTGGCAGTCACAGGGTTCCAAGAAAGGAAAAGTAGAGGCTGTATGGCATCCTGAGACCTCGGCTTGGAATTCTGTTAATGTCACTTTTATCTCATTCTATTTGCTGGGGAAGGGGTGGAGAAAGAGACTTCTTAGATGGGAGGAGCAGCAAGGTCACATTGCAAAGGGGCATAGATATGTAGGTGGCAGGAATTGGTGGCTATTGCAATCTACCATGCTTCCTCCTCGTATGGTTGAAGCTATCTTTTGAATATCACATTTGCACTTTAATAGCTCATATGTGATTGCCAGAAGAGAGTCATGTGGTGACAGTAAGCTACCCTAGACCGGTGGTCGGCAGACTGCGGCTCGCGAGCCACATGCGGCTCTTTGGCTCCTTGAGCCGCAGTTTGCCAACCACTGCCCTAGACCTACTGAATCTGGAACCCTGGGGGTGGGGGCCTAAAATGTGTATTTAAACCACCCCTAAGTGTGAGAACCCCTGCTCTGTTGAATACTCTGGTGCTGGGTCCAACTTTCTTCTTTAAGGCCAATGCAGCCTTTCTCAAGCTGCAGGCAATCTTGGCTGTTGACAGAGCTGTGTTCCTCACTGGAAACTCCCTTCAGCTTTAGGGACCTGCCTTGCTCAGGGATATACTCCCTACCCACACGTAGTCCATGGCCAATTCCTGGTGGATGTAGGGATACTATCTCCTATCTCAAATTAGGGCAACTCTAAAGAGTGTTCCCAGCTCCAGAGGTTACATGAAGCTGATGTGACCGGATTGCAAGTCAGCTTCTTTCCTTGCCCTGTTCTACTTCTTTACTGCGTTAATTGTATGGCTCTTCAGAGCACCTCTAATATACCTTTTACACACAACTCTTCATCTCAGAGCCTGTTTCCAGGGAATTAATCCTAGACATATTTGAAATAACATAAGCACAAGGATTTATATAAGGGAAGATTGAAAACAACATAAATGCACCCGGCATGGTCAAATGAACTATGTAGTCTGTGAAATGTCGACTGACATGGATAGAGTTCTGAAAATAGTAATAATAATGATAAAAACGAATAAACATGTGGCACTTACTATGTATAGACACTGTTCTAAGGTCTTTATGTGTAGGTGCTGTTACTGTGCCCAGGTGAAGAGTAGGGACAGATCAAGGAAGAGTCTCCCAAGTAAATAAAATGGTATATTTGAAGACCTAGGGGCAAGAAAGGACTTGAAATATTATATAGTAGGTCCTCGGGTTACGTCGGAGATCCGTTCCTACGGCGTGATGTAATGCAATTTTCTCCGTAAGTCTGAACCCACCTACATAAGCACCTACGTCACTCACATGGAGCACATGCACAGCAGTAATGAAGTGAAACAGTAAAAAAAAAAAAAAAATTAAAAGAAAGATAACAATTCCTGACCTTTACTTGTGGTAAATAAATAATAAAAAACATAAAGCACATATGTACATACATCGAAATGACAGAACTATTTTTTTATTATAAATAAATGGGAGATGGCGACGTCACCACAAAACGACGAATATCGAGTCCGACGTAACCCGAGGACTGCCTGTATACATAATTTATATATCAATATAAGTAGGTATATACAGTGAGTGGAAAAAAGACCATAGATAAAGCTGGAGAGTTAAGATGGAATTGGTAAGAAGAAGTAGCATAACTGGAGCCTAGGGACCAGTTAGAAGGTTGTTATTCTGGTCCCCGCCGGAAGTGACAATGCCTTGAATTAGGAGTGACAATAGACATAGGGACCAAATTCATGACCTAAAGTTAATTCAGTTTGATAACTTGGATCAGATGCGGGAGAAGAGAAGCAAATTTGGTTTTGTTTGTATATTAGTGGTGGGGGTACTGTCAGGTATAGGTGTTTGAAAATATTAAATTGGCTGGACATTCAAGTGAAGATGTTGAGTAGGCAGATGGATATATGAGTTTTGAACTCAATCCAAACTGGAGATTGAATTGGCAGTGTCTGCATCTTATTTAAAGGCATGAGACTAGGTGAGCTCACTTAGGAAATTAATGTTGGTAAAGAAGTCTTCCCTTCTGATGAGTCTGAGGCCTGATTTGATCAATCCTATATATATATGAAACTCTGTGAGACATTACCTTTAAGGGGCAGATGGAAGAAAAGAAGAACAGCAAAGATGATTAAAATAGGAGAGTGGAGAAAATGAGAAAACCAAGAGAGGAATGCCCTAGGAATCCAGAGAAGAGAATGTTTAAAAGAGACCAATTGTTCCAGAGAATTGAAAGTGGGTCCTTTGGGCCACTTAGGAGGCCATTAGTAACATCAATAGGAGCAGTTTGGATAGTGGAGACCATATTGTGATGGGTTAAATAGTGAAAGCAAAGATAGAAGGAAGGAAGAAAGGGAGGAAGGAAGGAAGGAAGGAAGGAAGGCAGGAAGGAAGGAAGGAAGGGAAGGAGGGAGGAAGGAAAGATAAGTAGGATGTGTGCAAAATGAAGAAATTTAGAAATATACAGTATTTAATAATAAATTTGTCATCTAAAATAATGTCTATTAAGATCATAACTGTATGACTTTGGACAAGTTATTTAACTTCTACTTCAGCCGTAGTTGTTGAGTATTAAATATTTTGGCTGTTCATGAAATGCTTATACTAGTGTCGGGTGTATACTAAGTACTAAACAATGGAAATTCTCAAAATAAAATAGAAGGCACCATTATTATTTTTAGAATCATGTAATTATCATGAAATGTCACACTCATAAGACAGGAAGTGAGTCTGAAGTTAAAATGCATTTTTAAAAATTTCATAGTACCAGAAACATATAGACAAATAAAGATTAAAGAAGAGCCACAGGAGGGAGAATTCATGTCCTTATTACGTGTTGTTATTTTTCATCCTAATTACCATCAATATTGCTTAACAGGTAGCCTGATCTCTTAGGGAGTCGGGGTGACTGCATTTCGACTAGAAGTGAAGTAAATGTTCACTCCTGGGAGGTGTTATTTCTTTCAGCTCCAAAGAACCAGCTGGTGCTATGAAAACAGTTAATTGGATTTTTCTACCTCCCTCAGAAAGAAAGCTTCTAAAAGAGCTCATTCTCTTTTCAAATGGGAACATTGTATTCACAAAAATCTCATTGTAGTATCCATCTAGTCAAGTCTTTAAGAAGAGTTGGTACTTCGCCTACTGGGTCTCCAGATGCCATTTTGACCAGAATAAATAGTGAATGATTTTTCTTGTTGGGGGGAGAGGGAATTCTTTTTTTCCTAAATAAATAAATCTTAAGGTAACTAATGATTCTGTGTATTATAGACCTTACTCAAAATAATTACAGTTACAAAACTTCTACCTAAAATATGGCTCATGCAACTGAGGAACTAAAACTTTCATTTTATTTACCATGCTTTAATTCAAATTTAAAAACTGATAATTAAATTATTAGAAAACATTTAAATAAGTTTTGAGCAATTTGAGTATGGAAATCTAGCTTTTTAAACTGTAAATTATGTTATGTACGTACAGATCAAGTATTCATGATGGAAAATTGGCATCTGAATTGAGATGTGCTGTAAGTGTAAAATACACGACACATTTTGAAGACTAGTTATGAGAAAACTGTACAATATCTCAATAACATTCCATATTTATATATTGAAATAATATTTTGGATATATGGGCTTAAATACAATAGATTTTATTTGTAGTTTTATTAAGGTAGCTATTGAAACTATTTAAATTACACATACGGCCCTAACCGGTTTGGCTCAGTGGATAGAGCATCGGCCTGGGGACTCAAGGGTCCCAGGTTCAATTCCGGTCAAGGGCATGTACCTTGGTTGTGGGCCCATACCCAGTAGGGAGTGTGCAGGAGGCAGCTGATCGATGTTTCTCTCTCAGCGATGTTTCTAACTCTCTATCCCTCTCCCTTCCTCTCTGTAAAAAATCAATAAAATCTATTTAAAAAAATAAAATAAATAAATTACACATATGGCTTGCATTATGTTCTCATATATACATTCAAAGCTTCATCGAACTCTATCAAAACTACAGAGTACACGAAAATAGGTTGACTGTAATTTTGTTTCAAGATAGTGGACTTTCAATTAAAATTATTCTAATCTTGAATCCCTTTTTAGTAGTTGTAACCAGATAATCAATGGGTCCATCCTGCCTGTCATTACTCGAGCCAATTAAGCAGAGACAGGGTTGAATCATATACTATGAGCATTTATTTATTCCAATACTGCCAGCAATATGGGAGAGCAGCAGGTCATCCACAAAAATCTGCTTTGCACTTCATCATAAACCAGCTGCTTATATTGGGTAGAAGGACAAAGATGACAAGGGGAAGTAGCCAAAGGGGCAAATGGGCAGTTTATAGATGTGCAAAAGGACTAGCAGCGGTTCTCAACCTGTGGGTCGTGACCCCTTTGGCGGTCGAACGACCCTTTCACAGGGGTCGCCTAAGACCATCCTGCATATCAGATATTTACATGATGATCCATAACAGTGGCAACATTACAGTTATGAAGTAGCAATGAAAATAATTTTGTGGTTGGGTCACAACAGGAGGAACTGTATTTAAAGGGCCAGAAGGTTGAGAACCACTGGACTAGGGTCTTCAAAGGGATGCAAAAAGGCTTGGGTTCTTCAAAGGGCTGGCAATTCTGGTTTCTGCAACAAAGTTGTTCATCTTTCCACGATAATAGGCAGCTCCAAATGGGGAGGATGGGCTGCGTTTCCAGGTGAGCTCCCAGCTAGGTTAGATGTGCCTTTGTAACTCCCAGCTAGGTTAGATGTGCCTTTGTAACTCCCAGCTAGGTTAGATGTGCCTTCTTTATCAGAACAAAGCCATCACAGTTAACAGAGAATCCTGTTTGGTCCCAAACATTCTATTTCTGCCCCTCTCATAGTGACTATCTGAATCAGGCACATTTGTCTTCATTCCTTATTTTCAAACTGATTTTGAAAAAGACAGGAAGGGGCGGGGGATGGATGGAACCCATAACCTGAGTGTATGGGGACAACGCTCTAAACAACTGAGCTACCCAGCTAAGGTATTTCTTATTTTCTTAATTTCTTTTTTTAATCATATATTTTTATTGATTTCAGAGAGGAAGGGAGAAGTAGAGAGAGAGAGAGAAACATCAATGATGAGAGAGAATCATTGATTGGCTACTTCCTGCATGTCCCACATTGGGGATGGAGCCTGCAATCTGGGCATGTGCCCTGACTGGGAACAGAACCTTGACCTCCTGGTTCATAGGTCGAAACTCAACCACTGAGCCACTCCAGCAAGGTTTAATATCTGTATCAAAGTACAGAGAAAGTTTAATGCAATATGAAATTCATGATAAGTTTATTTATAATCCAAAAAATTGAAAATAATTTGTACAATAGAAAAATAGTTGAGTAAATCATAGAACATTCTGAATTGAATACTATGAAATTATTAAAAATACTTACCATGCTGACATAGCAATATGTAAAATGTTCATCACCCAATGTGAAATGAATAAAGCAGTAAAAAAAATGGTATTTGTATTGAAATTAGAGCAAATTTCAAATTATAGCTACATATAGACATGAACTGGAAAGGGACATGTAAAAAGAAAAATAATTTGTTAGGTTAGTGGAAATGTGTGTGTGATTGCTTAACAAAAGGGGGATATTGTTTTATATATTATATAATAAACATAATTGTATAAACATTATAACATGTATTTATATGATAAATAAATATATAGTGGATCAGAAAACTGTGTTAGAGTGAATGGAAAATTTAAAAATTTCACTTAGTAATTGAAAACTTGCCCAGTAATTCATATTTGGGTTGAATTAACTGGGTCTCTTCATATAATATAGGATAAGTTTACTAATGAAAGTATACTAAAGCCAAATGTTCTTCTCCAGGTCACATTTCCCAGGCAGACTCCTACTTACTATATATTATTCCGTTGATAGTTTTAGGACGAAGGAGATCAAAGGACATTTGGAAATGCAGTGCTTTGATTGTTAGAAGATAGAAGGGGTTGAGACTGTCAGAAACATTTGCAAATGTGTGAAGAACAGCATTCTGCCCAAGAGAGGGGAAAAAGAATGTCACCCAGAGGATAATTCTGTGCTAATGTAGGGTGACAGTACCATGACACTTCTCTCTCTCTTCCTGACCGGATTTTCATTTCTCTTGTTCCAGTTCATTCTGAGGATGATGTGCAGCCTAATTACTTTTTTTTGGCAGGGCTTTAATTGAGGCCCTTAAACTCAACATTACATAATTGTTTGCCTCTTTTCCTTTTAACCCTTTCCAATAACTGCTCTAGTCAGTGAATTTCTGCTGACTTTGAAAGCAAAAGGTATTCATCTTCTTATATTTTCAAATCTAAGTAAACTTGTCTAAAATCAGTTCATCAGCAGGACTTGAAGTAGGGTTATAAAAATGTTATTAGCATACACAGATCATTAATCATTTCTACATTATCATGCACTTGACCCCTAGCGTCAATAACCTGGCTTTGGAGGAGAATGAAGTGATTAGGGAAACACAATTTGAATACTGAAGAAGGGTAGTGTGTTTTAATATATTAAACTTTAAATAATTTTCAAGTGACAGGCTTATAGGTGCTGACGTTTTTTTCTTTCTTATATTATAGTGCAGGAATAATTTTCATTTACCAGTTATCTTCAGCATTCCTCGAGCTAGACTAGGAGTGCTTTAGAAGCAGTTTGGCTACATGGACAAAAAGTAGGTCTTGGAATAAAAAATCTTGAGCTCTAATTCAGTCTCTGCCATATCATGGTTTAGGGTAAGTTGTTTAACCTCTTTGAACATCAGTTTCCTCATCTTTAACATATGGGTAATATCACATATCTCATTGCATCATTGTGAGCATTCAATTAGCTAAAGAATGGATACCACATAGACTCTACTGGCACATAATTGGCTCTCAATTAATGATAGCTATACAGCATTGGGCCCCACTGAGATTGTTACTCTGCTTTAACAAGACATCTAAAGCACTGAGGAGCATGCAGAGAAGAGAAAGAAAATTCCCAGTGTAGAAAAATAGGCAATTCTCAAGCAAGACTTAAGAAAAAGGAATTTAAATTACTTGAAATGAATGTATGACCATTGTGGGCATTATCTAGTAGCCTTCTTTAAAACATGGAGAGGTGCTATGAGGGGGAAAAAGGAGTTCATGTCTTTCCAGCTCCGTTCTGAAAAAAAAGAAACATTAGCTTAAATTTTAACACATGAGTTAGGCTCAGCAAAATGACTATCATTTTAACTGTGAAACATTAGAACAAATTCTAGGGGAGATTTCAGATTTCCCTGCATGATCACAGGTGGCTGCCTACACAATATCCACTTTCTCTTGGCCTTTCTTCCTTTTCTTCTTTTTCTAATCCTCACTTGAGGATATTTTTTCCATTGATTTCCAGAGAGAGTGGGAGGGAGGGAGGGAGTGTGAAAAGAGAGAGAGAGAAACATTGACGTGAGAGAGACACATCGATAGTTTGCCTCCCGTGCATGCCCCGATCAGGGCTGGGGAACCTGCGACCAAGGTACATGTTTTTGACTGGGAATCAAACCAGACACCCTTCAGTCCACAGGCTGATACTCTAACCACTGAGCAAACCAGCCAAGGCCTTCTTTGCCTTTCTTAACAGTACCCAGAGTCTCCTTTGCTTATCCATTTCTCCTTCACAGCCCAAAAGTTTGGGCTTCCCTTAGGTCTAGGGGTTGATTCAGAAATGCCTTATGTTAATGAAGTGGTCATGAGAGTTAAGATGTCCATTCAGCGTTAATTTCAGGACTCTTACTTGAAAGGCTGCAAAATAAGTTTTCTTTCTTCATAGAGGTCAGTGCAATATTCAAATGTGAAACCTGGAACTGTGACAACCATTTCAGAATTATGAGAGAAGCCAACTAAGGGAGGAAGGCTGGAAAGAAACTGGGAGAAAGTAGGACATTAATGACCTTGCAGAGCTGACCAGTCAAATCGACTGGAGCCCAGCTGACCTTTGGACTTTCCAATACATGAGCCCAAATCCCTTCTGTTGTTCAAGTGTTTTTCTCTATTGCAACAGGCAGTAATAATAGACAGATGCGACCATCCATTCTGAAGTTTTATCTCATCTTCAAGTATCTTTGTCTTTCTTCTCCCCGAAATGGGCTACAAACGTTATCAGGAATAGCAGTTATGACTTTCGTTTATTTTAGATCTCCTACCACACCCAAGATCATGCCTTATGTGCAGTAGACCCTCTAGAAATGTTTGTTTACTGAGAGTCATGGCTGACTAGCCCATCTTCAAATCACATTGTCTGAATCTCAGCAGGTACACAGATTGGTTTGCAGGTTGTCTTCAACCCCTTTTCCCATGCTGGGCTATCACTGTCATTATCTTTCAGCCTGGGAAAATAGTTTCAGCAAATGAGTTTGCTACCTTTCATTTAGCTCTCTGCCATCAGGTGTTAGCCGGAACCTAGAGACTGTCTGGGGAGAGAAAAAAAAAAAAAGGTTTTAAGGGAATTTTAAAACTATCACAGCAGTCATCACTCATTTTGAGGATGTACTAAATATCTCTAGAAATAAAACTCCCAGAACTCTTGGAAAATTAATATTTTAATTCAACTCTATGCATGGTTTGCTCTTGCAGTATTACTTATAATAGAAAAACTGAACCGTTAACTAATTCTCCTTCAAGTAACGCGTGGTGTTAGCATTTGAAATATGTCTATGATACGAAAAATTATGTGTGAGATAAATGTAATTAGCATAGTTCATCACATGCTATGGGCTTCAAAAATCAGTGTTGGGTGAATGTCAAATCCTCTTCCTGTGTGTGATCCTACAACGTCCTGCTGTTCCCAAATGTCTGAGCATCCCTGTCATTATGTGTCTTCCAACCAGTCTCAAATAGCTAAAGCCATGAGGGTGATTTCTTTTTCTCCTCCCAAATGAAAGCTAGTTACCAAAAGCTTTTGTAATTAATTTGTGTATACATGTAATAATAATATAGCTAACTCTTTTCATTTCTCTGAACTCACTTTGGCATAATAAAAGCTATCTCCATCATGTTCTATTGAAAAAGATAAACACAATTTAAATCACAGTTCTATCCTTTCCCCTGACTGGGCGGAATATCTAATTCTAGGTAGGCGATTGTAGGACTCAGGACAAGTTACAGAAAATGTCCTGGTTTGTAGGACTCCTGGTATTAACAGAATTGAAGTTCTCTGTGTTTGCATAGAACAAATAAAGAGCAAGGGCTGACAAAGGGCAGGCTTATTTCCAAGTTCCTGACCTTTTAAAGACTTGCAAAAATGAGAATGTGTTCTCAGCATAGTGAGGATTCAAGGCCACAGGAAAAGAAAATGAAACTATCCAATTATGACACATTTTCATCACACTGTTCACAGCTCCTTTCTGAAGCCATCCAACAGCCTTCAGTAAGATGCCAAATTAATTATTATCTCGAGCTTTTCTCCCTATCTTCCCATTTGTAATAACATGACTGGTTTCCTAGCCACACAGATCCTCCCCCAATACCAGTTGCAGCCTCCACCCTAAATTAACAGTTGACATTTACACAATGTTTACCATATATGAACCACTCCTCTAGTCATTTTGCATATTTTAATTCAATTCTCCTAATAACCATATAAAGTATATACTATTAGCCCCATCTTCTAGATGGGGAAACTAAGGCACAGAAAAGTATTTGTCCAAAAATAATATGCCTCGCAAGTGGCAGAACCAGGATTTGAACCCAGGAAGACTAGATGGAGGAGTATATACTTTTAACCACTGTGTTCCACAGTCTCACAGCTGAGAATGTGGGATGTAATGGAGATTATGGAAGTTGGCGTTAAAGTCCTGCCTTCCTGAGACCCTCCCCATCATCCATTGTCTTCACCTCCATGTTTAGCCACTTCATTCATTTGGCCTCAGGTTCTGAGATCAAATTAACCAAGAAATCGGAAAGAGTATAAGGTTAGATTAGCAACATGTCAGACCTGCAGATCAGACTTGATCTGATTTGCCTTGAACCTGTTTCCATGACTAAGTCAGTATCTCAACATCACCTCTCGCTCTCCTAAGGCATAGTCCATGCCCAGTATAGCTAATTCTTTGGAACTAATATCTGGGATGGAATTCCAGGGCCAGATGTTGGAGCTGCCTGATCCTAGCTTGCTAAGTAAGTACTCTTTGTCTCCTTATTAGTTTGTGGACTCTGTTGCTTGCTTCTGGCTGTTGTTCATCACCAGTCCTCTCTGTGCCTGTCTTGGCCCAGGCTTTGCCCAGTTTTTTAGTTATCTGCTTTCCCAAGGCTGGCACGTCAGCTCTCTGGACTTCCTTCACTACTTACATTACATTACATTACATTACATTACATTACATTACTTCCTTCCTATCCATTACAGAGATACTGCATCGCATAAGATCATGTACTAGTATTGAAAAGCACTTTGAAGACTGTATTACACTAAACAAATGTTAGGCATTATTAGTCCAAAGAACACTATAGAGTCTTTAAAATATGAAAAGAGTAAGTGATTTCTACTCTGCATCGTAAACCAGCCCAAGAATCAGTCCTTATGTTCCTGTCCTCTAATCTTTATAGCAGGTGTTGAGAGATAGAGCAGATAGAACCAAATGCATTAGGTCACCTAAGAGTTTATGATAATGTAGGCATTAGATATACAGGTCTCTGGAGTCTCTCAACATATCAAATTCTTCAGCACCCTCTTCAAATCTCTACTTTCTTCATTAGACTTGGAATGAAACTTTCTTAGACTTAGCAGAGATTGCAAACTGGGTGGCTTACTGGCTAAATGTGGTTCTCTGATATACTTTGTTTGACAGAAAATGATTCCTTTTAAAAAAAATCGCATATGAATACATGTAGATAATATTATAGGTTGGTTTTCTCAGAAGCAACCTTGAACCAAGGATTTGCTTGGAGGGATTTATTAAGAAAGTGCTTCCAACAGAAACTGCTAAAGGGGTCCCAAAACAGAATAAAGCAGGGGAAAAGGCAAGTAAGGATGTGATTTCAGGTGATGTCCCAGATCCCACAGGGAGCACTAGGGCATAACTGATACCTCAGAGTTTTTCTTGCCTAGAGGTAAAGGAAGTGGGCTTTTCTACCCCTACTCCATTGGCTATGGATGCCAGGAAGAGGGTTGGGCATAATCTCCAGGCACTTCTCCTGTCCTTATCAGAGACTAACTCTAGGGCTCAAGAACAAGCCTTAGATGGACAGCGGGGTGAAACACTAGCAGCAAAGCATGAGGAGCAGGAAAATGGGTCCACAGAGCTGGTAAACGTGATCTGAGGGCTCCAGTTGGGGTACTAACAGGGTCTACTGCAGATGGAGTACATGCTCTCCAGTTTGCCACAGTCTGACCATTCCCAATACTTGCCTTTGGCTAGCTGAAGCTCCAATGTTTATAATGCAGGGGCTTGGGCATGACATTATGGTTAGAAGGGATTTGCTAGGACAAGGGTCCCTGTTTGGAGTCTGTGCTTCCTTAGCACTTTATACAAGATGAAAAAAACAGTTGTCCATATCTGAGAATGGGGAAATGTAATGGAGATTATGGACGTTGGTGTTAAAGTCCTGCCTTCCTGAGACACCCCTCCCCCTCCCCGTTGCCCATCACCATATTTAGCCACTTCATTCATTTGGCCTGGCCCCAAAGGCATTTCAGTTTGGTGATGTATAACTAGTGTGATGGAAGATTAATGGGGTCATGGAATGTCAGATCTGAAAAGATTTTGAGTGTTGGACCTCTTGGCTACCATTACAGATTGCAAAGGGAGGCTCCAAGAAGTTGTGACTCTCATAACATCCCAGAATTAGTCATGGGAGAAACGATGGTACACTTACGTCACCTGATTCCCACGGGGTTGCTCAGTCTGGAGACCAGCATCATCCGGTGCTTCTACACGTGGGTTACTAGGTTGATTCCACAGAGAAATCAAGCTGAATGAATTTACTAAATTGCAGTGCACAATGTAAATGTTTAAGGGTGTTTGTAACCTCAAGAAATATCTTCTGCTGAAACTGATGAGTTTTTAAGGGGTAGTAGCTACAGGTCATTGCACAGAAAATGGAGGACATTAAACCTAAATCTCTCTATGATGCCTTTCTAATATCTCCTACTAGTAAATGTGTTTTATATGCTTAACGTTTCCCACAAACTCATCTCTAAAGGTCTTGCTTGATTTTTGTCCACTAGAGATGATAACCGAGGTAGCTCAGGAAATTGGCTTATATTTCACAATTTTTAAATGTAAATGATCTTATAACTCTAATCTTCTGAACTATTCCAAGCATTAGCTTGCTGAGGATATATCCCTAGAAACATGGATATGCCAA
The DNA here is from genome assembly GCF_000327345.1 of Myotis davidii. Classification (NCBI taxonomy): domain Eukaryota; kingdom Metazoa; phylum Chordata; class Mammalia; order Chiroptera; family Vespertilionidae; genus Myotis; species Myotis davidii. The sequence continues at coordinate 5,269,099 of NW_006295559.1, read as the reverse complement.
TTCCATGAGATAATGCCCAAACTGACAACTCTGTGGTTGGCACAAAGAAGCAGCCTAAACAATTTTTTAAGCAATAGCAGAAATTATGTAAAGAACTGCATACTTCCAATTTAGTTTGGAGGAATATCTTGAGATGCTTTTCATTTTTTTTATTTTTATTTTCTAACATCTACATGGGAAGTAGGAAACTCGACCTGGGTGACTATTGAGACAAGTCTTGAAAGGAGATCCACGGAGGTCAGGCTGAATGGTAGACATTCTTAGAACCTGAACCCGGAACAAAGGAAACTGGTGATGAAGTAGAACACAGATCTGTGGTTTGAAATATGAGATCCCAGGTGGACTGAAGCTGGAGATGGAAAAGGCTCAGTGGGAACCTGGGAAGGCATTACAGGGGATCAGAGAGAGAGAGAGGCCGAGTAGAGACTGGAGGTGGAGATCCAGGACTTGTTGCCTGGGAGATCCCGCTGTCTTGTAGCCTGGGCAGCTGTCTTGCTCTGGGGAGAGGGTTAAAAGCAGCAGGCTCTGGCCTGAATCATTGAGGATCAGGCCAGATTATTCTGGGCAGCTAACAATTTGCCTTATGTAAAGAGCCTGCTCATTGATCTGTCTTCACAAGTGACATCTGATGGAGTCATTCAAGTCACATCAAGCTCTTTGACAAATGATGGTGGGTATGATCTATTTGGCTCTTAATGCAAGCGCAACCCAGATGTATGGTCTCCCTCCCTTCCCATTTCAGAAGGCAGTATCATTTCAGCCACAGGGACAAGGAGAAGACTCCATGCTACCACAGCTGCCCCCAGATCCTGGGTCTTTCCCTCTGTTCTGCTAGCCAGCCTACTTCTTCTGTGCCCAGGGCTGGAGTTTCTGAGGTTTGGTACATATGATGGGCTGAGCCAGCATGAGGATGAGGCGATTTAAGCCTTCCCTTCTTGCCCCATGGATTATCCAGTTGTCCTACAATTATCTTATTAGACCGAGCAGATAGAGGCAAATTTTATTTATGGGAGGGTTAAGCCATTTCAGCACAAGTTTATAAGGAAGGAAGGTAAAGAGTCAACTTCTCCCTCCCCTGGATGATTGCGTGATGGTAGGGAGTGGCTTCCCTTTTGCAATTCTCTGTGTGAGGTACAGACAGACAACTTCCTTTTGTTAATTGGCCTATTATTCTAAGTGCAGACATACATCCCTAAACAAAGACATTTTCTTTCCAGGCAGGAAAAAACACACACACCATTCTGAGGAAAGAAGATTTTTTTCAATTAGCAGAGTTGTCCAGCCCTTGGTGCTAGTGGGCCCCATTGATTGTGTGTTTTTGATTTCTGTTCTCCTCTCTTCCTCTACCAACTAGAGAAGCCATATTAATCTTTAATGACTAATTTCTTTTTATAATGTACTCTCGATTAGATGTTAATTCTTCTTTGCATCTGCAACCATCCCCCCCCCGCCAAATAAAATGTTTCCTAAGTGTTTTTATGACGACAACGAGTAAGAGAAACTGACCTAGGTCTTTTTGAGTAATCTTGCCTCTCATTTTGCTACTGCTCTACTAGTTTCTATCTGGAAAGCATTGGTTCTGGATTGAATTGCAAAATAGATCAAGATGTCCCTAAGCCATCCTTGCTCTCTATTCTTGCCGCCTCCCAGCATTAGTGGCAGAGAGGCCTGCTTCCTTAGACTCTGATGGTGCTAGTCCCCCAGCAAAACCTGCTCTTGGTTATCTGTAATAGAATTAATAAGAGTTTAAAGTTCCTTCCAAGTCTATGGTTAGAATGGAGGTTATCAACTAAAATTTCCACTCGGGCAGACAGATGACTCACTGAGGAAAGTGGGTAGATAGGTAGCTTCTATTCAAGTCCAGACAACTGAAAATGAATGAATGCTGACCTGGTATTGCCAAGTCTTTCAGTTTTTTAAGAAAAGCTGAAAAGCTCGATTTTATGTGAAATCTCCAAATTTTTACAGTGAGCTATGTAACGTGATACTGTTTAAGTAAATTAGAATACAGGCACACAATTCCACTCCAGACTATCTACCTAAGAGAAATGAGTTAATATGTTCATTTGAAAAATCATGTACAAGTCCTGGCTGGTGTAGCTCAGTGATTAGAGCATTGGCCTGTACACCAAATGATTATGGGTTTGATCCCTGGTCAAGAGCATGTACCTGGGTTGCAGGTTCAATCTGGGTGTGTGTGGGAGGCAACCAATTGATGTGTCTCTCCCACATCAATGTTCCTCTCTCTCTCTCTCTCTCTCTCTCTCTCTCTCTCTCTCTCTCCTCTCCTCTCTCCTACTTCCCTTCCATTCTCTCTAAAAAAAAAAAATCAATGGAAAAAAAGTATCCTTGGATGAGGGTTAACACAACAGGAATGTACAAAAATGTTTGCAGAGTCTTTATTTATAAAAGCCAGAAATGAGAAGCCAATGCCTCTTATTGAGTCCTGGCTCCCTAAATTGCTACCAAAATCACCTGTTGATAAGATAAAGTCAAGAACTATCTTGACAAATTCTTCTTAGTGAGTGTCTCAGATTTTGAAGGGCAAAGTCAAGATATTTATGAAATTCTGAAGTTGGCTTTAAAGTGAATCTTCCATTGTGAGGGAATGAGTTTTGGTTAGGACTGGGTAAGGGTAGTGATATAATAATTTAGGATTGATTGACACAGCAAGGCAAGGGAAAGGTTTAAGGAGAACAGGAGTGTAAATGATTGTTTGATGCTTTCTGTTGAAGAGTTTCTTTCAGGAAGTTCCTAGAATGAGCAGCGTTCATCTCTCTGGATAAGAGTTTCCTAAAATAGTAAAATTATACTGATGATGCCAGTGGAACAGTAAAGCTATGTTAATGTAGGAAGTGAGCTGTATGAAAGTAGATGGCTTGGGTGCTCACCTTCAACAAAAGAATGGATAAATTATGGTATGCTTATAAAATGAAAACTACTCAGCAATAAAAAATCAATAAACTACACACAATAGCATGAATACATTTTTACAGACATAATGATGAGTGAAAGAAGGCAGATGCAGATGAGAACACACTGTATGAGATACTTAAGAACTATAAAAAGTTCAAGAACAGGCAAGACTAATCTATAGACATAGAAGCCAGAATAGAGGTTACCTCTGAAGGAGAAGAGCAGGTGACAGCTGTGGTGTTACTTGGGAATGGGCACCAAGAAACTTTACAGGGTGTTGGAAATATTCTCTACCTGGGGGTGACTACATAGAGATACATATATTATACTAGAGGCCCGGTGCACGACATTTGTGCACTGGGGGGGAGGGTGGTCCCTTCAGCCCAGCCTATGGCCTCTCGCAGTCCAGGACCCCTCGGGGGATGTCCACCTACCGGCTTAGGTGGATATCCCCCGAGGGGTCCTTAGCGCTGCCATAGAGGCGGAAGAGGCTCCCATCACCGCCACTGCACTTGCCAGCTGTGAGCCGTCTTCTGGAGCACACTGACCGCCAGTGGGCAGCTCCTGCATTGAGCGTCTGTCCCCTGGTGGTCAGTGAATGTCATAGTGACAGGTTGTTCTGCTGTTTGGTTGATTTGCATGTTAGCCTTTTATTATATAGGATTATATAGGATAATCCTTGAGCTCTATACCTAAGATTAGTACACATTATGCACTTTAATATCTGTCTTACTTCAATGAAAAAAACACACAAACCCACTCTAGCCAGTTTTGCTCAGTGGTTGGAGCATCAGCCTGCGGACTGAAAGGTTGTGGGTTCAATTCCAGGTCAAGGACAAAACCTCGGTTGCAGGTTCCCCAGCCTTGGTAGGAGTGCATGCGAGAGGTAACTAACTGATGTGTCTCACGTCAATGTTTCTCTCTCTCTCTCCCCCTCTTCCCTCCCTTCCACTCTCTCTAGAAATTAATGGGAAAAATATCCTCCAGTGAGGATTAAAAAAAAAAACCTTATATCAGAGGAGCTCATGTGGATTTCTGATAAAATATACTGTCATTTTCATGGTCATTTGTCAGGTTTCTATCTCAGGCAGTGGGAGAAGATGCAGCCGGATTCTTGATCACGAGCCAGGAGGAAAGGCAGCAAGCTCTGAATTTCACAAAAGGAACAAAGCTTCATTTATAGCACACCACTGCGCATGATAGAATTTCACGAGTCAGTCAATAGGATAATTACCGTATTTGCCGGCGTATAAGACGACTGGGCGTATAAGACGACCCCCTAACATTTCCACTCAAAATACAGAGTTTGTTATATACTCGCCGTATAAGACTACCCCCTCTTCCGCACACCTTCCACACACCAAATAAAAGGTAAAACAATATCAGATTTGATTTTAACATTTTAATTTATATTCAAATGCTTATGACATGCAGGAAAACTGTCACAAGGCTGTATGTAATCAAACATATACATAAAACAGTGCAAGTTTATTACCGGTAAACATACCGGTAATTCACTAAAGAAAACACACTCTATAGACTGGTACCGTAGATGCTTCTCAGGAACACAGGCAAGCAGCCCACAACCTAGAGGGACTGTCAATGATAGAAGAAAGAT
>NW_006295559.1:5246436-5264304 GCF_000327345.1 Myotis davidii | reverse complement strand
AATCGCAGAACAGCAAAATCGCATAACAGCAAAATCGCATAATAGCCGAGCATACACCCAGCAGCGCTGCTGATGCCTGAACGGTATGTGGAATGAAGTGGGCGGGCATCGGGAAGCCACTATGGCATGGGGCAAGCACTATGGGCAGTCTATCTGAAGTGTACCCGGCGTATAAGACGACCCCCCACTTGGAGGCATATTTTTCAGGGCCAAAAAATCGTCTTATACGCCGGCAAATACGGTAAACAGTGTAGGTCAAAGACTAGACACAACCATTCAACCCCCTGAAAATCCATTAGGCAAAAGCTTGAGAAACATTACTTAAAAGCTTCAGTAGTTAATTGTTTGTGCATTAGTGCTTTATTGCTGCTGAACAATGATGAGAAAATAATAAAGCCCAAATTCTCAGCAACATTACTTTGTCATAAAAATCAACTTCAAAACATAGAAATCTTTGTTTTGTTTTGTTTTTCCTCCACGGTGTGAATTTCCTACTCTTGTGCTTTGCTCCTGTGGTTTCCTCTCCCTGGGCTGGCTCCTCTGCTCTTTAAAATCCTTGTTCCAGATGTCATAATCCTCTCTGGGTAACTTAACATGATAAATTTTTTTCTCCATCCTAAATCCTGACTCCTTTTAGCAATTTAATACATAGTTTCTTCTAGCAGTTTAAAAACTATCAACTTTACTGAACTGTAATTAACATATAATAAGATGTACCCATGTTAAATATAAGTTGGATGGGTTTTAACAAACAATTTATACAACCACTGAAGCCACCACTACAGTCACAATAGGAAATATTCCCATCACTTCAAAATGTTTCTTCTTGCCCTTTGCAGTTAATTCCCTTACCGGACCACCACTTCTGCCCCAGGCCACTGCCAATCTGCTTTCTGTCACTGAGCGTTAGTTTGGCCTGTCTAGAGTTTCATATAAATGGAATCATATAGCATCTACTATAGTGTCCAACTTATTTGACTCAGCATAATGTTCTTGAGATTTATCATTGTCATTGTGAGCATTGGTATTGTTTCTTTGATTGTTGAGACGTATTCCATTGTACAAAGATACCACAACGAGTTGATCCATTCACCTGTTCTTGGAGAGTAGAGCTGTTTGCAGTGATTTGCTGCTATCAGTAAAGCTAATATGGCCCTAGCTGTTTTTGGCTCAGTGGATAGAGAGTCAGTCTGTGGACTGAAGTTTTCCGGGTTCGATTCAGGTCAAAAGCACATGCCTGGGTTGTGAACTAGATCCCCAGTAGGGGGCATGCAGGAGGCAGCCAATCAATGACTCTCTCTCATCATTGATGTTTCTATCTCTCTCTCCATCTCCATTCCTCTCTGAAATCAATAAAAAATAAATATAAAAAGAATATCTTTAAAAATAAATAAATAAAGCTAATATGAACGTTGGTGTGCAGTCTTTGTTTGGACATACATTTTCATTTCTCTTTGCCGTACATGCACCCACACAATTGTATGATAAATATATTTTTAACTTTAAAGAAAACTGTTGAACCGTTTGCAAAGTGGTTGTGGTCTTTTACATTCCCACCAGCTGGGCATGAGATTTTCAGGGCTTCCACGTCCTCATCAGCACTTGCTATTGTCAGACTTCTTGATTTTTGTTTCTCTTGTGCAAGTGTGGTGATATGTTATTGGGGTCCTAATTTGTATTTACCTGAATGCTAATGAGCATGCTTTTATCTCTCTCTCTCTCTCTCTCTCTCTCTCTGAAGCTCAAGCACTCTTGATTTGCAGTTTGAGGCTCTTTTTCTATTTCTCACACTAGTTCTTCCTCTTCCTATTGTTGACTTGCTGTGCCTTTGCTCTGATGTTCTCTCCCATATTGTCACGGCCGGGCTCCTTCTCATCAGTGAGCACTCACCTCAAATGTTGCCTCCTCAGAGAAGCCTTTACTAACTCTTCATCACCTTACCCTATATGGTTGTTTTCATAGCACTTTTATAACTGTCTGAAATGATTTATGTATGTGTTTACTGTCTTGTCATCTATCTGTCTCCACTAAACTCCACAAGAACAGGGTCTTTGTTTGGTTTGTGGTCAATCAGGACTATTAAACAGTATAGATCCAGGACCAGATACAGCCATTCAACCTCCTGAACATCCATTACTTGAAAGCCTTGGAAACGTTATTTAAAAGCTGCAACGTTAGATTGTTGGTGCATATTTAAAAGTGCTTTATTGCTGCTATTAGGATAGTGCATGAAACAGTATAGGTATTTGCTGAATAAATAGCAGTGTTGATTTCACAGAGTGCTCGCCCAAGAGTCTCACTTCATTCATTTATTCATTCAGTGCACATTTAATAAAAACTATAGAAATATACCCAGCATTATGAGGACATAAAGAAGAATACTATTCCGACTATTAATTTTCTTATTATCTTATGGTTGAGAGAGAACAGGGTTGCCAAATTTAACAAATGAAAATATAGGAGCCTAGTTGAAATTAAAATTCAGATGAGCAACAAATAAAAATTTTTTTAGTATAAGTATATCCCAAATATTGCATGGGATATGCTTCTACTGAAAATTATTTGTTTTTTTTTAATCTGAATTCAAATTCAACTGGACACCCTGTATTTTATCTGACAACCCTGGATGTTCAAAATGATGTTATAATATGGGACAGTACTTGCAGTTACAGACATCAAGATTCAGGTTGAGAGACCACAGATTGATTAACTCTGTTGGACATTTGCACTGGGACCTGATATATGAATAGGAGTTTGTCACTGTAATTAGAGAAAAATGGCAGGAGAGAATAGGCACAGGATAGAGTTGTGGGAAGATTGGGTAGGTTTGGAAAATATTATGACACTTAGGGCCATAGAGGTTTTTGTGCCCCCAAAGATTGTGGGGATAAATTAGCTGGAGTAGGAAGAAGCAGGAGGATAGGTGGGGTCAGATTATGAAAGATCCTCCACATAAACTAAGAAGGGGAGTTATTCTCCTTTAGACCTGCATTTGTCAGCCTCCTCCTCTTTCTGCCTTTAAAAGAAATTCTGGAATCCTTTTCACAAAAATATATAATCTTACAAATCCTTTTTTTGGATTTACTTTTTAATAATTTCATGATGTATTATAATTGAATGTATTGAAGCAAAATTATATAATTCCTGTATTATAAAGTTTCTTTTAAATACACTCCTTAATGTCAGTAACAAATGAAGACGATATATGACTGTTCCCTAATTAACAATGAATTCATGTTGTTTGCTTTTCACTCTGTAATAGGTGTGATTTATTAACTCTAAGAAATTAGGATATGACATATTACATTGTGTCTGACTTTGCGGCAAAGTATGTGCTAAAAGGTGGAAATGAATTTTAATTTTGTTCTATGGCATAAAAAAAGAGTTCAAGTTCTTTTTCTGACCTGAATTCCTGCATTTTTGCAGATTAAGATGTTAAGGGGCTTATGTTTATCTTTTTAGTGACATGATAAGAGACAAGATTTCAGGCTTCTCTTGATAAATAGCACATGGCAAGTATGCATGGTATTTACATGTAGCAAATTAAATTACATTCCAGACAAATGGAATATAATTGCCACTGTATTCCCTTCTTTTAACACTGTTTTCATAATTACTTGATGTGCTCTCAAAGCTTTTGATAGGAATCATGAAATTACAGATCTATTGAAGTTCCAGTTGAGGCAAATTAATATATTATTATTTTTCTCCTTATCATTCTGTTATCAACCAGTGTTCTATATCGCTCAATAAATGACTGTGTAAGGATAATACCATTCATGTCAGAAGACAGATTTTCCTACGTGTGTCCTGTCCCAATCTGAACTCATCCTTCACTCAAGAGTAAACATTATCTTGACTTTATAATATTTGCTTCCTTATAAACCAAACCAATGGACATGGACAACAGGGGGTTGAAAGCATGAGTGAAGAGGGGGGAGGTTGGGGATTAATTAGCGGGGATGAGGACATACTTGTAATACCTTAACCAATAAAGAAATTAAAGATTAAAAAAATAAAATAAAAAATAAAGAAGAGAAAATAAAAAAAATTGCTTCCTCATTTTCCATACAATGTGCTAAATCTCAACTAAAATCTATAATTTACTTTTGCCTGTTTTTTAAAGGTTTGCCTCAGAGTCTCTTAATTGACAGTTCCTTTTCATCTCTCTCTTTTTTCTTTGTGATTACTTGTTGTAGAAACATGATTTCTCTGGTAGTGGCCTATGGCCTGGGTTTTTGCTGATTACATTTCCCTTCTAACATTTCCCTTGTATTCTTGAAAATTGGTATGTGGAATTTGAGCTTCATCAGAATTAGATTTTATTTTTTTAGCAAGATTATTTTATAGGTGGTGGTATTTCACGAGGAGGCAAGTAATGTCTGCTTGTCCCTCTTTTTGTGCCCTGAGCAGTTATGAATGCTTAATATTCGGATGATTTAATTCTTTAGGGGTTGTAAAATGGCAATGGTTGTAGTCTCACTTTCCTTTTTCATTTATTTGTTGGAAATCATTTATAAAGAGAAACTATGCCTCATCTATTATTTGATTATATAGTGATATAGTTCATATAGAAAAGGCTGAATAAATAGTTCTTTCCTTTTATTTGTCAATTAAAAAATGAATAGCATCTTCAAGGTGACCAACTAGCTGTGTGTGTGTGTGTGGGGGGGGACTGAACTCATGGATTTAAACATTATTTGATGTGTTTAGACCTCCTATAGATATATATTATCCTTATTCATACTAAAATTGTCCCATCTTTGGAACAGCTCTTCAACTTGGCTCCCAAATCCTCAAAAAATAAAACTTTAAAGTCTTTTTAGCAGCAAGATGTAAAAAGACCACAAAGGAAATAAGAATTCTGCACCCGAAGAATTTGGCTTGGCTCACTTAAGGAATTTTGTTTTGTAGTCCATGGAAATTGAATTTTGCTTTAATATTTTTTCCTCTCATGCCTGTGTGGATGGCAAGATTTATCAAAGAAACGCGATATTAGAATGTGAATCACAGAAACTCTATCTGACCTCAGAGAAATAAAAGGTAGTCTGACAGGTCCAAACTATCTTTCTTGCTGGGAAATAACCATGGCTGGCCTTGAAAAGGAACCGCCCTCCGTTTAGCTGATGCATAGCTGGGCTTTGACAGTAATTCACAGTCTCCGGAGCATCGGAGCTGTCTGCGTCCATTTATGTCCTCAAGCCTCTTTGTCCTTAATTGCAGCCTCTCTTACTAGGCTCTGAATGACTCTTTCGAAACTAGAGTGTTTGTTTTTCTACTGAAATGTTTTAAACATATAGAAAAGCAGAAGAGTAACATTAGAAACCTCTGAATAGTGACTATCTAGAAGTCCCACATTTTATTTTCTCACATTTGCTTCAAACTAGTTTTTAAAAGAAAGAAAATATTAAACATGTGGTCCTTTTGTTCACCACACGAGTCCTATTTATCTCTGTTGTTGTAGAGGCAACCACAATGCCAACATTGGTGTGTATCCTTCCTGTGCATACATTTACGCGTATGTTCTATAGGTACATATCTCTAAAAATATTTAGAATTGTGTGTTTTCAAAGTTTATATAAATGTCATCATCCTGTATGGCATGGCATGCACTAACTTGCTTTTCTCACTGCTACATAGGATTCTATCATTTAAACATATGTAAATGTATTTACCCATTTTCTTATTAATATACATTTATGCTTCTAATTTTTTTTAATGAAAAATAATACTTCAAATGACATCCTTGAAGATGCAGGTGGGAGAGTTTCTCTAAAGATACATTTGGAAGCAACATTTCTCTGGCACAGAGTATCATCAGATTTCACCTTCATTACATATTGTGAAATTACTCTCTGGTGAAGTTGTATTCATTTACATGCCCACCAGCAGGAGTTGACAGCTCCCATTTCCCCATGTTCAGTGTTATTAGACTTTAAACTCTTTGCCAATCTGACTGCTATGGAATGGTACCTTGTTGATCTTTTAACTTGCCTGATTACTACGTTGAATATTTTTTTCATATGTTTATTGGCCATTCTTTTATTTTCCTCTGGGAGTTGAAAGGGCAGTGCTCTTCAAAATGTCAGGGGGTGATGGCTGGAATAGGGATAGGCAGGGATAAGAGGTATTTACACACTGGCAGTATTCACTATCCTCCTCCCCAATTTACACCATTACCTTAAATCTATGTAAATGTGTGTGTGTGTGTGTGTGTGTGTGTGTGTGTGTGTGTGTGTGTGTGTGTGTGTCAGGTATCTGAGAGAATAATAGAAGGCAGATGAACTAGAATAAAGGGAAAAACTAAGAAAATAAGCTCAAGGTGAACAATAAAAAGAAAGATAATAGAGATACTGGAATCTGCTTGGCTGTAAGCATTATAAGGTTCTCTCATCCCCTATTTTGTCCATTGCATTGGGAAGACCTCTGGTACAATGTTCAACTAAAGAACTGGCAAGGGAATCAAGAATAGATTTTAGTCTTTGCCTTTACACTTCATAACTTGGCTTTTCGGGGTTTCCACTTCCCCCTTCAGAGTCTTTGAAGGTATATCTTCATTGTCTGGTGTTGAGGGTAGATCAGCAGTTCTCAACCTGTGGGTCGTGACCCCTTTGGCGGTAGAACGACCCTTTCACAGCGGTCGCCTAAGACCACCCTGCATATCAGACATTTACATTACGATTCATAACCGTAGCAACATTACAGTTATGAAGTAGCAACAAAAATAATGTTATGGTTGGGTCACAACATGAGGAACTGCATTTAAAGGGCCAGAAGGTTGAGAACCGCTGGGGTAGATGAACAGATTATTCTGAGGTGGGCTATGTTGTGGTTGAGCAGGGCTCTGGAATCAGGTACTGTAGGGAGCGGCTCTAGTGTTAAGCCTCGGACTGACCTGTGGCAGAGTCACAAACAAGTTCCAGCTTAGAGGGCAGAGCCCTCTTAGCATAATTAAGCTTGACCTTATGGCCGCCCCCTAGATCCTTCCTAGGTAGCTAATGGCTATGGGAGATGCAGCAAGTGCTGCCAAAACAAGTGAAACTCATAAGAACATTGTAACTATGTTGACCACTACCTTGTTTTTTTTCTGACTATAAAATAAAGCCTCAGCTTGCTGGCTTCTGTGGCCTCATCCAGGCACAGGAGTTCTACCAAGCCCCAGCTATATTCTCTTTTTCTGTCTTTTCTTTAATCCTTTTCCACGCCCCCTCAGGCTCACTGAACCCTTGGCTGTGCTGGCAGGGCACAAGGTAATAGGTCAATTCCTGGTTTTGTCACTTACTAACTTTATCAACTTGGAAAAGTTTCTTAACTATCCTAGATTTAGTTTCTTCAAGATAACAATAGTTCCTACCTTATAGGGTGTAGTAATGATTTATAGAGGCAATATATGTAAGTACTAAGAATAGTGCCTAAGACACAGTTACATTCTCAATGTCAATTACAATTAATTATCTCAAAAAATATCACATAAATTAAAATGTACTCTATAAATTCAATATTCTTATCTTGAGTAGAGGACACTGAAAATTCATATGACATTTCTTGAAGTAGATGTGATATTTTCCATGAGTGATAGACAGGTGAGTGATTCTATGGTGATTTAAGTGGAAATAATTCAACTGCTAATAGAACTTCAAACTTGTGTTGGAGAAAAGGTGACTACATTATGAAAGCATTCATTCATTCACTTATCAAGCATTGATTGAAGACTTATGATGTGCCATGAATGCCTGTACAAGACAATGGGAAAATAAAAAGTTAGAAGATATTTAATATCCGCTATTAATAACTTGAGCAGGGGAAATAGCCATGTAAACAAATTAATTCAACACATTTTACAAGGGTACAATGGGAGCACAAAGTGGGGAGTTGCCAATTCTAATGAACATGTTGGGAAAGCTCCCCTAGAGAAGCAAGTAGTGAGGAAGGAGACCTCTCCAGTGCCTTTTAAATTCCAACAAGTAATTGCTGTTGGGTGGAACTGATGGAGAACTCTATGGTAAAGGATGTATTGGGAGGAGAGGCTTAGGAACATAGTCAAGCTAGGAGGGTGCTTGTAGGTAGTCTGGGGATTCATCGCCAGGCCAGAGAAGCTGGGTAATCATTGGTAGGATCCAAAGTCATGACCAGGAATGCAAAAGCATGGTCAAGTTCAAGGCAGGGCCAAGGGCTAACTAAAAATAATCAGTGGACTTGGAGGTCCAGCCTAGAAAAACAAGAGGAGGTTTGTTCTCAGAAAGCTGGAGATTCAGGCTCATTTCATCAACAAGCCTCTTTGGCTGTGGGATAGTGTGAAGTTATTTCAAGGAATCCTGCCAAGTCGAACAGATGCCACCTAACTTGCCATCTCCTAAGTCTGGTTTTCTGGTTATTTTTCCTTTTTATTCTAGTTCATGTGGGTACTTGCATCCTTAGCATAATTTTTGCTAATATGTCCTAATTTTTTTTTTTAATCCTGCTTAAAAAGTGTCTCATTTCCATTGAGCCATATTCAGGCAGTAAAATACATAACTTATCTGTATTATGTTAAATGTGTCCTATGGAAATTGTGTTTAGTGGGCTAGATATAAAATCACATCATTCTATGTAAGGGCTTAATGAGGGATTCCAGGAGAAGGTGACTCAACTGTAATGATTCAATGTGTGATGTGTGTGTGTGTGTGTGTGTGTGTGGGGGGGGTGACCCAAAGGAGAGAGTTGCTTGATGTCCCTGCTATTGGGTTAATGTGCCAAATTTAAATGCTGAAAGCATGTCCAGTATTAATATCTATCACCAAATGCATGCCAGGTCAGTGGCCCACTTGGCAAATAACTCATATCATACGCCTTGCCTTCCTACTTGTGCTATTAATTTACTTTCCATGGATCAATGACTAAAGTGTGATGAGAATTCTGGCGAGATCAAGAATGATTTATCAGTCTCTACAGGAATGGCCAGCTTACTGGCAGGACAGTAGCACTTCTGTAATTTTGCCAAAGTTCACAACTGGGGAGAGATAATTAAACCCAGGCATGAAGCTCAGAAGTTTTTGAAAGCTTCGTGTAAGGTTACCTTCTGCTTCAGGAATTAAGGCTGAATTCAAAGGTCATCCTCTGAAAAATCAGACATTATCTGAATCAGCACATTTAAAATACTACTAATAACCTCCCAGACAGCTTTCTTATCATTAATTCAAAGAACACCTGTCTGTCTCCCTTCACATCGCCTTACTAAATTATTTTTGCCCCAAAGCAAAGATATCCTCTGTCACTCTGCCAAGTTCTTACCCACACACTGAGACGCAGTAATAGAAGAACACAGATGGATGTTAATTGCTGCCGTAAGTGAACTTAGCCTTCCTGGAAATGAGAAAAGTAGCTTCTTTGTGGTTTAGGTCTATCCTGAAATCCATAATCAGACCTAGTACAAAGCTACCCCGAATCTAAGGTATTAAACTGCACAGGAAGAACCTTGCTCAGATACTAAGCATCGTCTTAAAGTTCTATAGTTTCAATTTCCTACCCGCAGTGGGAAAGCTTAGGAGGGAAGAGCGAAGCCAGCCCAACTTGTTTAAATCCCTCTGACCTAACAGATAAAGGCAAGTGGTGTGTGGGAGTGGGGGGCAATGGAACAATGTGGTGTGGGACTCGGTGTAATTGAATGAAAACACAAAGCAAAAGAGCAGGATCTAAGTAAATGTTATGAGCAGATGTGTAAGAGGACACAACGGGAAAATCTTGAGATACGCTGTTGTAAGCTCTATGCTTTCCTTTGTCCTCTGTGGGACAATGTACTGGTAAGTCAGACCCATTTAAAGGGACAGCCTGGGATGTGTTTCCTTTGGTTCCCACTGACCATTTCGCTTTTTATGATCTGTTGTATTCTGCTTCCAAGGTGAAGGGCAGAATTCCATGATTGTTCTCTCAGCCACTCCCTTCCTAGTGAACCAAGCACTGGTTCAAGCTTTGAGGTCACTGCGAGCCCACTACATCTTCTCAATCTTCTTTCACTGGGGCTTGCCACTGGAGTATGAAGCAGAGAATAGGAGCTCATTGGCCGGTAGAGAATAGTGAGATTTTGGTGGAGGCACATGGAAGAGGGGAGCTGGGATACAGGTGATGGGGCAAACCTTTTCTGTTATCCAAAAGTGTTCCTAGCGGAGGTCCTCTGGTCTTTGGCATAGGCGGGGGTATTAGCAATGGGTGGGGAGTCACAGGGCAGCTACCACTTTGAGTTTCTCTATGTCTGCTGACAGGTTCTTTAGCACTCCGGTCTTCTTGAACTGTAGGTGGCTTAACCTGGTACAAACTGGCTCCTATTTTGTTGTGGAAGGTAACATTCTGGGTAAAGGTTGCTGTAAATTATATCAAAATGTCATGGTAACTAGATCAACCTTTAGCTCTAGGAGTGTTGTCTCAGCAGCTCTAGAAATGGAGAAATCTGAACCCAAATTTTGTGCACGATTAGGTAATGGTTTATAAAGGGTGGGAAGTGGGAAGATACAGGTGGAATTTTTGAGATCTTTTAATGCCCAATGAGATAAAAATAGAAAGAGGTTACTAGAGTCAGAAATTGTGTGGTTGACTCTTCCACGGAAAGGGATAATTTCTTTGATGATCAAAGAGGCAGTAGCCAATACAAATGATGGAGGAGGATAGTGGTGGAGAGGGGGCATATCCATGTTTTTGGAGAATAGGCACAAGTATAGGAGGGAGGCAGTCTGAAATGAAGTCCATGGTCAGAATGTCCGCATTTATATTTAGAACAGGGAAGTGATATATCAGATCATTATATCACCTTAGCCTATCCCTAACTCCCAGAGCCTTTGGTGATCATGTTAAGGTTCTAAATGGATGGAATCATCTAGGGTAGTTCCTGGGTGACAGTCTCTCAAGCTATGAAACAGAGTAGATCATCCTACTAGATTAGAGGCCTTTGAAGACCTTGGCCCCTTGGTCTCATTTGCATAGCTCTGATAGGAGCTACTGCATCTTCTTGGTCCGAAAAAACTGGGGTTGTATGGCCAAAGATTTCTTGCACCAACAATTTTCCAGGACCTGGTGGCTTCCCATTATCATCAATTTTAGATTGAGCTTTCTGCCTGGTGGGGTCACAGATGGGCAAGGAGAAAACAGGGATTCCATCTTAGGCTTTCAAAGATTTATTTCCTGGTCTGGCCCATAGTGGTTCTATTGTCATTAAAGAAACTCAGATCAGGGCATTTTGTGATGCCAGAATTGGTGAAGAGATGAAATTGTCATCTGTGCCCTGTGATGCTCAGGCATAGAAAACCATCAGACTCACCTGAAGTTTTTAAATTATGGCATTCCAAGCCTCTAGAACTTGTTTCAAAGAAAAAAATTAGTCTTCTTCAGGTGGTTCTTATTATGCGATAACTTTTGGATATAGAATATTGAGCAAAATCCTTTAATTAAGAAAATTATTATCCTTGCTAAACTGGTCAAGATTCTTGGATGTAGGTCAGGATCGCCAGAAGGGCAAGGATCAGAGGATAATTAAGTTGAAGCTGCTGTCACATTTTCTTTTGCTGTTAATCCTCACCCAAGGATATTTTTCCATTGATGTTTAGAAAGAGAGTGGAAGAGAGCGGGAGGGACAGAGAGAGAAACATTGATGTGAGGGAGACACATCGATTGGTTGCCTCCCACACACATCCCTAACCAGAGCTGGGGATGGAGCCTGCAACTGAGGTATGTGCCCTTGACCAAAATCGAACCCAGGACCCTTCAGTCCGCAGGCCGACAATCTATCCATTGAACCAAACTGGCGCTGTTGTCTTATTTTATATAGTACATCAAGTTTCTTATTCTTTATACTTGCAGAGGCCTTTGTTTTCTGGAATACACCATGATGAGCACTTGCCTTGGGATCCACCACAGCACATTTGTGATGGGCAAGTAGGCAGAAGGATAGCTTCCTGGCTTCCTGGTCTGATGATATTTCCTAGTGGTCATCATGAGCCTATTTCAAGAGTCTATCCTGGTTTAGATATGGAAGTGATTACCTGCCATTCTTAGTTTCATAAGAATATAATATTATTTATACCTGAGATTAGAATACAAGGTACAGGAAATCCTTAATCAATTTCCTTCTTTATTAAACTGGCCAGCTGGGATCAAATAAATAGGAGATGAAAACAGTGTACAATGAGTTAGTCAAGGTAAAAGAATTAATGGTGGCTCTTACTGGTTTGGCTCAGTGGATAGAGTGTTGGCCTGTGAACTGAAGGGTCCCAGGTTCGATTCCAGCCAAGGGCACATGCCCGGCTTTCAGGCTCAATCCCCAGTAGGAGGCATGTAGGAGGCAGCCAATCAATGATTCTTTCTCTCACCATTGATGTTTCTACCCCTCTCTCCCTCTCTCTTCCCCTTTGAAATCATAAAAATATATTTATATATAAAAAGGAAGTAACGGTGATGGTGAAGATATTGGTGATGGGAGTGATGTTGGTAATGGTGGACATCTTAGTAACATCGGTAATGGCTATGATGTAGGAATGATAATAGTCTCCAGTGGTCAGCAAACTCATTAGTCAACAGAGCCAAATATCAATAGTACAATGATTGAAATTTCTTTTGAGAGCCAAATTTTTTAAACTTAAAACTATATAGGTAGGTACATTGTTATGAACTTAATTAGGGTACTCCTAAGGCTTAGGAAGAGCCACACTCAAGGGGCCAAAGAGCTGCAGGTGGCTCGCGAGCTACAGTTTGCCGACCACGGGACTCTAGGCAAATGCCTGCGATGGCACCTATTTCCTGGGACTGGCTTTTATTTGATGTTTTTTATATAATGGATGGTGGTGAGTCAGCTACTTTTAAAAGACCAAGAACAGAGTGAACAATAAATATATCAAAGTTTCATAAATTAAATATTTCCAGTTTGACTCACACTATAATTTCAGGAGCATTAAATTTTTATTTCTATATGAACTTTCATTGTCAGTGAAAGACTATTTTAGCCTTGTTACTCTGCCTTATTTGCCTCTGTAATGGAACTTCTAAATGATTACTGGAACTCAGATGTAAAAAAATCATTTTGTAATGAGTAATTGGCATATATGACAATCTAGTAAATATTTCTATTTTTTATCAGATAAAATTCTTTTTACACTGAGAGTTCTAAGAGAAATATACTGTGCCCTCCCTGGGGCTACATAGCTCATACAGAATAATATTTAAAAGCATTAAAAGACAAATTATCTATATATTCCATTTTTCTTCGGTGTGTTGACAGAATATTCAGTTAGAAAATGAAAATAAATAGCAAAAATGTGATAATATTTTAAACATTAAAATGAGAAAAATAACATAGACTGATGAACAGGGAGAGATCCAAAGACAGAGAAACAGCGATCAGACTATCAGTCCCCAGAGGGAAAGTAGGGGAGGATGGGGGTAAGGGGAAGAGATCAACCAAAGGACTTGTATGCATGCATATAAGCCAAACCAATGGACATGGACAACAGGGGGATGAGAACATGAGTGGGGAAGCGGGGGAGGATGGGGGTTAATGGGGGGGATGAGGACACATTTGTAATACCTTAACCAATAAAGAAATTTTTTTAAAAATGAGAAAAATAACATTTTTGTAACAACATGAAAAAAAATTCCCTCTGAATTTTAAGTGCTGAAGATAGGATATTAGAAAAAAAATTGGAATATTTATCAGAGAATAATTTCATTTAAATCCAATTAAAACTATGTTCCACCTCAAACACTCCAATGTAATTTTCAATAAGATAAAATGAACAAATAAACTATAAACTACTCAGTTCAATAACTAAAATTATTTTAGTTTTCCTATACTTCTTTTCAGTATTTGTTTTTCCATGATCATTATTACCGTTCTTAACTATTATATGATTCTTGTCCACAAGCATACATCATTTTTACAGAGTATTTGAATTCTAATTTTTTCTCACTTAGCATTATATCACATACCTTTTCCACGTTTGCTAGTCTTACTTTAACATCCTGGGACATTGTGCCATGGCCCTCCACTGGGATGCACTGCCCTCTAGTGGAATTATGTTTATAAAGAGTTTATCACCTTCTCCCCAGCCGCAGGATGAAAAGCAGTTTTCTGTTGCCTAACTATTGCTACTATTTTATCTTAAATATGATAAAATGTTAAGATGTTTTTCCGATAGATATAGTTATTTGCAATTTTACAGGGGGTGATGAAAAAATAAAGTGAACCCCGGATTAGTTTCGAAATGCACTGCAAGGAATGAGATAAGAATTCATCTCATTCCATTGTTCTTGGTGTTGAAATCAACATGGTTGCTTTGCTATCTGAAGTAACAGGATATTTCAAGTATCTTCCTTCAATTTACACTGAAAGGCTTGAGGATATGTCAAATTGTGTTAGGACCAGCACTGAAAGACAAAATAGACTCTCCTGGGATCCATCAAGGACTTGGAGGTGTATTTAAAACATGGCAAATTCAAATAGATCAGGATTTGTCTTCCTCTGAGCTCACATTAATTCCTGTTTTAAAGATTTTTCTAATAAATCTCTTTCACTTTGATATTGTTAAAAAGCCTCTTAGTATTAAAATGCATAATTGGATGACCTTGGTTTAATTAGGAAGAACTTTGGTTAATATTGAATTGTTTTGGAGAAAGCAAATAGTTCTTTAAAGTGAATTAGGCCATTATTTCTGCTATTGTTCATCAAAAAAGAAGCCTTGAGCAAAATTGCTGATGTTATCACATGAAAAAGAGCTGACTGGTGAGCTGTAATTGCTTTGTGTGTAGCCAGTGAGGCATACTGTGCAGAGGAGGGGGAAACCTGCCAGTTTCATCTTTATTAGAGAGCTGGCGCTTAAACATTAGATGGCTTTTTATGCTTAGTGAATGACCAATATGAAAAAGAAGAAGCCGCAAAAACAGGCTCACATGGTATGCATGGGTTCTTAAGGGAATTACCTCTCTTCACGGCCTACATTAAAATTGTTGATTTCCTCTAAGCTTAGATTTCAGAATAGGGGAGAAGGTGATTAAGACCTAACAAAAATATATTTTAAGACAAATATTCTTCCAAGTAATACAGAAAGTGATTTCCCACACAAAGGGTATAAAAGTCCATGACAAAAATGCCCTCTAAGTGTAGAGCTATAACATATGTAAAAATCATGGAATATGCATTTAATAAACTCATTTTGTTCACTGAGACTTTTTTTATATTTTCAGCTTTTTTTGAGATATATTTGACATGCAACATTATGTAGTTTAAAGTGTACAACATGTGTTGATAACATACTGTGAAATGATCACCTTCATGGTGACACTCACTACTTCATCACCTCACATAATTATCATTTCTTTTTGTGGTGAGAATATTTAAGATACTCTCGTACATAATACAGTATTGTTAACTATAATCACCATGTTGTACTGTATATTAGATCCCCCAAACTTATGCATCTATAATAATAAAGGCATAATGTGCTAATTAGACCGCACAGCCGAACGATCTTCCGGACGTCCTTCTGGACGAAGCTGGTGCTGCAAGGGCTAAGACCCTTGCACGAATTTCGTGCATCAGGCTTCTAGTTTTATAATAAAAGGTTTTTATCCTTTGACCCAAATCTTCCTGTTTTCTCCACCTCCATGCCCCTGGTAACCACCATTCTACTCTCCTTTTTTATAAGTTCAGCTTTTTTAGATTCCACATATACATGATATCACACAGTATTTGTCTTTCTCTGTCTGACTTATTCACTTAGCTCAATGCCTGGTAGGTCCATCCATATTGTCATAAATGGCAGGATTTCCTTTTTTCTCAAGGGTGATTAGTATTCCATTGTGCATACGTACCACCTCTTCGTTAGCCATTCATCTGTTGATGGACACTCAGGTTCTTTTCACATCTTGGCTATTAAGAATAATGCTATAATGAATATTGCAGTGTAGATATATTTTTTGAGATCCTGACTTTATGTCCTTTGAATATATGAGTGTATACCCCAGAAGTGAGGTTGCTGGATCATATGGTAGCTTGCACTTTCTTCTTTTTTTTTTTCACCGAGGACCCACTTTACATTACCACCAGCAGTGCACAAAGGTGAGTTTTTCTCCACACCCTCGCCAACACTTGTCATTTCTTATCATTTCAATGATAGCAATTCTGACATGTATGAGGTGAAATCTCCTTGTGATTTTGACTTGCATTTCTCTGATGACTATGAGCCCTAACCGGTTTGGCTCAGTGGATAGAAGTCGGCTTGTGGACTCAAGGGTCCCAGGTTCAATTCCGGTCAAGGGCATGTACCTTGGTTGTGGGCACATCCCCAGTAGGGAGTGTGCAGGAGGCAGCTGATCGATGTTTCTCTCTCATCGATGTTTCTAACTCTCTATCCCTCTCCCTTCCTCTCTGTAAAAAATCAATAAAATATATATTTTTTAAAATGATGTTGAGCATCTGTTCACATACCTGTTGGCCACTTGTATGTTTTCTCTGGAAAATGTCTATAGTTCCTCTGCCCATTTTGTAATTGGATTGTTTATTTTGTTTGTTATTGAACTATATGGATTCTCTACATATTTTGATTTTAACCTCTTACCAAGTATATGATTTGCAAATATTTTCTCCCATTTTCTAGATTGCCATCCTCCTCTCCCTCCTTTTCTTGGGTTCTTCTTTTGCTGTGCAGAGTGTTTTAGTTTGACATAATTCCACTTACTAATTTCTGCTTTTGTTGCTTGAGCTTTTTCCTATTTCTGTGGAAAATGCCATTGGGATTTTGATGGGGATTGCATTGAATTTACAGATGGCTTTAGTCGTATGGAGATTTTAATAATATTAATTATTCTGATCCATGAACAGGGGATACATTTCCATTTATTTGTGTTCAGTGAAGGTTGATGTTCAATGTATCATATTTGGAATCAAAATTTGCCTACGTAATGACCTTTCCTATTTGTAGACCACAAATAGTATATAATACTAAATATTAAATAGAATGATTCAGTAGGAAGACTTTCAGAATTTTGGTGTTTTCTATAGTCCCCTCTATCCCAGTGGTTCTCAACCTTCCTAATGCCACAATCCTTTAATACAGTTCCTCATGTTGTGGTGACCCCCAATTTCATTGTTACAAATTGAACATAATTAAAGTATAGTGATTAATCACAAAACAATATGTAATTAGTATGTGTTTTCTGATGGTCTTAGGCGACCCCTGTGAAAGGGTCGTTCGATCCATCCCAAAGGGGTCGCAACCCACAGGTTGAGAACTGCTGCTCTATCCTCTGTCTAATTATTCTAAACTAGAGGCCCGGGGCACAAATTTGTGCACAGGTGGGATCCCTCAGGGTGGCCTGCGGAGATTGGGCCCCAGTTTGCATCCTCGGGCTCGCAGCCCCACCTGGCACCCCGCCATGGCCTGGCGCTGCCCCCTCACCTGTTCCACCTGCGGGGTGATCGATTTGGGTCAGGACCCCCTTTTTCTCCCCTGCCCAGCTCCCTCAGCACCTGGGAGCCAGGCGATGGCCCTGCCCCCTTCCACCGCCACTGGTTGCCATCTGCAGTGTTATCATCGGGGTAATCAGACCCCCACTAGCAACCGCCTTGGCTTGGCACTGCCCGCTCACCTGCTCTACCATCCGGCCACAGTCCCACTGTCATTGGGGCCATTGGAGCCTTCACTGCCACCCTCTGCCAGCGCTGTGTTGCTGACGTCCACCATGTTCTGTGTTGCCCCCGGTGGTCAGCGCACATTGTAGCAAGCAGTCAAACTCTTAGTCAAACGACCACCTGAGGGGACAATTTGCATATTAGGCTTTTATTATATAGGATTCTTGTAGAGGATGAATACTCGAAGACAGATTTTCTCAACTTCTATTAAGGCAAATTCT
>NW_006295559.1:5230528-5246379 GCF_000327345.1 Myotis davidii | reverse complement strand
GGGAGGGGGATAGAGGGGTGGGGGGCTGCTCTGTGCATTGTAGAATGTTTAGCAGCATCCCTAGCCTCTAACTACTAAATGCCAGTAGCAACCTCCCCTGAATTGTGAACATTGTCAATATCAAAACATTCATACATATGGCATGGCTGTTCATTAGAGAGATGAGGTAATAGTACAATATGGTGGATTATGTTTTCCAAAGATGCTTGCCTATATATAGATGCTTGCCCACCCCACTTGCTCTTCTTATAATGTGACTTTGACATGCCTCACATCTCAAGGGAGGAACATGGACAAGGGAGGGAGATCTATGTTTCTTTTCCTTGAACCTGAATAGACCTTTATAAGTGCCTCACCCAATGTAAGGTGGCAGATATGACACTGTGTCACTGAGGCTACATTCTAAAAGGCAATGTAGCTCCCCCTTGGCTCTCTTTCTCTTCATGTTTGCTTTTGGAACCTACCCACCACATTGTGAGGAAGCCCAGGTCACAGACAGACAGCTGACAGACAGCTGCAGCCAGGCCTCCACCACCGCCAGCACCAACCTCCAGACATGTGAATAAAGGAGCATTTAGTTGATTTCAACCAACAGCCTTCATCTTCAGCTGAGGATCCAGACATCGTAGAGCAGAGAGGAGAGCCCCCTGACTGAATTCTAGACCTGCAGAATCCATGAGAGATAGTAAATTAAAAAATTATTAAGCCATTATGTTCTGAGGTAATTTCTCACAGCAATAGGTAACTAAAACATGTAGATTAAATCAGATTCCTCCCTCAATATATATAACATATAAATGAATAATAAAGAGAGCTGAATATTACTTGATTAGGATTGATTAGCCTATAATACTGATGTAATTCTGTCATTTCCTACAAAGCACAGATATCCCAAAAAGAAAGGAATCTCAATCTTACTAAGTTCCATTAAAAACAAAACAATAATAATAAAAAAAACCCCAACCCTACCTATCCCTTAACTACCAAATTCTTCTTTATTCTACCATCTTTATTACCAGTTCAGAAAAGCCATGATATTGATTTATGATATGGCAAGCACTGTCAAACTGAATCAATTAACATGTCAGGGGAATTTTCATTCTTCCAAGCAAACCACATTCAGCTGCTGGAAACACATGAACTAAAGGCCATGGGTTTAGTTTTATTTTCAAGTGACATGGGCATCCCCACCTGCTACAAACAAGAGACCTGTAAAGATCAGACTGTGATATAAAAGTCATCTCCAGTGTAATTGCAGACTGAACAGTGATGTCCCCTGGAATTAAGTGAATTTAAAGTTCCAGAGCTAAAAAGTTAATTAGTTAACTTTTTATAGTATTTTTTATAGTATTTTATCAGTTAAAAAAGATGTTTGGTTTCAAGTAACAGAAAATACAACACAGAGTGGCTTAAATAAATTCTTATTTTTCTCTTATAATAAGGAATTTGGAAGTTGAGGCTGTTGACATTAGTTCAGAGGCATGACCATTATCAGGTCAGCATTTCTGTGATTCTCCTTACCTTTTCTTATGCCTCTTGAATTGTGGTCACATTATGGCTACAGTAGCTCTAGACATTGCATCTGTGATCAAGACTGGAGGAAGGTCAAAGGGGAAAAGGTGGTGCTAGCAGATTTCTCCTATATCTCATTGGGGAAAACATCCCAAGTAGATGGCATGTGTCCATCAACAGCTGAATGGATAAAGAAAGTGTGGTAGATACACATTGGAATATTATTCAACATTAAAAAGAAGGAAGTCCTGCCATTTGTGGCAACATGGATGGGTCTTGAGGGCACCGTATTAAGTGAAATAAGTCAAACAGAGAAAGACAAATACTGTATGATGTCACTTATATATGGAATCTAAAAAGTATTTAGTTTTCATGGCCTCTATAGTAGAGGTGGGCAGGGAGAAGTTGGTTGGAACGGGTGTTGAATGAACTTGCAGTGTCTGAAGTTACTATAAAAATGACAATTTATCATGGTAAAATATTCATAAAATCATTGACCAATAGAATGTGTAGATATATAGAGCCTACTGTACACATAAACTCATCCATGTTGTTATAACCTATATACATATGCATCTCAGGTTTCCAAAACTGTGGGTTTTCATTGTGTATGCACATTATAATCCCATTTTTGTGAAAAATAAATATGAACAAATAGGCACTCCAAACAATATAAAATAGATACATACTAAAATATTGATGGGATTATGTATCTTCCCCTTTTTATATATTCTCACTTTTCTACAATAAGATGTATTAACCATGAATAAGAAAAAAGGGTAATACATATTCAGAATTAGAATTCAAAATTTTTAATTTTTAAAGATATAAGTTAATGAGATATAATCCCTGTTATCATTGGTACAGTCTTTCAAATTGATATACACATTTGAACATTTAATATGTTTCAAAATCCTAATATATGTTAGTATCATTTCATTTAATCCAAACAATTATATGATAAAGTTGCTACAGAAAATCTTCATTTCCCATGTATTTATTATGTAATGCCCAAACTTATAATATTGAACATGAATACAATAATCACACACACACACCTACACATCACCAATGAACAGACTACCAATAAACTTAAACTGGTCAAAATTGTTTTCTACTCAAAAACAACATGTGTTCTTGTTTAATACATCAATATCTTTGTGTTTCTCATTTATTATTTGTGGCTAACTAAGAATATGCTCTTTGTGCCTCTATTTATATTACTCTGAAAATGGGACTGTAAAGGTATCTACTTTATGGAATTAATGGCCAGTTTAAGTGAATAAATATCTGGCACATTTTAAACATATATATATAACTTCTTGCTTTAAAAATTGTTATTACATGCTCAAGTATAAAGGTTGAATAGATATTGTAAGAGTTTGAGAGAAAAAAAATAGCATTAGCAGCATATTGATGATATTTAAAGCCACAGAACTGGAAAAAGTCACCCTAAAGAAGGAGTTTTGATTGAGTACCTAGACCTAGAAGAACAGAAGAAGCTCTCAGCACATTATTGAATTGCTCTCCAGTGTTAGGTACCTTATTTACTGAATCATTGACCTAATTCTATAGAAAAACTTCCTTCATGATGCTTACTTAACATGTTAATGAATGTCTTTTCTGTAATGCAGTGGTTCTCAACCTGTGGGTCGCGACCCCTTAGGCGGTAGAACGACCCTTTCACAGGGGTCGCCTAAGACCATCCTGCATATCAGATATTTACATTACGATTCATAATAGTAGCAACATTACAGTTATGAAGTAGCAACGAAAATAATTTTATGGTTGGGTCACAACATGAGGAACTGTATTTAAAGGGCCAGAAGGTTGAGAACCACTGCTGTAATGAGTCAAAGGAAAAATTCCACTTTGAAGTTGGTCTTGGGAAAAAGTTTTGTTTGCATATTTATTAGCTTATTTTCCTTTTCTAGACAATGGGAACTATGTGAACCACAAATTTACCTTTTGGGATTAGTTGTTATCATTTGAAATTGAAAATTCATCTGAAGTCCAATTCACCAATTCCAAGTACCACTTCTCTGCTCCTTTTAATGAATATTTATTGTTTCCATTTTCATTGTCTGATTTAATTTTGTAAAGTCACTTCAAATCCTCTGTGGAAGAGAATTGGTGGAAATTCCTACTCTTAGAGGAATGGCTTTGATAAATGGCATCTGTTTACCCAGCTTCCCTGTGGGAGTTGGCATCACTCACTGTCCCCTCAGTCCCACACACTGGCCTTCTCTTTGTTCCTAACCTGTCAAACTTCTGCCCACCATTAGGCCTCACATTCCTCTATGTAGAACACTCCTTGCCCTGCTCATTCTGTAGCCAAACCTGCTTATCTTTAAGTCCCAGATTAAATGCCAGCACTTTTGAAGGGTCTTGCTCCTCCCCTCTTCATAGTTTTACAGAACCTGCATTTTCCCTGTGGTACTTATTATCATTAAACTTATTTAATTTTTTGGACAACCATGATCTTCTTTTAAAAACTTTATTTAGTGCTTGAATTTCTGTTTATTCCAGAACAAAGTCTCACCCAGTATTACACATTCAAAGGTAACTGGAAACTAGCTCTCTCTTCTTTGTCTACTGGTCCCTTAGTGTATGATGGTGAAATAACTATGCATAGGTCAGGCAATGTAAGTGTTTTTAAATAAGACACTGAGAAGTGATAGCAAAATGAAATAAGTACCAATTTAAAAAACGTTTGTTTGCCATTTCTTTCTATCTGAAATATTCAGTCTGTATACTAATTTCCCCAATTATGCATGAAATGCCTTTTATAGCTGTGTCTAATCCCAGATCAGGTAGAAGTTTGCACATTATATTTGAATTTTATGTCTCTTTGGAGTCGTTTACTCTAAAAAAGTCTCTCCATGTTCTTCATGGTATTGAGTTTGAGGAATCTAGGCTAAAGTTCCATTTTCTGGATTTGCCATATTATTTCCTGATGGTATTGCTTCAATTTTTCCTCTATCTTTTTTATTTTTTATAAGCTGGAAGTTAGGTCTCGTGGAGCATGGCTCTTTAATAAAAATATAGCACGAGCTACATGTGTAATTTACACTGATCTAGTAGTCACATTTAAAAAAACAAAGATTAAATTAATTTCTTAAAAAAAAATTCTCACCTGAGGACATGCTCATTGATTTTTAGAGAGGGGTAGGGGGGAGAGAAAGAGAGAGAGAGAGAGAGCGAGAGAGAGAGAGAGAGAGAGAGAGAGAGGAAGAGAGAGAGAGAGACATCGATCTGTTGCTTACTGCATGAGCTCCTACGGGAGCTGGGGATTGAACTCTAAACCCAGGTATGTGTCCCAGCTTGGAATCAACCCTGAGACCCTTGGAATATGGATGCTGCTGCCTTTTCTGCGTAGTTTTCAAAATCTAGACATCTTAACAGTGGTGGTGACTTACCTAGGCTCTGGAGAGAGAGAGCAGTGGATGGCTTTCAGGCATGTTTTGAAGGTGGAATCAGCAGGAGCAGGTGGTTATTGAATGGTGGCAGGTGAAAGAAGGAGAAATTAGAAAGATATTGAAGATGACTTAATGACTTCCACATTTGTAATTTGTGGAATCCAGTGGGTAATAGTACTGCCTGCTCAGAGATGTGGGGGAAGGGAGGAGGGCTTGTTGCAGGGATGATTTTAAAAGTTCAGCTTTGAATTAAAACATTTTGTGCTTTGAAGGACACCAACAAGAAAGTGAAAATACAACACAGAGGAAAACTATTTGTAAATCTGACAAGGGACTTGTATCTAGAAGATTTTTTTTAAAAACTCAATAATAAAAAGACAAATGACCAATTTAAAAATGGGCAAAAGATTTGAATAGACTTTCTCCAAGGAAGATATATTAATGGCCAATAAGCACATAAAAAGATACTCAACATCATTAGTCATTAGGGAAATACAAATAAAAACTAGAATGAGATACTACTTCATACCTACTAAGTTGGCTGTAATCAAAAGGTTAAAGAAGTGTCAGCCAAGATGTGGAGAAATTGGGACCCTCATACATTGCTGGTAGGAATGTGAACTGGGGCAGCACTTTGGAAAAACAGTTGGGCAGTTTTTTAATATGTTAAACATAGAAATACCAGAAGAGTTCACAATTCTACTCCCAGGTGTTTACCCAAGAGAAAGGAAAACATATGTCCTTAAAAAGCCTTATACATAAATGTTTATAGCAGCATTATTCATAATAACCAAAAAGTAGAAACAATCCAAACATTCATCAACTAATGAATGGGTAATAAATGTGGAATATTCATACAATAGAATAATTGGCAATGAAAAGAAATGAAGTACAGACACAACCTACAACAGAGGTAATCCTAAAAAAGGGAAGTGAAAGAAACCAGCCACAAAGGCCACATATTGTGAAAATGTGAAACAGAAAGTAGATTAATGATTGCTTAGGGCTGGCAGGAGGGTGGGGGGTGGAATGGAGAGAATGGGCAGTGACTGCTAATAGTTACAGGGTTCCATTTTGAGGGGGTCAAGAAGTGTTCCAAAATTAGATCGTAGGGCTGATTGGCCAACTCTGTAAATGTATTTGTAAGTATACATATGTACATATGTAGAAATTGATTTTTGTATTTTAAACAGGTGAACTGTTTAATAGTATAGAAACTATATTAACTTTCCTAAATAAGTCTGTGAATTCTCTTAAATAACTTGTGTACTTGAGGTGAAGGGGTGTCTGAACAAGTTTTGGGAGATTTCAGAAGCCCCGAAGTTTAAAGAAAGATGGGAAGAAGGCCAGGACTGGGACTAGATGCTGTCAAAGCAACTTATTTTCTCCCTCTCTCAACTCACGGGGCGAGACCACGCCCCTTCCCCGTCTCCTAGCAACCGGCGCCCTTAAGGCGCTCTGCCTAGTGCCTCACTCCGTAACTTCCGCTCCGCGGCCGGAAGTGAAGTCATAGCCGGCGGCTTTCCCGGGAGTTCGGCGTTTGTTGTGAGTGCCGCCGCTGAACAAGTGTTTCCCTGGAAGTGGCGGTCTCCCTCCCTCTCCCGAGCTCCGCCTTCCCTCCGGTGCCGAGGACCCGGAGGAGTGTAGAGGACCTCGAGAGTCCAGAGTCCGCGCGTGAGGAAGGCGAGGCCCGAAAACGCGTGGCCCCGAGGGCAGAGTAGGGGACTGGCGGGGGCAGCTCCCGGGGTATCTGTGCAATTGGGTCAGCCTGGCTGCTTCCGTCAGCTTCGTCCCCGAAAGCTTCCCCCGTTCTCCCGGGCGGACAGCTGGGCTTCCTGGAGATTGGGGCTTTTCTGCGTCCCTCCCCAACACCCCACCGCTTGCCTTGAAGGGAGACCGCGCCCCCCCCACGACCCCGCATATAGGCGACTGACTAGGCTGCCGACTCCCTCCCTGAAGTGACCCACCATGGCCTTAGTGTGAGCGAGTGACCGACCTGTGGCACTTTTCCGGAGTCCAGGGTAAATGTTTATCTGTGCGCATGGCCTCGTGTGTGTGTGTATGTGTGTGTGTCTTTTATTTCCTGCAGAATCGGAGCTAGGAGAAAACCCTGGGCTGTGTTTGGCAATTGTGTATTTTGGTTTACTTTTTAAACATCTTTGCCAGGGTTTCTTCCCTGTGGCTGTTGCAAATCAGGCAACTTCGTGCCTTCTATTAGCTGGGTGGGAAAGCCCAGGAGATACTGATATTTTGGATGTTGGCCTGGCCTTTGAAAAGTTCAGTGACTTGTATTAGGCGGTTCTTAGTTTTAAGCTCTTTAAAAATATACTTTTTTAAAAATTGATTTTAGAGGGAGAGAAACAAATTTTGAGGATCATTGATGGGCTGCCTCCTGCACGCTCCTTACTGGGGATGGAGCCCACAGCTGGGCATGTGCCCTGAGGGGGAATCCAACCTTGACCTCCTGGTTCCTAGGCCCGCACTCAACCAGCTTTTAATGTGTTTTTGTCTTATGTTTAATTCTACAAGTTCTTCTTGAACAATGACTGGTCACTCTCACAGCCCTAGGTACAATACTGAACATATAGTAAAGGCTTAGTCATTTTAAAAATCAGAAAATACAGATTTTAACATCTTCAACTTAATATTGAAGGGGCCTATTTAAATACAGCCCAGCTCCTGGAAAGGACAACATAAAATAAGATTTTTTTAGATAAATGTGTATGAAATGTAGAGGCTACCTGGAAGGGTAGGTACAATGATCTCAATGGAAGAGAAATATGGTTACATCTGTTTTTTAGGAGGAGACCAAATAAAGAATGATGTTTCACTGCTTGTTTCTTTTTCCCTTTTGCTTCTTTTTTTTAATAGGTGGTGTTTCCTAACTACTGACCCAGAGGCACTTGCTGCCATTATGGGAAATCAGCTCGCTGGCATTGCTCCTTCCCAGATCCTTTCTGTGGAGAGTTATTTCTCAGATATCCATGACTTTGAATATGATAAGAGCCTGGGGAGTACTCGTTTTTTTAAAGTTGCTAGAGCGAAGCACCGAGAAGGCCTGGTGGTTGTGAAGGTCTTTGCAATTCAGGATCCCACATTGCCTTTAACCAGCTATAAACAAGAGCTGGAGGAACTGAAAATCAGGCTTCATTCTGCACAAAACTGCCTACCTTTCCAGAAAGCAGCCGAAAAAGCATCTGAGAAAGCAGCCATGCTCTTCAGGCAGTATGTGCGAGACAATCTCTATGATCGCATAAGTACCCGTCCATTCTTAAATAACATTGAAAAACGTTGGATTGCTTTCCAGATTCTGACAGCTGTGGACCAAGCACACAAATCTGGAGTCCGTCATGGGGACATCAAGACGGAGAATGTCATGGTCACCAGTTGGAACTGGGTCCTCTTAACTGATTTTGCCAGTTTTAAACCCACTTACCTTCCAGAAGACAACCCAGCAGATTTCAATTATTTCTTTGACACGTCACGGAGGAGAACTTGTTATATTGCTCCCGAACGTTTTGTTGATGGTGGGTTGTTTGCCACTGAGTTAGAATATATGAGAGATCCTTCAACTCCACTTGTAGACTTAAATAGCAATCAGAGAACAAGAGGAGAGCTGAAGCGAGCAATGGACATCTTTTCGGCAGGTATTTGAGTTGGCTAAATTTGCTAAGGGGGGACGGGCATATAATTTAACTGGAATATAGAAATGCATTACTCTTAGGGTAAAATGTACTAGTATATAGGACCTCTCTGGTATATATCATTTTTATTTATTTATTAAAATATTTTATTATTGATTTCAGAGAGGAAGGGAGAGGGAGAGAGAGAAAGAGAAACATCACTGATGAGAGAATCACCGAGCAGCTGCCTCAAGCACGCAACGTGGGCATGTGCCCTTGACTGGAATCGCACCTGAGACCCTTCAGTCCGCAGGCCAGCGCTATATCCACTGAGCCAAACCAGCTAAGGCCATAATTAATTTTTTAAAATCCCTTGCAACTAATAATCTGTGGGAAAGACTTCAAGACCAGTTGTCACAATTTTCTCCTTGATTTGGCATCCACTGATGATTCTTGCTTGATACAATCTTTACTGTGATGGCTTTAAAATGATGGTTTTCCAGTTCCAGCACTTTTCCACATTGATCAATAGGCCCTCAGCATTCTATTATACTCAGGTGTCTTTTTCCCCCTCATTTATTTTATATAGGTAGGGACTCCTACACTCAGTTTTGGAGGAATTTAAAAATCTATATTCATCAGAGACGTTGATCTGTACTTTTATTGTGTTGTCTTTATCTGGTTTGGTATAAGGGTAGTGTTGGCGTCATAGAATGAGTTGGAAGGTGTTCCCTCCTCTTCCATTTCTTGAGAGAACTTGTGAAGGGCGAATGCTAATTCCTTCAAAGTTTGATGGAATTCACCTGTTAAGCCATCTTGGTGTAGGCTTTTCTTTGTGGGAAAATTTTCATAACCAATCTCTTACAATGTTCATTCAGATTTTCTATTTCTATTTAGGGCAGCTTTGGTAATCTATTTCTGTGAATCTGTCCATTTCGTCTAGATGACCACATTTGTTGGCATATAGTTATTCATTCTGTACGGTTGGTAATAATGTCCCTTTTCCACCCCAATCTTCGTTATTCCTTTCCTTCTGTTTACTTTGGTTTGAGTTTATACTCTTCTTGTTTCGTAAGGTATTTATAGGTACACATTTCCTCTAAACACAGCTTTAGTTGCATCACATATGTTTTTGTATGTTGTGTTTTTGTTTTCATTCATCTCAAAGTATTTCATAATTTTCCTTTGATCTATTGGTTATTTAGGAGTGTGATTACTTCTTAATATTTGAATTTTTCAAATTTTTTTCTGTTCCTAATTTTTTTTTTATTCTGTTCTGATTTGAAGAACACAGTTTGTGTGATTTGAGTTCTTTTAAACTTATGGAGCCTTGTTTTATGACCTAGCATACAGTCCAACCTGGAGAGTGTCCCATTTGTATTAGAGAAGAATTTTGTATTCTATTGTTGGGTGGAGTGTTTCTTTGATTTCTGTTTGATCCAGTTGGTTCATAGTGTTGTTCAATTCTATTTCCTTCTTGGTTATGATGTTTGTAATCGCTATTTTTAAGTCTTTTATTCTAAAACTTGACACTATATAGGTAGAAATTAATGAAATAAATGTTTTGAGTGTTTATTATGTGTCAGGAATTGTCTTAGTTGCTGGGGATTTTTCAGTGAACAAAATAGACAAAAACCCCTTCCTCATGGAGTTTGCTTTCTAGTGGGCATGTAGACAATAAAGAAATAAATACATTAAATATATATAATTTGGCAGTTGATGCTGTGGGGTAAACAGCAGGGAAAGGGAAAGGGAATGTGCCAGGTGTGGAGTATGAGGTAGTTGTAGTTGTGGGCCTAAACTGGGCAGTCAAGAAAGGCCTCTCTGCTAAAGGTATTTGATTGAAGATCTGAAAGAGGTGGAGGTATAAACTGCCTTACTTGGGAAATAGCATTTTAGGCAGAAGGACCAGCAAATGCAAAGGCTGTGTGCTAATGCTATGTAAGGATCTCTTTAAGAATTGTTAAATGTGCAGGCTCTATTCCCAGTAGAGGGTGTGCAGGAGGCAGATGATCAATAATTCTCATCATTGATGTTTCTATCTCTCTCCCTTCCTCTCTGAAATCAATAATTAAAAAAAAAAGAATTGTTAAGTGTATGTCATACAGTGATTCAGTGAAACTGCTTGTCCTTTTTGAAATGTGGATAGTTGTGTGTGTTTTTTTAAATTTCCTATAGAAGATTCCATAAGTGCAAAATGATTGGGTTATTTCTTCTCTCTAACAGCCACACTTCTCATTTTATAATTGTTTTTGTTCACTGGTTTATTTTAAGCCTCCCTTTCTATAATGAAAGCTTTATGAGGGCAGGGATTTTATCTGTTTCATGTATTATGGGAGCCTAATGTATAATAGACACCTCATTTTAGTTTAATGATAAATAAATGAATTGTCAGCTATGATTTTTCAGTAATTTCTTTTGAATTTAATTTCTATAAATCCATACTTAAAAAAAAAACAAAAAAAAAAACAACCCCAGTGTATTTCCTGTGGCTTTTACTCTATCCACCTATTTCTAAATGTATGGTGTGTACATTATATGTGCACATTCATTTAAAATTATAGAACTAGGAAGTAACTTTATTTGATTTAAGTTTGTTTTTTTTTTAAGAGGGGCAAAAATAGAATGGGCCTTTTTGGCGTTACACTTTTTGAAACTGATGGTTAGGCAATAGATTTTCCCTATCTTGATTGATTGTTTTATATTGCATTAAAATTTATAATTTACTTGGTTTCACATTTTGAGTTTTATAAATTCTCTGAATTCTTGATCTATATTAATAATTTCTTGCATTTAATTTTTAATGGAATTATATCTGCTATTTTCCAGGTTGCGTGATAGCTGAGCTTTTTACAGAAGGTGTACCATTATTTGATCTCTCACAACTTTTGGCTTATAGAAATGGACAGTTTTTCCCTGAACAAGTGCTAAATAAAATTGAAGATCGCAGTATCAGAGATTTGGTAACTATGCTACAAATATTTGCCATAAGGAATTTAATAGAATTGTGTTCTTTTGCATTAGTCCATTCTCTAAAGTGTTATAAATTTGGAACAAAGCAATAAAGTCCGATAGACTAATACAAATACCTTATGGTTTTTACTTTATTAGGGAGAAATGTACAATTCCCCCATCCCCCTTCCCAGACACAGAGCTTCTTTGACTTATTTTTTATATGTGCGTGCGCACACACATACATACTCACACACACACTCACACTCAAACTCACACAGACACTTCCTCCAATTATAATCTTTAGCTCTGCTTTGGATGGGTTTAAACAGAGGTAATGAGATGCCTGGGGGTTAGAGAAGTTGTCCAGGCTGGAGCTTGCTAGTAAGATATGAAGAAGACAGTAAATATCAACTTGAATATAATGCAGCAGTACAAGGCCATTTCATATAGAAGCTACTAACTTTGTATACTACCCTTGACACTAAGGTCAGTTCTGGAAGGGAAGATGTAGAATCACAAATTAGTATAGCAGAACAGATATGAGGAATTCTGTGGGAGGTCATATAAGCCATATATCCATATTACTGTTTGAGGGGATCTTTTTAAAGTCAGTCAGTATAGGAACTGATGCTTATGATGATGATTCTGAGTCATGGAAAGGATATGGTGTATTTAAAATACCCTTTAGTAAGGTAGGGAAATATTTTAATTTCTCTTACAAATAGCAAATACTAAAAAGTATGCTTCAGGTGAAGGAAACTAATTTAGCTCATGTTTAGCTCAGCTGGATTAGGAGTTGGTATATTTGGTTGGTATGTCTTTGGATGTGGCATTCATTCATCACGTTACACTGGCATGAATTTGGGCCTACATTTTCTTAACTGTGAAAGGAGTGAATTGACTAATCTTTAAAGCTTAACCTAAATGTCAAAGTAATTCTATTAGGTCACTTTTTCTTATTTATAGTATATTTGATTCCCCCTTGTTCAATATGAAGCTCTTATTTAGAATCAAACAGCTCAAATAGCTAGATATACGTATATGATATTTTGAGTATTTGAATAATGGCTAATACAGTGGGAGGGACTAAGAAAGATTAAACTATGCTCTGTATATTGAAAAAATTTTATGTTGCTAGAAACATAAGATAAATTCAAATAAGGTATGTTATTTCTAGTGTTTGCAGGATTTAACACTTCTTTTACACTACTTGAAAAGTTTAAACCACTGATTCCCTTTGTGAACAGATTCTAGTGCAGCCGTGGGCAAACTACGGCCCGTGGGCCGGATCCGGCCCGTTTGAAATGAATAAAACTATTGAAAAAAAAGACCGTACCCTTTTATGTAATGATGTTTACTTTGAATTTATATTAGTTCACACAAACACTCCATCCATGCTTTTGTTCTGGCCCTCCAGTCCAGTTTTAGAACCCATTGTGGCCCTTGAGTCAAAAAGTTTGCCCACCCCTGCCCTAACCACTCCCCTGCCAGCCTGATCGACACCTAACTGCTCCCCTGATGGCCCGGTCGCCCCCGACTGTCCTCCCCTGCCGGCCATCTTTTGGTGTAATAAATGGGGAATGTTGATTCACCTCCTCTTTATGTGTATGTGTCTGGGTCATCTGTAATATGTTCGCATGTAATTTCATACTGCTTTTTAGGACAGTAGTAGAGTCACATATTACTCAGTAGTTAGGTTCTGAAAGTAGTTTGAATGGTAAAGATTGAGAAGACTTACTTCATAAATCCTTTAAATCATGGTTTAAGATGCCCTTGTAGCTTTTCTCTGACTTAATTTGCTGTCTTAAATCTATTTTTTACTCTCTTTCTCCCTTGGTATAGGTAACTCAGATGATTCACCGTGAGCCAGATAAACGATTAGAAGCAGAAGATTACTTAAAGCAGCAGCGTGGCAATGCCTTTCCTGAAATATTTTACACTTTCCTTCAGCCCTACATGGCCCAGTTTGCCAAGGAAACATTTCTTTCTGCAGATGAGCGTATTCTGGTTATACGGAAGGATTTGGGCAACATTATTCACAATCTCTGTGGACATGATCTGCCGGAAAAAGCTGAAGGAGAGCCTAAGGAAAATGGGCTGGTTATCTTGGTGTCTGTTATAACCTCCTGTCTACAGACCCTTAAATACTGTGATTCCAAACTTGCTGCTTTGGAACTTATTCTCCATTTGGCTCCACGATTAAGTGTAGAAATTCTTTTGGATCGTATTACTCCATATCTTTTGCACTTCAGCAATGACTCTGTTCCTAGAGTGAGGGCTGAAGCCTTGAGGACATTGACCAAAGTTCTAGCTCTTGTCAAAGAGGTTCCTCGCAATGATATCAATATCTATCCGGAATATATTCTTCCGGGCATAGCTCACTTGGCCCAAGATGATGCTACTATTGTCAGACTAGCCTATGCTGGTAAGAGATTATTGTCTAAGTAATAGCTACTCATATTTATGAAGTTAGGGACTATAATATCTCTTGTTTCTCTGATTTCTTTAGGAATTCTGAGAATGACCTTCAGTCCCTGATTTATTTGTGTACATTTTAGTAATATTTATAGCTAATCTGTACCTGGGACTCAACTTTTGTGTGGACTCTCATTTTTGAAGTGACCAGAATTAGCTAGTAAAAAGTATATAATACAGAATCTCGTGCTTTTACTGGGAGTATTACATTTAATTTGAAGGGAGACTAATGTTTATAAATACGTGCTTCTGGGGTATGTCTTTAGGCCTTTATAAAGCTTCTCTGAACAGATAAGCTGTTTGAATATCAATTTTAGGATATGCGACAATTTATTGTTGAAAAGATTTATTTTGCTGGGTAATTTGGTGTTGAAAGAATCTAGCCTATATTAACTGACTGAATTTAAGGTCCTTTCAGTTACTATAGTGCTTAGGATGTATGGCTTCTTTGTGGTGAAGTGAGTGTGTTATATAACACACCTGCATGTTTTACTTGTAATTCTGATAAAATCAAGTGATACAGATTCGTGTTTTTAGCTCACTAATTCTGAATGCTTATTACTGCATGGAAATGCCATTGAAACATTTACATAAATTATGGAATTATGCAATTTATTTCTAAAATGTAATCTTGAAATCAGGGATTCTTTTTTGAAGTACATAACATGTGGTGGTGATTTTGTCACTTTGCTGTATGATGCTTGCTTAGGAAACATCTTACAGATGTTTTTAATCCTCACCTGAGAGTATGTTTGTTTATTTTTAGAGAGAGGAATGGGGGATGGAGAGAGAGAAAACATCAATAGGTTGCCTACCTTACTCACCCCTGACCAGTCAGTACCTTGCAGTGTCCCTTCACCATGGCTTGGTGCAAGACAAAGCTACCTTTTTTAATAGAGCCAGAGGTCTGTTTGAACTTGTATGGTTAAGTATAATTAAACCACACATGTTAGTAATTAAAAACGTTTAAAATCAATTTGTAAATTTCTTTTACATTATTCTTTTTTAGCTCAGAGTTGTTGGTATAGAATTGTATCTTATGTAAACTATCCAAATATATTGTGGTTTATAAACTTCAGTGGGGAAATAAGCATAATTAAGAATTTAGAGGTTCAGAAAAATAAGAGACTTTTCCTAATAAAGATATGTTTATTCAAGTGGGGATATTCATCTAGAATTTTGACTTATTACCAGAGAATGGCCCTAAGTTTCTCCATCTTTAGGGTGAACAGGCATTGCAGGGTATTAATATCTTGCTTACTTAGAGGTAAATTTTTGTTCTGTTCAGAACAGTGTTGAACCTGGGAGAGATGGAGGAATCACTGCATTTGGTAGACTGAAAAGTCTCAAATATTGTGAGATGCATCTCCATTTTGGAAATGTAAAAAGTTAAGAGAAAGTGAGTGTCAGATTCAAAATAAAGTAGTTAAACTTAATGTTCAGTGCTATTTACTGCAAAGATGAAAGAGTACAGAGTTAAGCTAAGAAGCACAAAAGTAGAAGAAAGAAGGGTAGAAACTAACAAAAATGGAAGGAAGAAGATATAAGCAATAGAGTAGATATAATTAATAGCAAATATGATAGCAGAACTCAGAAGTAGATACTTTCACAGTGGTGAGGAGTATCAGATAGTTTTACTAGATTACCAGAAAGAGAAAGGAGAAAATATAGACAACTACAGAAGTGTGGCAGTCTGACACTTTAGTTCCTTAAGAACTTCAGAGTATCACTTGTGAAGCAATCCAACAGTGATTGATTCAATTTGGTAATGGCTCTTTGAAATTGATGTGACTCATTTATGTGTGAAGAAACTGAAGCTCAGATTGGTTAAGCAGCCAGCTAGTAAGTGCCAGGGAAGAGATTTCAG
>NW_006295559.1:5225993-5229883 GCF_000327345.1 Myotis davidii | reverse complement strand
TAAAACCCACACATTTTACTGTAAAAGGACAGATATGATAAACTCTTTGAGGTCAGAGTTCTTTTTATTTTTAAGAGAAAGGGAAAGGGAGAGAGAGAGAGAAACATCAATGATGAGAGAGAATCATTGATTGGCTGTCTTCCACATGCCCCTTACTGGGGATTGAGCCCCCACCTGGGCATATGCCCAGCAGGGAATCGAACCTCTTTGTTCATTCGTTGTTCATATGTCAACACTCAACCAATGAGCCACAGTGGCTGGGCCTTAGTTTCTTTACATTCGTACAATTCTTAACAGACTTGTAGTTAATGCTTATTGAGTTAGATATTTAGAAGTGAAATAATATGGTTAGGTCTGTTCTAAGATGTTTCTAGTTGAGAAAAACTAGAGAAGTGTAGTTTTCAGATTTTTATGTTATAGATAACTGCAATAGCTCTATTGTAGAAAGTAGCATTATTTTTAAGACAGCGTAATTATATGGAGTTCAAGATAAATAATTTTGAACTTACAGAAGAATGTGTCAGAAAGGAAATCTTCACTTTTTCCTTGGAACTAGAAAATAATACTGTTCAATGTCTATAAACATGTAATTGGATCTTCTTATGTAACGAATTTAGGTGTTAAAACTTTTGGGGAGTTAACCTGAAGTTTTTCTTAATGTGAAC
The DNA here is from genome assembly GCF_000327345.1 of Myotis davidii. Taxonomy (NCBI): domain Eukaryota; kingdom Metazoa; phylum Chordata; class Mammalia; order Chiroptera; family Vespertilionidae; genus Myotis; species Myotis davidii. The sequence continues at coordinate 5,229,218 of NW_006295559.1, read as the reverse complement.
ATTATACAGACGTCCATTTTCCTTGACAGTGGATGCACCAGGAGTGGCTTCTGCAACAGATAATTGTCAAAGATAGCTCTGCATCAGGCAATTTTGTACCTGCTGTAAGCACTAGAGATACAGTGGTGCCTAAGAGACAAGATCTTTGCTCTTACGTTTACATTTTAGTAAGGGAAAGACAGACAAGTAAGTAAGGGGAGGGTGGATAGGAGTTGCTGTATGTTTGACAGGACTTGCAGTATGTTTCTGAAGTTTCATCCAGCCTTTAAGAATGCGTGCCCTGCATCATCAGATTATATCCTAAACCAGTCTAGTGTTTTCAAGTCCTTGATTACATTGATCTTATTGGAGCAGTTTGGTCTCCTTTCTGGTGCTCCCATACTTTTCTCCTTAAGCCTCATAAATAGAGCTGTTTAATTAGCGAGATAGTAGCCAAGCTTGTGAAGCTTATTAGGATGTTCTTCAGTTTTATATTTCAGCTTTCCACCAACCTTCAGAGTTCTAAATAGTGGAAAAACTTAGTGATTATAGACTTTCTGTGGTGGCTTCTGTAATCCATTTCTCTGAGGAGTAAAAAGGAAGACTGGGTCTATTAGTATAAGGAAAAAGAACAGATTCTAGTTTTACTTTTTTTTTTTTTTTTTTTTAGAGCTCCAAGCCTTGCATGAAATGGTCCAGCAGAAAGTTGTCACTTTGCTAAGTGACCCTGAAAATATTGTGAAACAAACCTTAATGGAAAATGGAATAACTCGGCTGTGTGTATTTTTTGGACGTCAAAAAGCCAATGATGTTTTATTGTCCCACATGATTACTTTCCTGAATGATAAGAATGATTGGCATCTGCGTGGAGCTTTTTTTGACAGTATAGTTGGTATGTTGTTTTTTAAATTTCTCTTTAAGGTTTTGAATTCTCAAAAAAATACATGCAATTTGAGAGGGGACATTACTATTAAATTTTATTAATAATGAATTGAGTTCCTGGTATTTCTGTCTGTCTGCCTGCTGCTTTTGGATGATAAGAATATCTTAGTTGGTCAAGGGATTGGTTAAACTGTGATACATCCATATCAAGGAATACTATGTGGTCATTACAAACTGTTTTAAAATGATATTTAATGCCTGGGAAAAGTATCATGAAATACTATTAGAGTGACTGAATTATAGTGTAGATCTATTTAAAGTATGATTCCAGTTGTATAAAGATAACAACAGTAAATCATATGTATTTATACAAAAGACAAATATATATACTAAGGTGTGAACAGTGGTAATATGTAGGACTGGGATTGTAGATGATTGTTTCTTTATATTTTCCATATTTGTCAAATTTTTTTATAGTGAACATAACTTTTACAATCAGAAAATAATTGTTAAAGTGTAATTATGATTGGAAATCAATCTAATTAGAAGGAAAATTTAGGTTTGGTCAGTTATGAAATGTTATATGCTAAAGCCATGTTTTATAATTACCCACTAACCCTCTTTATATCATTTTGGACACGATTATAACAGCTTGTTGTTTAACTCAAAAGGTTTAAAGACTCTTTTACACTTTGGAAAGCTTTGCTGATATTCAAATTTTCTCATGTAGTAGCGGAAAGCTGTAGGATTTAGATTTTGTTACCTTAAAATCTGGGAAAGTAACTGCTAAAATATTTGCTTTTGGGTGTATTTTCCTAAATAATAAAAAAAGCAAAGAAACTCATATGGCAATAGTATTAATGTTTCTGCAAATGCTGCCGTATAATGTTTTGGAGAAAAGGTTATTTCCTACCTCTGAGAACCTGTGAAATTGCTTGCGTTGTTGTATTCTAGACTCTGTTTTATTGCTGAAGATAATCTAAAGCCAATAAAGCCAATCATTCTTTGTTTTTAGGGGACCTATATTTTTATTTTTATAAGTTCCTGGGACCTCTCCCCCCACCCCTCCACCCCCTTGGTGTTCCATAATTTCTTAGTCATTTATTTTTTTGTGGGTCTTTTCATTTATTGTGCTGGGTAGGAAGTGCAATGTCATCTCCCTGATTGTTGCTCAATATAGTTGGTTTTCGATTAATTTTATTGTTTTACTTAATGGCATTTATACTTCCAGGTATAGAACACGTAATCATGTAATGTTGCTTCTCTTTTTCAGGTGTTGCTGCCTATGTTGGCTGGCAGAGCTCCTCAATTCTCAAACCCCTGCTGCAACAAGGTCTTAGTGATGCTGAGGAATTTGTTATTGTGAAAGCTCTTAATGCCCTTACCTGTATGTGCCAGTTAGGGCTGCTACAAAAACCCCATGTCTACGAATTTGCCAGTGATATTGGTAAGTTTCTGTTTCTCAAGATTAGGTTGGGAAAATTAGGAATTGGGAAGAGAAATAAAAATTGATAGAGTATTCTAAAACTTTTAGGCAATATAGAGTCAGATTTTCAACTTTATTGTTTCCATATTGTGTATGTATGTGCCTGAATGCACACACATGTACATGCTTAAACATGGATACTTGTGTGCATGTGAGAGACAGGCAGGCAGGCAAACAGGATCATTTGGTTCTCCAGCCTGGGTTGGGAAGTAATCTGTTTTCATTTGTAATTAAGTTTTTGTGATACTTGAAAAATAAAGATTTGGCTTTTTTTATTAATCCTCACTGAAGATATTTTCCCATTGATTTTTAGAGAGAGTGGAGGGGAGGAAAGAAGAGAGACAAGAGACAGACATTGATGTGAGAGATACGCATCGATTGGTTGCCTCCTACACATTCCCCTACCAGGGTTGGAGATTAAACCTGTAACCCAGCTCCTTGCCCTTGACCAGAACTGAACCCGTGACCCTTCGGTGTGCATGCCAACACTCTGAGAAACACTGGACAGGGCTTGTTTTTTAACACAAAATGGATAGTCTATAACTGCTCTGAAGAGTCAACTTGTTTTTTGGGGTTTTTTTTGGACACTGGACTACTAGTCATTTTCTAATTGGATGTGGATGATTGTCTATGACGTGTGTCATTGTACTCATTACCAGTTAAGAATTCTTAGTATTGGGGAGAACCGGAGATGGCGGCATAGGTTAACGCCGGAGATTGCTGCCTTAAACAACCAATTCAAATTAAGCCTGAAAAAGGGAACGGACAACATCCAGAACCACAGGAGGGCTGGCTGAGTGGAAATTCTACAAGTAGGAGTAAAGAGAATATCATATCCAGACTCAGAGGAGGCGCAGTGCTGAAGTGAAATTCTCAGG
>NW_006295559.1:5211092-5224674 GCF_000327345.1 Myotis davidii | reverse complement strand
GGGTGGGGGGGGGTTGGAGGGTGATGTGGGGACAGGGACACATATGTAATATCTTAATCAATAAAAAATATATTAAAAAAAAAGAATTCTTAGTATTGAAGTTTCTACTGTTGATAATTTTATTAACCAGTGAAAGGGACTAACCCTTGACCTTTACAGCAATTACCTATTTACCTCAACTTAAAATTCAGAATAAGTGCAAACAAGTCAAATGACACACTCTAAAATTAAGACTATATGAAGCTTTTAGTCTTCTTATCACTTCTCTTGAAGAAAATAATCAAAATAAGATTGCAGATTGGCTCTATCCAGAGAGGACATAAAATCTTAGACTATTTTGCCTCTAGATAAAATATTTAATTGCTGTAAATGCCTTGCCAAGGAAAATTAATAGAAAACCAAAATTGGTTAGACTTGGTTAATAGGTGGGTTTTTTTTTGTTTTTTTTTTGAGGAACTCCTCAGAGGAAAAAGACAAATGAGTTATTTATTTTTATTGTTGGGAAACTAGATGGTAGCTAGTAAAGATATATAAAATTTCTGGAGATTTTTAAGGCGTGAATGTGGCTTTAAATAATTTTGTGTGAAAAAGTATATGTAGGTTGCTTATTTTATTCTCTAATATCTTCAATCATTCTTTTAGTTTGTAACTATAATTTGGTTTGAATTTTTTGATGATTATGTTAAAAATAATTCCAAATTTAATAGAAAATTGTTGAGTATTGGCAATACAATAAAATCTCCATTACATTGAAATATTTTTGATTTTTCATATGAGCTACAGAGTGTTGAACCTTAAGGGGTTCATTATCTCTATTTAAAAAAAACAACAACAAAACTAGCCTGGCTGGCTTGGCTCCATGGTTGAGTGTTGACCTATGAACCGGGAGGTCACAGTTTGATTCCCCTTCAGTGCCTGGGTTGTGGGCTTGATCCCCTGTGTAGGGCATGCAGGAGGCAGATGATTGATGGTTCTCTCTTATCATTGATGTTTCTGTCTCTCTCTCCCTCTCCCTTCCTCTCTGAAATCAATGAAAAAATGTTATAAAATACTAATAGCAGAATAAAAATTATTAATATTATAATAAAACAAATGATTTTGAATTTCTGGTCCTGTGTATTGTAAGGCAGATATTGAAAGCATGCATTTTCATGATATAGGGTGTCCCCCCAAACATGTCTACACACTTTGAATGATTTTAAAGTCAGTCTTTATTAACATACTGTTCATTTTCAAAATTTAAAAGAATCCATAGAAATGAATAATTTTTTGTTACCTGTCCCCCAAAATGTATATACACTTTGAATAATTATAAAGGCGTTGTTTGTATTTAAATTGTGTTTTCAAATTTCCAGTAGCCTTTTAGGATGAATTTCCTTTGTTCAAAGCTTAGTTTGGCTGAAAAGAAAGAAACATCAATTGAGCTATCAGCTATTAAAGTGTGTATACATGTTTTTTTGGCAACCTGTATTATTGAGAAGATGTATTGTGTGAACATGCACATCTTGCGGCCTGGAATATTTTCCTGCTCGTTCTCATTTTTAAATTCTCATATCAGTGCTTTCTTTTTTTCTCCTGTAAGAGTGGCATTATTTCCCAAAGATCAAGTTTTTCTTGCTTTTGCCTTTGATTCTCTTTATTTTAATTAATATCTTCTGTATATAAATTTGTACTCTAGTATATTCTGATTTCACATAAATACATTTCTTCTGTTGATTAATTATTTGGAAATTATTTTTGACATATAATGTAGCTTATAATTGGCATTTTATTTATCTGAAAAATGAATGTCTATCAATTTTTAAACAAAAACATCATAAAGACAGTTTTTTACCCTCCTCTTCAATTTTATAGAGGTTTTTTTGGGCCCTGTTATTTCTAGTCATTGATCACAGGATGGACACATGGAGTACATATGTATCTTTAATTTAGCATAAAAACAAATTATCTTTAGGTATAGAATAAATCCAGTGTAGTGGTACAGCTTCTTGGATGGGGAACTCCCTCAGAATGAACTAAATTTAGGACCAGCTAAGGGGAAAAAGAAAACTTGCTGAGAAAATTTAAGTAAACAATCATTTGTTGTCATTTTAAACTATTTAAAAGAAATGGCAGATTTTTGTAATTTAGAAACACCTATTTTAAAAAGTGATAAAGTGCACACAGGCCTCTGTTAGCATAGTCAGTCTTTGGTAGTGATTCTTAAAGGGAGCAGTGGTGCTGGTGATGGTGGTGATGGCGATTATCCTGATATCTTTGGTATCTCTTTCAAAAACTGTACTCTTTCCACTTAGATATTCTGAATACTCACCTTCCCCGATGCTTGTACCCTGAGAATTGAAATGCGTTGGGTAGAGAAAAGATTGAGTACACTTTTTTTTAGGAAATCCTCTTGATTCTGGTTTCTTGGTGTGTTTGTTTTTTTGAGTGTTGAAGGTTCTTTGTATCTATTAGCTACTAATTGATACAATAATGCTATATAGCAATTAACCACAAAATCTCAGTAAACGCTTTAGTAAATTTCTCATTATGCATCTGTAAGCTGTATGCTTTTGGCTTTGTATCTCCAGACTGTGGTGACTGTGATCCATCTGTCTCATTCTGGGGTTATGTTTTGGGTGATGGCAGAGGTACAAGGAAGCAAGCCTAGCTTTTCAAGCCTCTGTGTTAACATCCCATTGGCCAGAGCAGGTAATAAGACTGAGCCAGGAGCATGAATACAAGGCAAGAGTATGGTTGTATAATACAGATAATGTAAAGAATTGGGACCAATAATTCCACCTCACACAGTGCCCAACTCCTGCCGAGTCATTTTGGGCTTAGTTATGTTTTGGAGGTTTTTCAGTGTTTTTCCAGTCCTGATTTTCCCTGTTGTCAAAGGGAAATTACCAGTCCTCCCTTGTTGGATGTATCAGAGGCTGCAGGATGTTTACGAAATAATTAAAACCTCCATGTGCAGTCAAAAGAATTGGAATGGGAGAATGTTGGAGACATATTTTGAACAAATTATTTCTACTTCCCTTTTTTATGCTATAAGTATTATTAGCACATGACATTGTTCTTATTTTTCTATTGGCATGAATTTCGTATAAAGTTAATATTTTCTAGATACTTTTATTTAATTTCCAATTAAATTTATTAATTAGAGAAAGCAAGAGAGAAACACTCATTTGTTGTTCCACTTATTTATGCATTCATTGGTTGATTCTTTCTTGTATATGCCCTGCCTGGGGATTGAACCTGTAACCTTGGTCTATAGGGATGATGCTCTAACCAACTGAGCTACCCAGCCAGGGCCAAAACTAATATCCTCTAAATCAGGGTAGGGGCACTTTTTTCTGCCAAGAACCATTTGGATATTTATAATGTCATTTGCAGACCATACAAAATTATCAACTTAAAAATTAGCCTGCTATATTTGGTCAAACATTTAATTAACTCACCCCTAATGCCTTGGCAGGGCCAGACATTACCCACCCCTGCTCTAAATGCTGATGTTTTTGCATGATCAGACCTAATACAATTTTTGTTTTTAGAGGTTTGGATTTTATTCTAAATCTTCATTTAGTTGAAATCACTGATTTTTGGTGTAGTACACAAAATAGTTAAAAGGGATGAAAAGGCATTCATTTAATTTTCTGGTTTAATCTTCTATTTTAAACTCTTTAAGAAGGGGCATTATGTTCTCTGCCTTGTAGTTTTCATTTATAATGCCTTGCAATATATTAGATTTGATCAAATCTTTACATTAAAAAGAATGTCAGGTGTAATTGTTTCCTTAATCGTAATGCTATGACTTGGAGAAGAGATGGCTTATTCCTTTCCTTGCTCATGTGGTAGATGATGTGTCCTTGGACTTCCTCGGGGAAATGGGAGGGGGGATTAATAGTTTGCTGTATAGTGTTGAGACTTTTTATGTCTCTAATAGTTTCTCATCCAGTCTTTTAAATGAGTAGATGCCCACCCATCTTCAGGCCTGACTAAAAACTATAAATTTAAGTTCTCAGAAAGGAGGTAGCTGTTTTTTGTTGTTGTTAATCCTCACTCAAGGATTTTTTTTTCCTATTGATTTTTAGGGAGAGTGGAAGAGAGAGGAAGAGACAGAAAGAGAAAAATATCAATATGAGAGAGAGACATCAATTGGTTGCCTCCCGCATGCACCCCGACTATGGCCAGTTATCGAGCCTGCAACTGAAGTATATGCTCTTGACTGAAATCGAACCTGGGACCCTTGAGTCTGTGAGCCAACGCTCTAATCACTGAGCAAAACTGGCTAGGGCAGGAGGTAGCTGTTTTTATTCTTTTATGGTATTGCTGAGTTTTATGATAGGGAATATTATATCAGTATGTTCACTTGGTTGAGTTTACGCCTCAGGATAATTGAATATGTGAGGGCACCTGATAGTAACGTGTTGTATAATCTTTATCATCAGTTGTGTTATAAGGTGAAAATTTATTTATCCTGATAGTTTGAAACTATATATGAACATTGTTTAAGCTATATGTTGTTTTTCTCCTTTAGCCCCATTTCTGTGTCATCCCAATCTATGGATACGCTATGGTGCTGTGGGATTTATCACAGTGGTAGCTCATCAGATAAACACAGCTGATGTGTATTGTAAACTGATGCCTTACCTTGACCCATATATTACTCAACCAATAATACAGGTAAGCATGTTTCAACTTGGAATTAATCCTCCCTCCAAACTGCACCATTAAAAAAAAAAAAATTAGAGAGTTTTGTTTTTATTTAAAATGTTAAAGATTTAAATTGGGCTAGGGCATTTTCAGATTTATTTCAAGCTAATTAATGTTAATGGAACAAATATTTTGAAGGTGAGAAACATTCAAGAGACTATTATGTTATATATCATGTAATGCATAATATAGAAGCCAGTAATTCATACTTTACTTTCTTATGTGTAATGTTGTAAAGCATCTGCAGTTTGAGTGAAATATAGAAGAAATGTATATTAATAGACCTGCTTTTATTTGTAAAAGTATAACAGAGTTCAGTGCAAGTCAGCATTTATAAAAAAATTAGAAAAGAACCTAATAATTACAACCCTGTCCCTGCCCAGCAGTACAGCACTTAATGATAAACTTTGGGTTTTTGATTTGTACAAGGCAATTGTTTACCCAACTTGTCAGTGTTTATACTCTTTATCTTGCTGGACAGCTATCAAAATAGATATTTTATTTTATTTTTTAAAATATATTTTATTGATTTTTTACAGAGAGGAAGGGGGAGAGAGAGAGTCAGAAACATCGATGAGAGAGAAACATCGATCAGCTGCCTCCTGCACATCTCCTACTGGGGATGTGCCTGCAACCCAGGTACATGCCCTTGACCGGAATCGAACCTGGGACCTTTCAGTCCGCAGGCCGACGCTCCATCCACTGAGCCAAACCGGTTTCAGCTCAAAATAAATATTTTAAATTGAGTGGACTGTTGAGGGATTATTCTGGCTGTTAACATTCTGAAATGTCCTATTTTTACTAACACACTGTTTCTCTTTTGTGAATTCACATGCTTCTGGCTTTCTCCTACTTTTATATCCCAATGTTCCTTCCCTTTGGTTGGAGAAAGTGGCCTTGGATGGCTTCTGGACATGAGGATTTGGCTGTGCCTTCAGCCCTTACTTTTCCTTGTAGATTCATCTGTTTTTGGGGGATCATCATTCTTCATTTTGTAGTTTGTTAAATTTTTTACTTTTACCCATAGAACAATTTATTTATACATGAAAGATGAATAATATTAGAAAATATGTTCCCCCTTTTTTGAAGCTTATTAGTTTCCTTGAAAATCAGGTCAAGAGATTCCTGCTACTTTTTACCACTTACTCTATTTAGAAGTTTGTTTATAAAGTTTTTATAGCATAATGTGAAATGTCTTTTGGATTTAAAAATTGCATACATGTTGGTAATAACTTTTAGATGTGGTTTACTGTAATAAATATGACATATAAGTGGTTTGTTAGAAATCTGTACCATCCTGTTTTCTCAGAAATTCTTTTAACATTTTTTGTTTGTTTTTATCAGTGTTTGATATTTTGAAAGGCCAGATCAGGAGTTGAGAAGCTGATTATCTATATGTTTCATAAATTATATTTTTTTACATTTTGGATTAGATAAAAGCTACTCTTTTATGCTGGTTTCCTCTGGCCAACTCACCAGATTGTTAAATATATCTAAAGAAAGTCCTCTTGATTACTCTTAATAGTGTTTTTCCTTTTTATTATGAATGCATTGACAAGGAGAATATTCTTGGGGATAAGAAAAAGCTGGATTTTATGAACTCTATGAGAGAGTAGTGATTTTTTAGAAGTGGTTGAAGCTACTGGGAAAACCTGATGGCTGCAGGGAAGAAGCCCTGTGACTGTGGCGCATGTTTTCTGGATTAGTACCTCTTGGCTGTTAGGCCTGTGAACTGCAGGTGCTTTTTAGATCTAGGAAGTCACCTGACATTTTGGGATATAGAAAAATCTTTTTCATTTTCTAAACTTTCTAACATAGGTATTTATTATTAGTCTTCCAGTATCACAGACACATGTGTTCTGAGATGCTAACAATAAAAAGAAGAAAAACCCGAGCTCTTTAAAAGTCACAAGTATTCCTTTTTCTTAACAAAAACTGCAGATGTTCATGTCTTGCATTTTTTTAGAAAATAAATACCTGTGTTAACTTTAAATAAATTGTGTTGAATTTGAAAAGAACTGAACAAAATATTATATTTTTTACTGATTCTTTTTATTTTTCTGATACAGATTGAAAGAAAACTTGTTTTACTCAGTGTTTTAAAAGAGCCAGTAAGTCGTTCTATATTTGATTATGCTTTGAGGTCTAAAGATATTACTAGCTTGTTCAGACATCTTCACATGCGTCAGAAAAAACGGAATGGGTCTCTTCCTGATTGCCCTCCACCTGAGGATCCTGCCATAGCACAGCTTCTGAAGAAATTGCTCTCACAGGTTGTATCATCTTTCTGAAATCTTACATTTAAATGCAAATTTCTTTATTTAAATCCTCACCCACGGACTTGCTCAGATAGATAGACAGACAGACTGACAGATTGCAGTCAATTGGTTGCCTTCCATTTGCTTCCTGACTGGGGCTCAGACCCGCAACCCAGGTATTGCCCTGGAATTGACCAGGAATTGAACCAGCAACCTTTTGGTGCACAGGATGACAATCAACTGAGCCACTCCAGCCAGGCTAAATGCAAATTTCATAAAAACATTAAAACATCCATTTAACTATTAAAAATATTTTTGGTTAATTTGGTTGCATAAGACTAAGTAAATAAATCTGGCAACTGTTCTGTGCATTTGCTTTGGTATCTAGGGGATACTAGGATGACAAGAAGTCATTGGGTTTATCTAAATAAGGAATCATGGGAGACCTAATGTTTATTTTGTGATTATTGGCTATAAAAATGAGAGAAAAGGTAGATATAAGCTTAGATTTAATAGTGGTCTTGATTCAGTTCCATATTTCACTAAAAATATAATGAAAGTTAATTAAAAGAAACAGTGCAGAGCACAGATGCAATGCAGAAAATTCCTGTTTTATTTCAGTCCAAATTCAGTGAGTTCTCATGGCATGCAAACAGCTACAATAACTGGAATTTATAATGCATCCTAAATTGAATAAACCAGCCGTTTACTGCTGTATCTTAAATTCCTCTGAATTTGGATCAATTAACAAATCTTGTTAGAACTATTAAGTAATCTTTTTATTATACTTGTCCTTAGTACGGCTTGTCTAGAAATATTAAGTCTAGTTTTAGCATCCTGTTTTAAGAGGGATGTGTGGAACCTAGAGAATTCAAGATAGGAAAAAAATGATTAGAAGTGAAGAATACAATTTCTGAATAAATGCTCTATGAGCATAAAGCAAATTCTGAGAGATGACTTTAATGACTGTCTTTAAGTCTGCAAGACGTTTTGGTTAATAGAATGCTTGTCAGTCATGTCTTGTCTAGGGAAAAAAGATGATGAGAAAATGCTTCAGTTGCAGAGAGAGAATTTGATCAGTTTTGGGGTGTAAATCCTTTCTTGTATTTTACCTGTCACTGAATATCCAGTACTGTTTGATGCCCAGCAGTGATTTAGTATATGAACAGGCTCCTACGGGAGGCCAGTCATTAACTATTTTGGTTCTTTTAGGTTTAAATTTTGTTGGAAACTTGAGCTGCCTCTAAATATCCCTTCCAGGCCAGTGGTTCTGTTTCCTATATATTAGGAGACTTAATTTGATGTGACTTGAATTGCCAAAGAGCTTTTTCTTTGGTTTTCTTTTAACCTTGGCTCTTATAGTAGATGTATTTTATATTTTAGAAAGCAAATATGGAAAATTGGATAGTGAATCCCATTTTTCTGTTGTTTCTCCTGAGTAATTCTTATAAAAATATTTCAGCATGCAGTAAAAACTACCCCAATTTAGATGTTTCTTTGGGCTTAGATGGAGTGAATCTTTATAGTCCTCTCCCTCCAGATCTTGTATATTAATTTAAAAGCTTCTGTACTGAAATTTCCTTTTCATTGTAAGTCATCGGTTACTTCATGGAGCCACTGTGGCCCTCTCATTTTTGCTTTTCACCTTGCTATGGGTGTAGGTTTTGCTACTGATGTGGGTGAAAGGAGGGAGAGGAAAGGAGCAGTTTTCATAATCTTGCAACTTTCTACTGTTCTCCCAAACCTACCATTGCTGCTCCCTTGGTGTCAGTCTGCATGATGAAATCACTAAAACTCACTGACTTCGGTTCCTCTAAATGTTTGCTTGATATATTCATTTGTTTGTAGTTTTTCCCCTCATTTGTATGAGTGGGGAAAGAGGAACATGTAATCCCTTGTTTTATGTTACTTCTGTTAATCATAGTTTTAGGAGACTCTTAGGGGTTGAGTGCTCTGTTTCAAGGGACAGGTGCTGCTAGTAGAAGGAAGAGCAGGCCAGAATCTCAGAGGTCCTCAGAAGTAACAGCAGAAAAACATCAGCTTTCATTTTTCATGAACCTATGAGTCTACCACTGTAGTTGGTACTGTTTGTAGTTTGTGACTGTTCTTAAAATGAACTTGAACAACAAGTGTGATCCCCATTTTATAGATAAGGAAACTAAGAATCAGTGAAGGTAGTTAACTTGACTATGCTCACACAGTTCAGTAAATTTCACAGCTAAGATTTAAACCTAAACCTGTCTAACTCCAAAGCCCATGTTCTTATACCATGTTGTCTTGCTTCTCAAAGTAAACCAAGGACAGGAAACTAAGATGAGAAGCTTTCATAGGTTTTGTGTGGACTTAGGAAGAAGTTCGTGTGCAGCTTACCTCTTTGCCTTCACTTCTTTTCGGTTCTTGCAATACCTGAGTTTCTTGGGATTACTAGCAGAATCGAGTCCTTGTTGCTAATGTCAGGATTACAGAGGAAAAGACATGTGGATAGCCTCCACAAGTGGGAATTCTGAATATTCCTTCAGATTTTTTTTTTTGGCTTGGGCTTCTACAGCGCTTGTTTGTAGAGAACTACACTTGAGATACATCATGGGTAAAATAGGCCTTTCTAGACCAGCCTGCCATTGTTTCTATGGGAAAATGTGTTCAGAGTTCCAGATAATAGACTTAAAGTACACTTTTGGAACATTACCCATATGGAAGTTGGAATTTTTACTCCCGATTTTCAGTAGCACTTAGCATCTGGAGATGACACATGGCAGGGCTGTTTAGATAGATCTCAGCTACAAGAGCTCCCTGTTCTGTTCGTATCTATTTGGTTGGACACTAATACAGAATACAGAATTTCACTCCTTATTTTGAAAGTAACAAATAATTTACATTTTAGACTTTTTAATTATTTTTATTTTAATAACTTTTGATTGTATATTATATATACAAGGTATAAAATTGAAAAGAGATAAAATTGAAGATATATAGTTTGTAAGTTCTCTTCCAATCTCTGACCTTTAGCTACCAGTTTCTTTGTCTGTTGATTGTGAATTCTATGTTGTTGGGTGCTGAATTTCTTTATATAGTGTTAGATTTCTTCTGTTGTACAGTTAAGTTATTGTAACCAATTTGATCCTTTTAAGCCTTGCCTTTAAGCTTTGTTAGGACAGATTCAGAGCAACCTGTGGTTAATGGCCAGTTTAGTCCAATTACTAAGAACTTCTGAGGACATGATGTTCTGTGTAGTAAGAGGGCTTTCTCCTCTGGCTGGTGGGAATATGAATGGTTCCCACCCCTAAGTGAGATTTGGGAATTGTTTGGCTTACTGCTTTCTCTTGCTCTTTCCCGGCCTCAGGTAATTTTCTCTCATGTGTCCATTGTTCAGTACAGACATACCTTGGAGACACTGTGGGTTAAGTCCAAACCATTGCAGTAAAGCGAATACTGCAATAAAGCTAGTCACATGAGTGTTTTTTTTGTTTCCCAGTGTATATAAAATTTATTTTCACACTACACTATAATTAAGTGTGCAATAGCATTATGTCTAAAAATATATACTGTACACACCTTAATTAAATAATACTTTGTTGCTGAAAAATGCTAAGCATTATCAGAGCCTTAAGTGAGTTGTAATTTTTTTTGCTGTTAGAGGGTCTCTATGTTGATGACTGTTGATTGATCAAGGTGGTGGTAGTTGAAGGTTGGGGTTGGTTGTGGCAGTTTCTTAAAATAAGGCAAGAAGTTTGCCACAATGATTGACTCTTCCTTTCACAAACAATTTCTCTGTGGCATGTGATGCTGTTTAATAGTGTTTTACCCACAGTAGAACTTCTTTCAAAATTGGAGTCAGTCCTCTCATACCCTGCCACTGCTTTATCAATTAATTTTATTTAATACTAGAGGCCCGGTGCACAAAATTTGTGCATGGGTGTGTGTGTGTGTGTGTGTGTGTGTGTGTGTGTGTCTGTCTGTGTCTGTCCCTCAGCCCAGCCTGCGCCCTCTCGCAACCCGGGACCCCTTGGATAGGGTCCCTAGGCCTGGCCGGCTATCAGGGTCTACCGGGGCTTTCCTTCCCCTGGCTGCCGGCTGCCCCCGCTGCTGCCACTGCTTGCCAACTTTGTGGCGCTGTCCCCCCTCCCCCGCCACAGGTTTCCTCCTTCTACGGGCGACAGGCATGGGGTACAATCACTTGGCTGGCCTGGGCCTCCTTATGCAAGGTGATCACTGGCTGGCCCCGCACACCCGCCATAGCACCACTAACCAGTGGCCTGGGCCTCCCTCTGCAAGGCAATCTTGGGGCGATGGCAGGGCCGCCCGACCCATCCTATCATATCCGCCTTTGCTGGCCTGGTGCCAGTGCATGTCATAGCATGGTCATCTGGAAGGTCATCTGGACGGACGGTCTTTCTGCATTTCGGTCGTTTGGTCGATTTGCATATTACACTTTTATTATTATAGATTCTAAGTCCTTTGTCGTCATTTCAGCAGTCTTCACCAGGAGTGGAATTCATCTTAACCCTTTGAGTGCCAACCAACCAATATCCTAAGAACTATGCTAAAATTGCCAAGCATTTTTTCTGATTTTACAGCAGTTTAGGAAAAAAATTATGAATCACAAGTAAATGAAGTTACATATTCAAAAACTTAAGGAAACCTTTACTACATTGACATATTTAGCAATATCATCATCACTAATAAAAGCAAACTTAGAACTGGACGCCATTTCGAAGCTTTGATAGCGCTCCCAGCACGTTTGGCGAAAGATAAGAGAAGCGCAATCGCACTCCCCGGCACTCTAGGGGTTAAGATAACACTTTCTGTGCTCATACATAAGAAGCAACTTCTCATCCATTAGAGGTTAATCATGAGATTTCAGTAATTCAGTCACATCCTCAGGCCCCACTTGTAATTCTAGTTCTCTTGTTATTTCCACCACATCTGCAGTTACTTCCTCCCTGGAGTGTTGAATCCATCAAAGTCATTCATGGGTTGGAATGAACTTCCAAACTCCTATTGATACTTTGACCTCTTCCTGTGACCTACAAAGGCTCTTTTTTAAAGAAAAACACACAATATTTTTATTGGTTTTGAAAGAGAGATGGAGGGGGAAAGAGAGAGAGCGAGAGAGCGAGAAACATTGATGTGAGAGTGCAAGATCAATTGGCTGCTTCCTGCATACTCCCTACTGGTGATTGTGCCCAAAATCTGGGCATGTGCCCTGACTAGGAATTGAATCAGCAACCTTTTGGTGCACAGGACGATGCCCAAATGAGCCACACTGGCCAGGGCCCATGAATGTTCATAGTGGTATCTAGAATGCTTAATCCTTTCCAGAAAGTTTTTAATTCATTTTGCCTAAATCCATCAAAGGAAACACTACCTCTGGCAGCTATAGCCTTCCAAAATAATGTATTTCTTACATTGTAAGACGTGAAAGTTGAGATTACTCTTTGATTGATGGGCTGAAGAATGGATGTTGTGTTAGCAGTCATGAAAATAACATTAATCTCCTTGTACATTTCCATTAGAGCTCTTGGGTAACTAGTACATTGTCAGTGAGCAGTAATATTTTGAAAGAAAGTTATTTTGGTTTTAGCATTTAGTAGGTTTCAACAGTGGGCTTAAAATAGTCAACCATGTTTTAAACAGAAATGCTGTCATATCTGTTTTGTGATTCCATTTATAGAGCTCAGGCAGAGTAGATTTAGCATAATTCTTTAGGGCCCAAGGATTTTCACAATAGTAAATGAGCATTGGCTTCAACTTAAAGTCACCAGCTGCATTAGCCCCTGACAAAAGAATCTGCCTGTCCTTTGAAGCTGTGAAGCCAAGTATTGACTTCCTTGTCTAGCTGTGGAAGTCCTAGATGGCATATACAAGTAGAAGGCAGTTTTGTCTACATTGAAAATCTTGTTTAGTGTAGCCATCTTCACGATTTATCTTAGCTAGCTTTTCTGGATGACTTGCTGTAGCTTCTACATGAGCACTTGCTGTGTCACCTTGCGCTTTTATGTTATGGAACTACTTCTTTCCTTAAACCTCATGAACCAGCCTCTGCTAGCTTCAAACTTGTCTTCTGCAGTTTCCTCCCCTCTCTCAGCCTTCACAGAATGGAGGAGAGTTAGGGCCTTACTCTGGACTAGGCTTTGGTTTGAGGGAATGTTGTGACTGGTTTGATCTTCTATCCAGACCATTAGAACTTCCTCCATATCAGCAACAAGGCTGTTTTACTTTCTTACCATGTGTCTTTCCTGGAATAGCACTTTTAATTTTCTTAACTATTTCTGTGCATATAATTTGGCTGTTTGGCACAAGAGGACAAGCTTTTGATCTATCTCAGCTTTGGACATGCCTTCCTCCCTAAACTTAATGATTTCTAGCTTTTGATTTAAAGTGAGAGATGTGAGACTATTCCTTTCACTTGAACACTTAAGGGGCCATTTAGGTTATTAATTGACCTAATTTCAATATTTTTGTGCCTCAGTGTCAGGGCCAGGCTGACAGGTTGAGCCGGGCTGAGGTAGGGAGGTGGGAATTGAGAAAAGAAAGAAAGACAGGAAAGCGGGGTCTGGAGGACTCCAGCTCTCAAAGAACTGAAGTAACTTTATTAGCACACAATTCCTATTTATACCAACACACTG
>NW_006295559.1:5208876-5210375 GCF_000327345.1 Myotis davidii | reverse complement strand
CTGGGCATGTGCCCTGACCAGGAATTGAATCCTTCACCTTTTGCTGCACGATGCTCCAACCAACTGAGCCACATTGGCCAGGGCACTTAGCAAAATACTTTTAAGGTTTCTGCATGTTGTGGCATATATCAGTATTCCATTCCTTTTAATGTTCCTCACAATGGCTCTCCCTTCTGTGGTCTCTCTTTTGTGAACTAAAATAGAGACTAATAAAAAGAATGGAATTATTACTATGGCTAAAAAACTGCCTGTATTAAGCAGATTGCATGAGGAGAAGTGAAAATAAATGACTTTCAGGCTAATGTTAGAAAAAGGTTCTCTCTGTGATAATTGTATTTTAATGCAGTTTTATTTTATTTTTCAGCTTTCTAACTTTCTAGCTTTTTTTGTGTTTTTTGGTCTTACTGTGACTGTGGATTGTGACTATTGCTTTAAACTCTAGATCAGCGATTCTCAACCTGTGGGTTGCGACACCTTTGGCGGTCGAACGACCCTTTCACAGGGGTCGCCTAAGACCATCCTGCATATCAGATATTTCAAGTACAATTCATAACAATAGCAACCAAACAGTTATGAAGTAGCAACGAAAATAATTTTATGGATGGGTCACAACATGAGGGCCAGAAGGTTGAGAACCACTTCTCTAGATTGAGGCCTTGGGAATTACCATTTACATTTTATTAATTTTTTATTTGCATAATAACATTCTAGAACAGGGGTGGGCAAACTTTGTGACTCGAGGGCCACAATGGGTTCTTAAACTGGACCGGAGGGCCGGAACAAATGCATGGACGGAGTGTTTGTGTGAACTAATATAAATTCAAAGTAAACATCATTACATAAAAGGGTTTGGGGGGCCGGATCTGGCCCGCGGGCCGTAGTTTGCCCACGGCTGTTCTAGAAGATTCCGTGCATGGTTGGAAAGTTAGGAAAATGCAGAATTGTTCCATTTACCAGAATACTTAAGTTGCACATTGAATGAATTATTTAAATTAATTAATTAGTATTTATTAGTTTCAAATTTTCTAAGTTTTTTAGGTGAATTAACTTATAAAAAATTCATGATAACTTTGTCAGGTGCTAGCAGTTACCTTCATTTTATAGATAAATAAGTAGAGCTACATAGAAATTGGTTATGTTGCCCAAGGTCACACAGGTATGTAAGTAACAGAGCTGGGATTTGAACCTAGGCAGTCTTACTCCAATTATAGTGTTATCCTAAAATGCTGGTTGCTCACATCTGCAGTTCAGCCACCATGCCTGTCAATTCCTGAGGTGTGTAGAATGTTTTCTGTATATGCAGTGCTCTCACATAGTGTCTCATTTAATATTCTCAGCACTTCCAGGAGCAAGTTGGACTTAAGTATACTTTTTGTTTTGTTTAAAAGTGTATTTCCAGATTTATTGTTTCGATACTTAACATTTGTATTCAAAGTTATATATTAAAGACCTACTAGATACCAGGCACTGCATTAAGTTCTTTGGAGATTTCAAACAAT
>NW_006295559.1:5203428-5208136 GCF_000327345.1 Myotis davidii | reverse complement strand
GGTTTTTAAAATTCCTCTATTCAAGTATCAACTTATGAGGGCAACTGATGAATCATATTTAAAATAAACCTCTAATCGCCAAATTTGGGATAAAGTATTTGCGACTTAATTATCAATGGTTTGCATTTGTAATAGGTAAAGCATTGCATTTAATAAGAAAATGGAAGCACTGCCACAAGAAAAATAGTGAAGGATTTGAACATACAACTAATAGAATAATAGAAATGCGTATGTTTGAAAAGGTAAATAAAGAAATGCGAATTAAGACAGTGAGATGCCATTTTCTGCCTATGTGATTAGCAAAGGCTGATGATGCCTAGCGTTAACAAGGGAGTAGGGAAATAGGTATTTCATACACCGTACATGAGATTATAAATTGAACATACTCTTGTTAGAAGGCAATGTCCTTACCCTAGGACTCAACTGTTTTCAATTCTGGAAATTTCTCCTAAGAAAAACTGACATGCATGTGAAGAAATATGTATACAAATGTTCTCGGTGAAAAAAAAAAGAAAGAAATGAAGTGCCCATTGATGGGGATTGGTGAGATAAATGTTCAACATATTAGTTAAACTATAAGAAAAAGCAAGTTGTGAAACAGCATATACTATGTTTGTAAAATAATATGGCAGTATATCACTAAACTATATAGTTTATGAGGTATACAAACTTATGGGAGTAATTCATATTATATTTTGGTAATTCTGCAACTTGGTGTTACCTAATATACATTTTGTAATTGGACGACGATATAAAAAAAGGATTTCTCATCTGTTTATGGTCAGGAGGTAGCTGTATAACAATTGATTTTTATTCTATTTTTATTTTGTTTTCTTAAGCAGCCAATACTGGAAATAGGTCATATTTAGCAGTGTGGTCACTGACATTTGAAAAAGTTATTTTTGTTAGTAGTTCTTCAAATGAAGTGTTACTTGAAATTGAGCTAGCCTTGGGAAACTAGGAAGCAATCAGGTCTGATTATTAACACCATTGAAAGTGGAGAAGTGAACTACAGGTTCCAACTGTCCTAGGATGAAGTAAGAGTTAGTGAGTTTTAATATAAACATAAATATGTTGGAGATCATAAAGAACAAATAGGGTGAAAGTCCATTGCTGTCTCTCCCCCACCAAAAACCCCCCAAAAACCAGCAGCAATAAAAATACATACTGGTTTTAGAGGCTTCCTTCAGTCTATTCTGAATCTCTTTTTGTAGCTAGAAAACATGTGAAACAAGACTCCAATGTAAATGAAGAATGGAAAAGCATGTTTGGGTCACTGGAACCACCGGCCATCCCGCAGGCCCTACCGAAAGGGAGTGACCAGGAGGTGATTCAGACTGGGAAGCCTTCTCGTTCCGAGTCCTCTGCTGGCATTTGTGTCCCCTTGTCAACTTCTCCGCAGGTACTGTCACCCAGGCAGTAGTCTTCCTTTGGGATGTTTAAAGGCTGTGTACTGTACTGTAGGAGGACATGTTTCTTTTTAAGACAGGTTTATGTTTAATTTTATAGCCAAGGGGAAAACTAGTTATTGAAAGCATCAAAAAAGGTCTTGTTTTAGAGTACTCACTAATAAAGTGATGTGAAATTGTGATTGGAGACATTATTATGAACTGTGATTATAAATTAGTGTGCAGTGAACCTTTTATTTCTCTTTTTATTCTTCCTCTAGTATAACATCGTTATATCTGTAAATAACAAAAACGCTTCTGGGAAGAAAAGTCCCAGGTTTGCCCTGTGTGAGAATAACATGATGATTGAGATATATTTGAAATAAATTTGTAATTTAAGGTAACTCTTCCCTAGCCAGTCATATTTTAAATGAAAATATTTACTGAACAAATGGATAACATTCTATTCTTTTCACTTAACTTAATGAGGATTTTTGTTTAATGTTATTGCTACACTTATCATTTTTTTAATGTAGAAGTTTGCATATGTGATATTGTGGTTAAACTTAATTTTAACTAGGTTTTCATTGAAAGCGTCATTGTATTTGAATGGATTTAAAAATCAGTATGTAAATAAGGACAAAAAGCTGATTTAATGAGTAAAGAGAACATAGGTACATTTTTATCAACAGATATACTTTGCTTATGATATAAATACCTATAATTCTATTTGTTTTATAGGTTCCAGAAGTGACACATGCCCAAAGTAGAAAACCAACAATACAGGTTTTAAGTAGTACAATTTTACCGTCCACCTACCAGATTCGGATCACGACTTGTAAAACTGAGCTTCAGCAACTCATACAACAAAAGCGGGAGCAGTGCAATGCTGAGAGAATAGCTAAGCAGATGATGGAAAACGCAGAGTGGGAGAGTAAACCACCACCGCCTGGTAAGGTGCCATTGCTGGGGAGTTGTATTCCAGCCTGGGGTGCTGAAGCCTAGAATCTAATGCAGGGTACTGATAATTAACTACCAGGCAAAGGGAGTCAGAACAGACTGCCACTTTGGAAGCCTAGAGGAAGAAACAGTAAGTGAGAAATCTAAAGTCGTTAATTGTGGAGTTTGGATCATCTTAGCTGTAGGGGCAACTTGCAGTGTCTTGTTTAAGTCACTATTTTAGCCTGTCTGTGGCCCATTTTCCCCATTTACCAAGTTAGGTTTCACCTGCTAGTTTTAGTGCTATGCTGCTTTCTCATTGAATGCCAGGCTTCTTTTTCAATTTTCAATTTCTAAAGGGTTTAACATCTTAATTTTCTTTTAATTAATCCTCATTGGAGGATATATTTTTCCAATTGATTTTTTTTTAGGGAGAGTGGAAGAGAGAGGGAAAGACAGAGAGAAACATGGATGTGAGAGAACACATCTATTGGTTGCCTTGTGCATGAGCCCTGACCAGGCCCTGAGCCGAGGAGGAGCCTGCAACCAAGGAAAGTACCCTTGATCAGAATCCAAACTGGGACCCTTTGGTCTGCAGGCCGACACTCTATCCACTGAGCCAAACTGGCCAGGGCAACATCTTAATTTTCTTTTAAAAAGTGATTAAAAACATAGAAAATTATGGATGCTTTGAAAAGAAAACAAAATTACCTATGCCCCAACCATTCAACAATTATCAACATTAAGATTTTAGGGAAATACTCCTAAATGCTGAGATTTGAAAGAAAATTAAATATTTCAGATGAAAACGTGGCTCAGTTATGACTTGCCCAGTTTAATATGGTAGAGCTAGTCTTTGATATTAGATTTGCAGATTTTGAAAAACATTTTTAATGAGTTTCTATGTATAGATTTTTAATAATAAAAATTTATCTTGAATACTGAGGAGAAAGGTATAGTGTGGTTATGTATAGAGATTTAAAATTATGTGAATTTCCATGGGCTTCTATTGTGAACTCAGGGAAATGCTGGTGTAGATAAATGTTTTAAAGATTTAGAAAATATTATTAAGTGGTTAGTGGCATTTTGAAGTTACATTAATTTTCTTATCAAAATAAATACCCTGGAATATTTAAGTTGTTTCTGTAATATAGTTCAATATTATTTACCAACACTGCTTTAAAAAAAAGTTGACCGCAAGCTATTTTATTTTTTGATAGAGCCTGTCTTTTTTAAGTGGCATTTTGTACTTTATGTGGAGCTGTTATACATTTTATACATTAATCACAGAAAAGGTGTCAAATTTTGTGGTTCAAGAAATGTGCAGTTGTTGTGTGAAATTGATTTTCTCTAGCCTGGGAGATTATTTAGACTTCATGGCAAAGTGTTTTGATCGTTTTCAAATCCAGCATATCTTCCTTAAAAATCATATCCAGCTGTTCTTCTCACACATGTGGTTAGAGATCCAAGGGGGGGAAACATTGTATTTTTTATCTTAGTGTAAGCCAAGTTTGGAAGTAGTCTTGGTTTCATTTTTGTTTCTTGATAAAAAAGAATTTCATCCTAAAATGACATTGTTATTACTTAAGTAGGCACAATGCTAACTCCTAATATAGTATGATCTTTAGAGTAGCTTTCTGTTTTGTTTTATTTTAAAATTATTAAAAATGAAATGTTGCACATACTATAGAATTTTATTCATCAAACCTTAAAGACAGTTATGTGCAAGGACATGCTAGATAATATGAATTATTCAGAATAGATAAAACATGGTGTCTTAGCCTCAGAGAATTTATAATTTATTAAAGGAAATTACTCATACACAAAAAATATATAATAAAACAGAAAGGTATACTAGTAGATGTCATAAAGAAGTACTAGAAAATTCATGGGCATTCTGAGGCTGTAATTTATAATACCATTTATACTAACACTAGAAGCCCGTTGTACGAAGATTCACGCAATAGACCTTCCCCTAGCTGCTGGCACCCAGGACCCAGGCCTTTGGTCCAGCGGCAGTGAGGTTTGGCTTTTCTGCTGCGGCCACAGCGAGGCTTCAGTCTTCACTCTGGCCGGAAACTTCAGTCTTCGCTCTGTGCCTGCATATACAAATTAACTGCCATCTTTGTTGGGTTGATTTGCATAGTTGTTCTGATTAGCTGGTGGGCATAGCGGAGTGACACCAATTTGCATGTTTCTCTTTTATTAGTGTAGGTGTTGATGCCATAGAATAAATGACTGCAGGTAGAGAGGAAATCAACATTGGGTGCTTATGGACCTGGGTCAGTGTTAGACTCTGTACATCTCGTTTATCCATGTAGTGAGTTTTTGGTTGAAGTAATATTTCCCACATTTTATATTTGAGGAATTGAAGCTCAGAG
>NW_006295559.1:5163361-5203350 GCF_000327345.1 Myotis davidii | reverse complement strand
AGGGAAAGATTGTATTTATAAACGTTTCATTTGCTTTTCCTCAGGGTGGCGTCCTAAAGGGCTACTAGTTGCACATCTTCATGAACATAAATCTGCTGTGAATCGAATTAGAGTCTCTGATGAACACTCACTTTTTGCAACATGTTCAAATGATGGTACAGTAAAAATCTGGAACAGTCAAAAGATGGAGGGGAAGACCACTACCACCAGGTAAAATATGCTTGGGGGAGAGTCCATTCATTCATTCAGTTAACATATTGATTGATTGCTTACACTATGCGTGATAGGCATTGTCTTAGTGCCAGGGATACAGCAATGATAAATGGACAAAAGTACCTTTTCTGTGGGAGCGGATAGACGATAAGCAGTAAGTAAAACATACAGTATGTTAGTTGGTAAAAAATGTTATGGAGGAAATGATAGCAGGAAAAAGGTATAGGGAATGCAGTAGGGTAGAATCTTAAATAAATTGGCCAGAGAATACTTCACAAAGAGAAACATAACTTGAGGAAAGACATGAAAAAGATGAGGGAGAGAGACATATGGATGTCTGGGGGAGAAGCATTTTAGGTAGAGGAAACAGGGATTTCGAAGGCCCTGAGGTAGAAAGATGTTTGACATGTTTGAGGACCAATAGGAAGGTCTGTGTGCCTGGAGCAGAATGAATGAGAGAGTGGAACAAGAGGGGCCAGAGTATAAAGGGCCTTATAGGCTGTTGTATAGGACTTTGACTTTTACTCTGAGGGAATGGGGAACCTTTGGAGGGTTCCGAGCAGAGGAGAGACGTGATCTGAGTTAGATTGTTGAGAATAGACTGAAAAGGAACAGGACAGAAACAGGCCTTTACAGTAGTAATTCAAGCAAGAGGTGGAGATAATGGGAAATTACCAGATTCTGAATATATTTTGGTGGTGGCACCAATCTGATTTGCTCAATGGGTTAGATGGAGTGTGAGTAAGAGAAAACTAAAAAAAATGATGGACTGGCTGGCTATGCAAGGAAACACATACTATCATTGCCTCACTGTTAATTGTCAAAATAGAGATAGCTTATGGCTTGAAATACTGAAAACTTTAAATATACATGATGTGATTTTCATAAGTGTGATTATTATAAGAAGTATTTTAGATTTGTATTGCTCTATAGTTATGTCCTTAATATGCAGTCTTTCTGCCACCCTCATTCCTTCCCCCTGCTCCCCATTACCATCAATTCTGCCATATTCATATTTTGTGTCTAATTTGGGTCTGAAAAGAAAACTGGTAGACATTAAAGTCAAATCTTGTGTGCATAAAATGATGTGGGGAATCTCTGGTGCTTTTCTTATCAGCATCAGGACCACAAGTATGGGAGTTCCAATTGGAAAGAAGGATGAATAGTGTTTCTGTGATAGAAGTGTGTGAAG
Organism: Myotis davidii; assembly: GCF_000327345.1. NCBI lineage: Eukaryota > Metazoa > Chordata > Mammalia > Chiroptera > Vespertilionidae > Myotis > Myotis davidii. Next base: position 5,201,945 of record NW_006295559.1, on the reverse strand, counting down.
ATAGCCTTTTTATTTTATTTTTTTAATCCACATCCGAGGATATTTTTCCATTGGTTTTTAGGGAGAGTGGAAGAGAGAGGGAAGGACAGAGATAAATATCAATGTAAGAGAAACACATTGATTGATTGCCTCCTGCACAAGTCCTGACTAGGGCCTGGGCCGGGAGAGCCTGCAACCGAGGAATGTGCCCTTGACTGGAATTGAACCCAGGACCCTTTGGTCCACAGGCTGACGCTCTATCCACTGAGCCAAACCAGCTAGGGCAGGATAGCCATTTGAAATTATCAGAAGAAAAGGCAATTTTGTGCCTTTGAGTAGTACTTTTGTTTTTGTTATGAGATCAAGGAGATGTAATGGACCTCAAAGTAGTACTTTTTTGTTAGTGTCATGGATATTTATTTAATATTAGCAATAATGATGCTCTTGTGGCCTTTCAGAAATGCAATCCTAGTGTTTTGTGTTTTTTTGTGTGCAGATCTATTCTTACATATAGCCGAATTGGAGGACATGTCAAGACTCTCACCTTCTGCCAGGGTTCCCACTACTTGGCTATAGCGTCTGATAATGGTGCTGTCCAGCTTCTTGGAATCGAGGCTTCTAAGTTGCCTAAGTCTCCTAAAATTCATCCTCTACAAAGCAGGTATCTATCTTTTGTGGGGGTTTTTTAACTGCATTTAGAGCCCTAGGGTAATTTAGCCCTCCCTGTCCAATGTAGTTTGGATCAACTGAGGATTGCACTTCTATTTTTAAGCATGTGAAATACAGTTATGTTTCCAACTCAAATCTTTATCACGTGTAGTTTTAGAAAACTATGTCGCATGTTTTATTTTCTGCCAGCTTGTCAAAAGATCAGAAGGGCAATTTTGAATTTTGGGCTCATTCTGGTCTGGAATGTATCTGAATAATCTAATTATCAGTTACATCTTATCTCTCAGTTACTAAAAGCAGAACTCTGGCTAGCTGATTTTGAGAATATGAGTATTCTTCATTAAAGAAAACTCAAATGTCATCTGTCACTTGGTATTAAAACCTCTGAAGTTGATGGGAACATGAAGTGTAGCTTTACAGATGATTAGCTTATCATTTTAAAACAAAATACTGGCTGGTTTTATTTAAGAAGTTCCTTCACTACTTATAAATCGTGATTGCCTACAGAGTAAATATTTGCCAAGTAAGATATTTAAAGATAACAGAGGGCAATTTTTCAACTGACCAGTATGCTACATACTGAGGGTTCCAAAGACAAAATAAGTTATTGCTCTCTAAGGAACTACAGTCTATGGGAGGAAGAAACCAATGAGCAGATGATTTCAATGCAGTGTGATAATGTGCCATATTATGGGGAATAAGAAAAAAGGCCTGGAAGAGATGAGACCAAGTGTAAGCTGGCCAGCCAAAGCAGGGCAGGGCCGCCAGAAGTGGTGGGCCATAGGGAAGAAAGCAGAATGAGCAGATGCTTACAGTTAAGTGGAGAATAAGTCATGCCCATTGAGGTAGCTAAGGCAGAGAAAGGATGCTTGTTGGATCACTTAGGTTCTTATTATTTGTATTAAAAGTGTGTTATTTTTGACACATTCATGAAACAGATTTGGCCAGCTTTTGTCTAGGACATATTATATATGGCATTTAACTAAAAAACTGTTATCGGTCAGTTTTCTTTAAAATGGTTTCAGCAGGGGATGACTGTACAGCAATATACCTATTGAGTTCCATGTAAAGTAACAAAGAGCTTTTGGGAAAATGTGTTGTGTGGTGACTGTGCTGGCAGGACACATACACTGACATGCTCAGTCTGTGCATGAATCCCTCTCAGCTCTTAGTGCTTTTCAGTATGCATGTCACTGTCTTTTCCCTAAACAAACACTGACTACCTAGATTGGGAGGTTGTGCCAGGATATTTAGATTTCACTGTACCTGACAATAGTGTGTTTCAAAGAAACCTTTCCATGACTCCTCTTATTTTTATTTTTTGTTTTGTTTGCTTCATTCAATCAGATCAACTGTTATCATGAATTTGTGACACCTTTACACATTTTATTTGGCATTTGGACTTTCATTATTGCTTTAGAGGGAACATAGTTTGTAATAGAATGTTTGTGAATATAATTATTTATCTAAGTCAGATTGGTCGGCAAACTACAGCCTGTAATATGGCCCATAAACCAAGAATAATTTCTGTATTTTTAAAGGGTTGTAAAAAAAAACAAAATAAAGACATGTAGTACAGATGTATGTGACTTGCAGAGCCTAAAATATTTACTATCTGGCTCCTTACAGAAAATGTTTGCTGACTGACTCACGATGTAAGAGAGAAAACTAAATTAGTGTGTGCAAAAGCATATGTACTGATAAAGGAGGCTGGCCAGTAAGTTTGATATTCTTTGTAGTTAAAAATGCCTAAGCTTAAAAAAACACACAGTTATATCCATTCAATGGACTAGTACATAAAAAGGAATAAAAAGGTTTCAGTAATATTTTATTACTTTTATTATCAGTAATCAAAAGTAAACTATTGACTCATGCAACAACATCAATGAATCTTCAAATCCTTTTTTGTAATGAAAGGAGTCAGACATAAAGGCTATATATTGTATGTTTCCAATTATATGGCATTTAGGAAAACAGAATTATAAGGAGGAAAAGAGATTGGGTTGAGTACAAAGAGAATGCACAATACAATTTTGGGGGTGTGAAATTCTCTATGGTTCTGTGGTAGAAGATAAATGGCTATTAATTTATTATTTAAAAAATTGTTTTGCATATATATTTGCATAGGATGGCTACACATAGAACTGTATATCACAGAAAGTGAATTTTACTATATCTAAATAAAAAATATCACAATAGTATTGAGTAATAACTCAAATAATAATATAAATATCCTTGAGTCCATACTGATATAAGTGAACAAATAAATTAATATAGAAGTGACAACTCTTTCGTATAGAATAATTCTAATCTATAAATGCAGAAAGAAAGAAATAGAAAGTCACCATTAGAACATCTCAGGCATTACCCCTAAATATTGACTAGTCCTATATAATAAAAGCCTAATATGCTAAGTATCCAACTGATGGGCTGACTTTTTGGTCAACTGCTCTCAACCAGTCGCTATGACGTGCACTGACCACCAAGGGGCAGACACTCTGACTGGTAGGTTAGCTTGCTGCTGGGGTCTGGCCGATTGGGACTGGGCGAGAGGGCCAGACACTCCCTGGAGCACTCCTGCGGTCCCTCCCTGGCTGGCCAGCCCCCATCAGCCCCAATCGCCTGCCAGGCCAAGGGACCCCACCGGTGCAGAAATTTGTGCACCAGGCCTCTACTTATAGTTATAAATGGAAAAATAGCAAGGTACCGTGGAAAATCCTGGAAGATACCACCTTAACTAAATGATTAAGGTTAACATCACCAATAATACATACGAGTAGCAGGTACTCCCTTAAATATACACCGAGAAGGGCATGTCACTGTTGTGGTCTCCTTCCCAATAAGGCATAAACTTAGTGTATTTGTGAGAACACATGAGGTAAACCAAATTGAAGGATATTCTATAAAATAACCCACTAGTAGCCTTCCAAAAGGTCATGAAAGAAAATGAAATACTGAGGAGAAATGACATTTAAATTCCATATGGTATTTTGGGTTGGCTCCTGGAACAGTTGAAAGACACTATTAGAAAAACTGATGAACCCCTAATATATTTGGCACTTTACTAGTATTATACCAATGTTAATTTCTTAGTTTTGATAAAAGTTCTATAATTTTGTGTAAGGTATTGACATAGGGGAAGCTGGGTGAAGGATATACAGGAATTCTGTGTACTGTTTTTGGATCTTTTCTGTAAGTCTAAAATAATTTTTAAAAATGCCTCAGCTATCATTGTTCTAATAGGTCACAGTTTTCATGTCTTGACCATGATTAAAATATAAATTCATCTTAATGAAGACTGGTACTATGTTTTCAGACTGGAAAAGGTATGGCCTTTTGTTTTGTGTATTTCTTTAGGATTCTAGACCCCAAGGAGGATGGCTGTGTTGTGGATATGCATCACTTCAACTCTGGGGCGCAGTCCGTTCTGGCCTATGCCACTGTGAATGGCTCTCTGGTTGGCTGGGACCTCAGGTCTTCAAGCAACGCGTGGACGTTAAAGCACGATCTGAAGTCAGGCCTCATAACTTCCTTTGCTGTGGACATCCACCAGTGCTGGCTTTGCATTGGTAAGCTCACTCTCAAACCCTTGACTGAGGTTTGAATGCCACTGATGTCTGGATTGCCTCCTTGTAAAAGCTTTTTCTCTTTTGTTCCCATCTTTTCTTTTCATAATTATTATGTTATAAGCACTTGCAATTTACTTTTTATTCATTAAAAAACAGATTAGAAAGAGTGAAATTATGTATCTGAATGCATAAGACAATTTCCTTTTTCTCTTTGTTCTTAAATGAGCCTCTTTATAATCATTATAGAGATCAGATTGGCTGACATTCTCTTATTCTGCCAGGGAAGCAGCAGGCTTGGTTTATGAATGAGAGCATTTCATTTTAGGCAGACTCTTAAATTCCAATAACCTCAGGCAAACTACTTAACTCCTCTAAGTCTCAGTGTCCTTTAAGGGGCTAATCCTTTTGGGGGCTGCTTTGAGGATTTATTAATGAGGTGAAAGTATCTATTACTGTGCCTGGTGCAGGAGAAGAGCTGAATGATTTCTTGCCTTATTATTCCTTCTGCCTCCTTTTCCTCGAAGGCTGGAGATGTACCATGTGATCTTGCTTCTTTGCCATATTATAGTTTCACATTTTTCCCCTCCATAGAACTTTGAACCTGCTCTTTGACAAGGTACTACATCGTTTTTCTTTTCCCCATTTGGTACTTTTTCAGAAGAATTATAATCTGCTGTTTGAATTTTGGTTTTTAGATTCCCTGACTTGCATTTATGATTGTGAAACATCTGCCATTTTATTACTATTTGTAGAGTTTATATGGAGTGCATTATTTTTTGCCTTTTGTGTGAATAAATGTACAGGTACAGGAAGATGTAATGCCAGGACTAGAAGAATAGATATTCAATACTTAGTGTATTAGCAAATGGCAGTGGCTCTCTCTCAGGCACCAAGGCCAGCTTTGAGGGGGTAGCCATTACTACCTGTGGTCATTTGAGCCATTGTCCTGGTATGGGCCAGGGTGACAAACAAAAGGACCCCGCTGTTCCTTTTGTCTTTTCCCACCCCCCAGTCTCTCCTGTGGAATTGAAGATCTATCTAATGATGTGTTCAGTGCCTCTGTCAAAATCAGCTGCTGAGTGTTAGGGTAGACGTTCTTTTGGGGTGGGCGGCATTGTCTGTGGGATTTGTTGTGGGCAGATGTGCAGGAGCATATGCCAGTTTCTGCTATCATTAGACACCCATACTGTCTCCAGAATGTTTTGTGGAAAAGGGCACATGGAAATTATTGAAATCTGGGATAGCTACAAAGCTGCTTGCCACTATGGATTGGTAAGATGATCATCGAATGATAGTAAAACATCTCTGGTTATTTAAGGCTTCTGAACATTTTGAGTATCAAATTCAATTTGGTTCCTCTAGATTTTCTGGGTTTTGTGTGCCTTTGGCCATTAATGACAGTGTCAGTAATTAATGAATTATTCATTTCAATTTACATTTGTTAGACACTTCTGTAGTAGTATTGTGATAAACACTTTTATCTTTGTTATTTAAAGGTGGTTTGAAACTGAGAGACAGCTTCATGACAACAGTCTTTTTCTCAGTGACTAAGTTTTAAAATAATTCATACAACATTAATGCTGTTTACCATTTGTATAAATGTAGCCTGATATGCTTTAATCATTAGATGGTAATCTTTGGGGCTTTTTTGTTGTTGTTTTTTTTCCTTTAAGGTACAAGCAGTGGTACCATGGCTTGTTGGGACATGAGGTTCCAGTTGCCAATTTCCAGTCACTGCCATCCTTCCAGGGCCCGGATCAGACGCCTCTCAATGCACCCCCGTCATCAGTCCTGGGTGATTGCAGGTACATTGGAGGTTTTCTTAGTGCTGCCAAGATTCATGTTCTTACTTGAGTTTTTTACGTATGAACAGAATACTTGATTTTGTTCTGTTTTGAAGTTCCCACCATTGATATCTCACTACCACTCATACTTATTGTTTAAGCTGTTTCCCCTTCCTTTGTTTTCTTTCTCTTATATCTCTTAGTTTTGTTAAAGCTGCCACCATCTTCCTAGAAATCTTGATTCATCCTTGTTTTCATTTGTTATTGATCTGTTTCTACTGTGCTTCTTACAAGCTTTCTTTTCTACCCTCCCCTCATTGAGCATTCACATTTTCTTGTATGAATACTTGGGCAGGTCTTTGAAACTCACTTTCCTCATCTGTAAAATATGGTTGAAAATTTACCTAGCAGAATTGTAAGAATTTGAGATAACACATATAAAACATATAGCCTGGGGCAGAAATAGTGCTTGATAAATATAGGTCTTGTTATTCTAATGCTTCCTCATTGGTCCTCTTGAATCTAGGCTTTTTCTGGTCCCTTCTCATACGTACAGTCAATCTCATACGCTGCTGCTGTCAGCCACCATGCTGCCAAATTCAGTGGCCATCACTCCTCCCGCCTCTTACTGGACTTATCATTTGGTCAGTGGATTGTTTCCTCTTTCTATAATACTCACCCACCTGATTCCAAGGACATCTCTCTCTTGGTTCGCCTATTCGTTGATTTGCTGGTTCCCCCTCATCTTCTGACTTTTAAATTGTCGCCTGCCTCAGGGCTCTAGTCTTTGGTCTCAACCGCTTCTCTTTCTACACTGGTTTCCTTCTGTGATCTTATGCAATATTTAAATACCAAATCTATTCAAATTTTTATATTTGTCTATTTAAAATCTCCCTTAAGAGGTTGAATAGCCATCTTAATTTAAACTTGACATGTCCAAACTGAACACTTGTTTCCTCTCTACCAGGTTCCTCACCACTTCCTCTAACTCAGAGACAGCCTGCTCTTCCTACAGTGTTCCTTCAGTAAACGGCAGCTCTTTTATGCCCACTGCTCAGAAAGAAGCCTTGTGTTGTGCTTGATTCTTCTTCCTTTAGCCACTTCAGTCCATGAGCCAATCATATCTGTTCTATCTTAAAAGATATTCAGAATCTGACCCCTTTTTACTGTCTCCAGCACTCTCTCCCGAGTCTAAACCACCATAATCTCTTGTCCCTGTGCATCAGTATCCTGGTAACTCCCTGCTTTTATCCTTACCTCTTAAGGCTGTCCTTTCTTCTGCTCAGTACCGTCCAGTGGCTTCTCATCCTAACAGCCAAACTCCTCCCTGCGGCTTTATGAGATTTGCCTCTCTGACCTTTATCAGTCAGGGTTCCAACAGGAAACAGATGGCATGCCCAAGGTAGGAGGATTTATTTCCAAAGGAACTGTATGTAAAGGTGTGGGAATAGAGGCATTTTAAAAGAACATGCAATAAAACAGGGCTGGTACCAGCAGATTAGCAGTGGAAGGTGGAAGGGAATGGTTACTGGAAGGAAGTTGAATAGAAAAGGCCCCCTTGAGAGGAGTATTGATTTGAGGGGAGGGATACAACCAGCCTGAGGTGACTGACTTGACTTTCATCCATCCCTTGATCTCTTACTGGGGCCGTGTAGGTGTGCATTAGTGTCCTACGAGTACTGTAGGAAATTACCACTAACTTGGTAGCTTAAAACAATGTTTATTCTCTAACAGTCTTGGAGCCCAGAAATTTGAAATGAGTTTTGCTGAACCAAAATCAAGGTGGTAGTAGGGCCACATTTCCTGTGGAGTCTCTAGGGAAGGATCCATTTCCTTGCCTTTTTCTGCTTTTAAAGCTACATGCCTTGGCTTGTGACTCCTTCCATCCTCAAAGCTAGTGCCATCTGCCTCCCTCTTATAAGGACACTTGTGTGTGCATTTAGGGCTCACCTGGACAATCCAGGATAACCACCCATCCCTGTCTCAAGGTCCTAATCACATCGGTAGAGTCACTTTTCCATATAAAGTAACATCTATAGGCTTGGGACTAGGACCTGGTTATTTTGAGGTGCCATTGACCTTACCACAGGCCCAAATCATCTAGAAGCCAGCAATCACAGGAGCCTGTTGGTGGTTCGTGTGGGTCAACCTGCGAGTGGAAAGTGACCAGACTACTGCACATTTCTACCGATCTCCCATGCTCGGTCTGCTTCAGCTACACTGGCTTCCTGGTTCTTTCCTTGAATTAAAGCACCTTCCTGCTCAGGGCCTTTGCATGTTTGTGGTTTGTTGTCACCACTAGCATGAGGGTGCTGTGAAGCAGGGAATGATTTGAAATTGTTTGCCTTCTTTTTATCCGTGCCTAGACAGTGACTAGCTCACAGTAAATATTGTTGGTTCAATTAATATGATGGCTGGGTATTATTATTCCCCCTGCTCAAAAACCTGGAAGGATAAATATCTCTCAGGCCTGCAGTTTTCTTTTTTGTAATCTTTCTTCACCTTTTCCTCTTTCTACTGTCATCTCCCACTCCTATCACAAATGAGCTTCACTCAGACCAATTGTGTTTTTCCTCATTCCATTTTTTCTGCCTGAAATGATTGACCTGTAGGCCACCTATATCTGTCCAGCTTTCCTTGTCCTTTCAGTCCCGGTGTAGACATCTCCACGAGGCAGCCTAGATTCTTACCCCTGGATGTGGTCTTTTCCTTTCTTGAGTTCAGGTGGAACTTTGTAGTTCTCTATATTTTTTTTCTCTACTTCCAGACTGACAAATCTATGATTTGACTTTCCACCCCACTTTGTTGGACTTCAGTAAATATGTACTGGTAGGCTATTAAAAACATCTCTTTGCACTCTAGTGTGACAGGGTCACAATGGTATTTAAAAGTGCTAGTGAGCATTTTTTGTAGGATGGGAAAAAATGGAAATGGGTACAGGTTAAATTCGATTATCTACCTAGATGTGAGTGCTGAGTTCTTACCTGAGTAATGGTGCTGGCCTTTGTTTCCCTTAGCCGTTCAGGGCAACAATGAAGTGTCGATGTGGGACATGGAGACAGGCGACAGAAGATTCACTCTCTGGGCCAGTAGTGCACCACCACTTTCTGAGTTACAGGTTTGACTCCAGTTTTTACCATAAAGGCCAATACAATTGCAGACATTTTACCAAAAATGATCTGTTGGGCTTCTGGGTTATGTTTTAAGTATTAGGTGGCCATTGCTGTGTGGGTGCTTTTCATTTCCTTGGGCTGACTAGTGTCTGTTTCGTTGGGAGTTTTGGTTACTAGCTCCATAAAGTTTGTGATATCTCTTTAGAACCCCAAGTACAAAACTGGGGTAAATAGGAAAAGCCAAGATTGATGTTTAGATCATTTAAAAAATGGAACATGACCCTCATATACACTTTTGTTTCCATGTTGCCAAGAAAGGTAGGGAAGATTTTTTTCTCTCCTGTTGATTCAAAATAGAAAATTTTAGGAAGCTGAACAAACAGTCTTTGCCTCTTTATTTAGGATGATACAAAGCCAAATCATTTTAAAGTCCCAAAGAAAGAAATGTACAAGACATAACATAATCAGTCTCTTAAAGCCTGACAGTTGACTTATTTATTTCCTTTAAGCCTTCTCCTCACAGTGTTCATGGTATCTACTGTAGTCCTGCAGATGGAAATCCTATTCTGCTGACAGCTGGTTCAGACATGAAAATAAGGTATAGTATCTGATAAAGAACACTTTATGCAACAGTTAAAAGGGGAAGGTTCATAAAATACAGATGGATACTAAAGTTAACACTGGGGTGTGGTTTATTATATACTAGGGGCCCAGTGCATGAATTTGTGCACGTTGAAAGGAACTGTGGATCGTGAGGCTGCAGTAGGCACAAGGGTGGGTCTCAGCCCATCTTCCTGCCGTGGCCCGTGTTCCCGTCTACTGGCAACCCACTACCAGCCCCGCTTGCACCCGCTAATGGCGCAGAGCAATTGGGGCCGGCACCATCAGGGGGTGCAAGTGGCTGCTGACCCAGTCTCCCTTCAGGAACGTGGGGAAGTGGAGAAGCCCTCAGGGACAATCAGGGCTGGCAGCTGCTGCTAGCACCTGCTGATGGCAGCAAGTGATTGGGACCGGCATTGGGCACCAGCAGCAGGTACAAGCGGTTATTACGGGGACAGCACTGGCAGTGGGTGCGAGCACCGGGCGGGACCGCAGTGCACAAGAGCAGAGAATTTTCAGTAACCACGAGAGGCTCGCCCCGATGACCCGCCTTGGTCTGGTGCCCCCACTCACCTCCACCATCCTGCCACGGCCAGTGCCCACCATGTTCCACACATGCCCCCTGGTGGTCAGCGCATGTTGTAGCGACTGGTTGTTCTGCCGTTTGGTCTATTTGCATATTAGCCTTTTATTACATAGGATTTTAGCACTACAGTATTGTTTAAAGTCATCCACATCTTGCAAGGTTAGCTATACTTCATTTGTAACTAATTTTATACAGTTCTAGAAAAATCTCCTTTCCTAATGCAAAAGAAAGTAAGTTGATAAATCTAAGCCAATATTAGTTCCTCCCCTTCTCCTTCAAAGATTATCACCATTCGTTTCCTTTTCCCTAGGTTTTGGGACTTGGCTTACCCAGAGAGGTCCTATGTTGTTGCAGGAAGTACTAGTTCTCCATCAGTGTCCTACTACAGGAAAATAATTGAAGGCACCGAAGTCGTCCAGGTACAAGCAGTCTCTTTTCCTTCAACTTTTGTAGGTATAAAAATGCTTTTCATAAACATTGCATTGATTAAAGTAAATGGCTTTGGCCGAGTGTGGCAGTATTTCTCCAAGTTTAAGAAATGTTAATTTTTAAAATACAGAAAAGCAAAGAGAAAGTAAACATTTCAAAAGTGCATATATAAGTATACAACTTGAAGTAAGCACTTTATAACTTGCTCATTCCTTAAAGGTACTTCCTTATCAATTTGTCTTACTATTTTCCTTAAGATCATCCAGCTAGTAAATAAGCAGCAAAGGTGAGATTCAGACCTAAATGTTGGGACTCTAAAGCTTGTGTTCTTGATTTAGACAAAATCTTCAAATGAGATAAATACCTGAAAGGGCCTCAGTAAGGCCCAATAAATGAAAGTGTGCTTCCTTCATGATCAGTAATAGTGAGCTTTAGAAATGCAGAACATCTGATGTGTTTTTACTTCCCTATTCTGGTCATTTATACCTCTTAATTATATGCTTTCCCTTTTGATTTTGAGAAAAGATAATATGCACAGATTAGCTTTTTTATAATTTTTTCATATTTGTAAGTGGCTCCTCATGGAGTCTGATTGGAAACCTAGAATGTCATGTTGGACTCTTTTTACTCCTTTCCCTCCATGTATTTGTGAAAGCATGGCTACTTCATAAGAGACATTAGCTTCAACACATATCCCAAAAGCAAGAACACTTACAAAAGGTAGAATGTGGATAGGCTTTTAACTTCTGGCTTTCTCCTTGACTTTTAATCATGAAACAGGAAATTCAGAATAAGCAGAAGGTAGGACCTAGTGATGACACCCCTCGGAGGGGCCCAGAGTCTCTGCCTGTGGGACATCATGATATCATCACAGATGTTGCCACGTTCCAGACAACACAGGGCTTCATTGTAACTGCTTCTAGAGATGGGATTGTTAAGGTATGGAAATGAAAACTTAGTCGTTTGTATAATTTGTATAAATATATTGTAGCTTAAGAGAAAAGTTGTATTTAGAGAAAAGTGAGAATCAATTCCTTTGCTTAATTTTCAAAATCATGTCTATATTGCATTAATGTTTCATGAAAAAATAATTCCCACCCAAGGTGGTTAAAGAAGTTGTACTTGACCAGTACATTTGTGCATACCTCTGTGAGAATCAGCCAGATAGTATCTGGGACGTTTTATTGTATGTCACAGAGGTGAGGAATCTAAAATGCTAAGACTTACACGACCTCAGTGTAATTTATATTGAAAAAAGATGGTTGTAAGCTATTATAATGTAAACACATTTTTGCTATTAAAAATGCTATTAAAGCAGCCAATAAAATGTATTCAAGCATCTTAAGCATTTTCATTTATTTTTGATGGTGCTTTTAATGGTAAACCTTAGAAGAATACACTCTCTAGCAACATTTGTTCTGAAGAAATGGACTTGGTGTCACAAAGAATCAGTGGCAGAACTAGGCCTTCCACTGAAATCTCTGGACTTTGCTCTAATCTTTCTTCCTGTGTGTTTTATAGTCTACTGTATTAGTTATTTAATACTGTAGAATTGATCTTCTGTGTATCAGCTCTAGAAAAATGTGTCTCTTAGCCATCATTACTGGTTTTTTATAGGCTCTACTATAAATTTATCTTTAAAAGGCCAAACTTAGCCTTTCCCACTAAAATATACCCTTCGGGCTGTTGATTATTGTTCCTACACATACCTGATACTCTCTCCACATTTAATTATTATCCACTTGCAGAAGGGTTTATAGTGTTCAAAATATTTAAGTTTTGAATTAATCACATGAGTCTCGCAAACGGCAAAGTTGAATAGATAATCTGAGTCTGGGGAAAATACTATTTGTTTAAGAAATCTTCCAAAAATTTAAATTGCTATAATTATATAATTTGGTACATGACAGTTTTCAATGAATGTGTCTGGGTTCAGGATTCAATACACTTAGTGTTTAGACAGGTGTAAACAACAAAATGATGAGAAAATCCTGCCATTCAGAAGGTCAGGATGAAGAGGGGTACAAGATGGTGGCCTAGAAATACCCCAAACTCACCTGCATATAGAGCAGTTCCTCCTGAAGAACATCTGAAGGCCAACTGAACAGCTTCTTCACAACAAATGAAAGAGGGACAACATAGAGAAGGTAGGAAAGACAGAGATACGGGAACCCTACCCCAACAGGGTGACTTTCAGGGAGAGATAATAACTGTGTGTGTATATATATATATATATACACACACACACTGAGTGGCCAGATTATTATGACCACCCCATCAGTACAATGAAGTGAATTAGTTATGCAAATAATAAAACCTTGAGAGTATTTGCTTAGGAAGTTTTCAATATTCAGTAATTTTGGAAGTGTCAATGAAGTACTGATGGGGTGGTCATAATAATCTGGCCACTCAGAGTGTGTGTGTATATACATACACACACACACACACACACACATATATATATGGGGGGGCGTAAAACTGATTTAAAGGGTACCAAGACTATAATATGAAAGAAATCCATTTACTTACCCCAAGGTGCTTCCTGAACAGATGGGGAACTGTGGGAACGTTGTGGAATCGGAGGTACCGGTGAATGCCTTTGTTTACAATCCCCCTATACCTAGTAGCATGGGAGGGAGCTACGTCCAAGCACTCTAGCTGACTTGTAATGCCTCCACAGCTGCCCAGTCCACTCTGCCAGCACCTGCTGCAGCTCTGGCCAGTGGCCGCCCAGGGCCTTGCACTCAGACCGCCTCTGCAAATGTCTGCTACATCCTTGGTCAGCCCACACCCTGGGCCTCCTTAGACAGCACCCAGGACACCACAGCTCCAGCCAGCCTGCCAAAATCACCCAGCACACGCATTCTAGACAGAGGTTGTTTCTACCCAAGGCCACTCCTTCAATACCAGGTGAAGAGAGCTGTTTTGTCTAATTCATAGTAACAAACACAGAAAATCAAACAAAATGAAAAGATAGAATATATTTCAAATGAAGGAACAAGAAAAACCCCAGGTAAAAATCCTCATGCAACAGAGGTAAGTAATTTTTCCTGATAAAGAATTCAAAGTAACAATGATAAGGATGCTCATCAAAATTAGGAGGAACTTCAACAAAGAGAAAACACAATAATCAGATCTTGTGGGAGGTGGGGAGAAAGAACCAATCATACCTGAAGGCTATAATAGCCGAAATGAAAAATACACTAGAGAAAATCAAAGGCAGATTAAATAACATTGAACAGATTAGTGACCTAAAGGTCACAGTGGAAATCATCCAATCAGAAGAGCAAAAAGAAAAAATAAATTTTAAAAATGAGGATAGTTTAAGGGACATCTCAGATAATATCAGACATACTCACATTTATGTATTGCAGGGTATCCCAGAAGAAGAGGCGGGGGTGGGGAGGGGGGAACTTCTCTAACCTGGGCAAGGAAACAGATTTCCAGGTCCAGTAAGCACAGAGAGTTACAAACAAAAGGAATCCAAAGAGAACCACACCAAAACATTGTCATATACAAAGGAAATCCCATAAGGCTATTTATTAGCTGATTTCTTAGCAGAAACTTTATATGCCAGAAGAGAGTGACAGTATATACAAATATTCAAAATGCTAAAAGGAAGGAACCTACAACCTGGAAAGGTTGTTATTCAGAAATGAAGAAGAGAGAAAGTTTCCCAGGTAAGTAAAAACTAAAGGAGTTCCTCACTGGCTTTATAAGAAATACAAAAGGGTCTTTTTTAAGTAGAAAAATAAAGTCCATAACCAGAAATAAAAAATATATGAAAGAGAAATTGCATAATTAAAGCAAATATATAGTAAAGGCAATAAATTATTAAGAAGGTTAAAAGACAAGAAAATCAACTATAATGTGTAGTTAGGGGACACAAAACAGATATAAACCATGACGGCAAAAACGAGGGCATTTTTAGAATGCATTCAAACTTTAAGTGCTATCAGCTTAAAATACACTACTATATGTATGGACATATATGAACTTAATGGTAGTGACAAACCAAAAACCTACAAAGGTACACAGAAAACGAAGAGAAAGGAACTCCAACGTAACAGTAAATAACACCAGCAAACCACAAGGGAAGAAACCAAAAGAAGAAGAAAGGAGGGGAACTACAAAATGGTAATAAGTAAATATTTAATAATTTAAGTGTAAATGGTATAATTGCTCCAATCCAAAGATATAGGGTGGCTGAATGCATAATAAGACCTATTTATATTGTGCCTACAAGAGACTGACTATAGTTCGAAAGACACATACAGCCTGAAAGTGAAGGGGTGGCAAAAAATATATTCCATGCAAATAGAAATGAAAAGAAAGCTAAGTTAGCAATACTCATATCAGACAAAATAGATTTTAAAACACATTGTTAAAACAGATCAAGAAAGGCATTACATAATGATAAAATGGTCAGTCTTGTAAATCTATCATTTGTAAATATTTACACATTCAATAATACTTAGGTAAATATAATAAATATTAACAGCCATAAAGGACATTGATTCAATATAAATTGATAGTAATACAATAATAGTAGATGACTTTATTACCCCATTTACATCAATGGATAGGTCATCCAGACAGAAAATCAACAAGAAAACAGTGACCTTAAATGACCCATATTAGAAAAGACGGACTTGATAGGTATTTATAGAACATTTTACCCAAAACTGCAGAATACATGTTCAAGTGCACATGGAACATTTTCCATGATCACGTTAGGCCATAAAATAAGTCTCAATAAACTCAGGAAGATAAATCATATCAACTATATTTTATGACCACATGTATTGAACCTAGAATTACAAGAAGACTGGAAAAAAACCACAAATGTGGAGACTATACAAAATGCTATTTAAACAAGAAGATCAAAGAAGAAATTAAAAATATATATCTTGAGATAAATGAAAATGGAAACAAAACTTTCTAAAATCCCTGGGATGCAGCAAAAGCAGTTTTAAGAAAGAAATTTTTAGTGATACAGGCTTACCTTAAAAAACAAGGAAAATCCCAAATATGCACTCTAACTTTACACCTAAAGGAACTAGAAAAAGAACAAAGCCCAAAGTGAGCAGAAGAAAGAAGATTATAAAAATTAGAGTTGAAATAGAGACTAAAAAAATGAGAGTAATGAAGCTAAGAGCTGGTTCTTTGAAAAGATAAACAAAATTAATAAATCTGTAGCCAGACATATCAAGAAAAAAATCAGAGGGCCCAAATAAAATCGGAAATGAAAGAAGTTACAAGTGATGCCAGAGAAATACAAAGAATCAAAAGAATACCATGCTAACAAATTCAACACCTAGAAGAAATGTATAAATTGCTAGAAAAATTCAACCTTCTGAGCCTGAACAAGGGAAAAAATAGAAAATCTGAACAGTCTGAATAGAAGTAGCAGAATTGAATCAGTAATTAAAAAAACACTCCAACAAAAAAAAGTTCAGGATCAGATGGTTTCATAGGTAAATTCTACCAAACATTTAAAGAAAAAATACCTATACTTTTAAAACTATTCCACAAAATTCAAGAGGAAGGAATACTCCCAAACTTTTCTATGACAAAGATACTAGAAAGAAAGAAAAAGAAAGAAAGAAGAAAGAGAAAAAGAAAGAAAGAAAAGGAAAATTATAGGCCAGTATTCCTGATGGACATAGATATAAAAATTTTCAACAAAATATTAGCAAATTGAATTCAATACATTAAAAGGATCATACACCAAGATAAAATGGGACTTATTCCAGGGATACAAGGATGGTTCTATACTCTAAATCAGTAAACATGATACACAACATTAACAAAATCAAGAATAAAAGTGAAGGATAAAAGTCATATGATCATCTCAATAGACAAAAAGCAATTGACAAAATTCAACATTCACTTATGATAAAAAAATTCTCAAGTGGCTATAGAGGGAACATACCTATATATAAAGTTGCAAGATACAAAATTAATATTCAGGAATCTGTTGTGTTTGTGTAGCTATCAGGAAGAGATTAAGAAAACAATCCCATTTACAATTGTATCAGAAAGAATGAAATGCCTAGGAATACATTTAACCAAGGAGCTAAAAGACTGTACTCTGAAAAACACTGATGAAAGAAATTTAAGAAAATGCAAATCAATGGAAAGACATACCATGCTCATGGATCGGAAGGATTAATATTGTAAAGATGTCCATGCTCCCCAAAGTAGTCTATTGATTCAGTGTGATCCCATTCAAAATACCAATGACATTTTTCACAGAAGTATAACAATCCCAAAATTTATAGGAAACTATGAAAAACCCTGAATTGGCACAGAAAAAAAAAAAAGGATGTTGGAGATATGCCCTCTGACTTCAAACTATACTACAAGGTATAGTAATAAAAAAAGTATGGCATAAAAACAGACACATAGATGAATGGAACAAAATAGAGAACCCAGAAATAAGCCCAAACATATATGGTCAATCTATGACAAAGGAGGCAAGAATGTACAATATAGAAATGACAGTCTTTTCAATAAATGGTGTTGGGAAAACTACACATACATGTAAATAAAGAATCTGGACCCCTTTCTTACACCATATACAAAAATGAATTAAAAATGGATTAAAGACTTAAATGTAAGTCCTGAAACCATTCAACTAGAAGGAAACAGTAAACTCTTTGACCTTGACCTTAGCAACATTTTTAAAGATTTGTTTCCCTGGGCAAGGGCAACAAAGTAAGAATAAACAAATGGGACTACATCAAACTGAAAAGTTTTACACCATGTTGCATTGCCTTTGTTTCTCTTAAAGTCTGCCAAGCTATTTACAGCTTGTAGCTACTAAGTCACATCTAGAGCCTGCAGAGTTTTGGGGAAATTTTTTTGAGACTCAAACTGTTATGTTGAGACAGGAATCAATCCTGGAGCCATTAGATAACCTGGGACTGAGAACCATGGGAAATGCTGAGGGAAAAAATGGAGTGGGCTGATGGAAATAGAATTTTTTTCTCACCTTACCTTCCTACTATCTGTTCTGCCCCTTCTATCCTCCCCCACTTTTTACAGGGGTCGTTTTGTTGAAGTGATACTAAGTACTACAATCTGATGCTATGTTGAGTTGCATCTCTTTTCAACCTCTACATTTTTTTCTACATGTTTTGACTTATAACTCAGTGCAGAGATAATAGGAGGCATGTTCTTTATAGTCAATTAATTTGCATTTTAAAATCAAGAGACATCACTGCTTATTTGTGCAATTCTTGGTTTAACTAGGGTTTTATTGAATTTATACTTACTAGTATGTTTTGCAATGTTCCCCATTTGGGAGAAAGGTAAATCATGGAAAATGCTAATGTTAAGGATTTAGTTTTTAAACGAATTTAATATTTGCAGTCTGTTTCAGATCCTTCACCTATTAATGATTAAAAAGTGACCCAGCCTGGCTGGTGTTGTTAAGTGATTAGAGCATCGGCCCATGCACCAAAGGGTCCTGGGTTCAATTCCTGGTCAAGAACACATACCTGGGATGCAGGTTCAATCCCGGGCCCCGGTCAGGGCGCATGCGGGAGGCAGCCAGCTGATGTGTGTCTCTCACATTGATGTTTTTCTCTCTCAAATAAAATGACACAAAATGCTAAAATAATCTCAATCACCAAGGAAATGTTTGTTTGGTGTATTTTATCAATGCAAAAAAAATAATGACATACATTTCAAACATATTTAAAAACAAACATATTTCCAGCAATAATCAGGAGAAAGGTGTACTTGCTTATTCCAAAGTTACCCAGAAAAATTCCTTTTATTAAAATACCTCTTGAATATTGCTCATCCATTTCCTGTACTTGGAACATATTTTTTTCCTGAATCTCTATGACCACTTAGGATATGAAGAAACCTGATGTGCTCTATTTTTCTCTATTACCTGAGAACGAATATGACATTTAAACTCCCTCCTCCACCCTGAAGACATGGGGAGCTCTCTCTATGGAGTTGCCTGAGTAAGGCCGGCAGAAGCGCGGTTTAAAAAAACACTGCAGATAGCCCTTCTTTTCCAGGTTTTATGAACAGAGGTATAGAAAAGCAAATCCGACCATACCTACTGGTGTTAGGTGTCCGTAACCATCTGGCCCACACTTCCAAGCAGGTCCTCTCTCATTCCTGAAGAGTGCTATTCTGCCCAGCAGGGCCACCGCTACCAATTGTGGAGCCAGCTCTTACAATTTGAGGTAAAGGCTGAACATTTTATCTAAATTAAATAATGCTGCATTGGTGTTTAGATGAAAATATTAGCACCATCATAAGATTAATCATTAATTATATGATCTGGCGGGGGGTAAGGAGAGAGCTGTCAGAGGATGCTGGTTGAGGCCTAACCCCATATGTATTTGAAGATTAAAACATTAACAACATCCTTATATTTTCCAAACTCAGTGTGCATTTAAGACTCTTTTTAGGTTCTGCCAGACCAGTTTGTTGCTATTCACTGTCTTAAGTAGCTACCTGATGGGTTAAAGGGACTCAGCTTCACCCATGATAAGTGTGTCCTTACTCTCATTGTCTAAAGAATATATGGATGAGTAAAATATAATAAATGACAATAATGGGAAAGAAAAAGAATAAGAGTCCATAAAAAGGCCAGGTAGGAGGCTCTACATAATGAAGAGGGAACTTTCAGCTCAAAGGCAATAATTTATATTCTGGGGGCAGTAACGAGTTTCTCAGTGAATTAGGGAGGATTTGGGGGGTGGGGGAAAGTATGGGAACTACCCTCTGCTTCTCACCTGTCCAAGCTAACAACAGCAGAAGATGGGAGGAAACCTTCCAGTACATCCCCGTCGGAGGACTACTCAATCCATCCAGAGACAGTGATGTGTTCAAGTGGACTTGTTGTGGAAGGCCAGATTTTCGAAATTATGACATACCAACAGCATCAATTTCTAAGGTAAATGTGATCTTCCAAAACAACCTTTGGTTAAACAGGTCAGCATTAAACAGTACTACATTGAGAAAGATGGTTTGGTTTGCAGAAAATGGATTGGACAGAGACCAATAATAAGAATTAGCATTGGCTCATGTACACACATGTATACACTTACATAAAATTCAGATTGTAATTGCCATTAGACTTTTCAAAATACTTCTTCATTCTGCCATCTTTTAATGGTAACAGTTCTTGAATATATCAGTCTTAGCATGCTGGAATTATCAGGAGTGGTCAAATACTGTAAATGGACAAGATATATCTTTCATACCAATGAGTGCAAGGAGTCAAGTTGCCTCAATTTCCAACCTGTGGTTCGTCCAGCCCTTCAGAGTGGACTGCCAATATAGGCAGAATCTAAATAAAAGTTATCCATGATTTTGACAGTGAATTTAGTTATATAAGTCCAGAGTCTTACCATGCTTCCTAAGGTTAAATTCTTCAAGCACTTCCTTTATATGTCATTTGGGAACAGTTTTTATCATCTTTTTTCCATTTTTAAAGGTATGGAATGTGTTTCTGGTGAAATTTTGAACAGTATTATCTCTGCTGTTTCTTACTGCTCTTGAAACATATTTTTTATCTTGAAAGAATTTTGCCTTTTGTAATGCATCTTCTTTAAGGGCTGCTTTGTGTGGTCCAGGAACAAAGCTATACAACAAAAGAAGAAAAACATCATAGAAGATAGATGCCATTTCAACTTTAATAGACTCTATATTAATCTTCCTAAATTAATTGTTGCACCCATTTCTTATTGCATCCTTCCTTCAGGTAATTTCATGAAGATGACTAAACTGGGCATTATGAAACTGGGCAGATGTATCAGAAGTTGGTAAGACATCTTGTCAAAGTGTGCAAAAGTGTAATTTCAGCAGCAAATTACATGTAGGAGTTGAAGGTCAGCGACAGAGCTGAGACTATAACCCAAATCTTTTGCTGCTAAGAGTCCAATGTTTGCAGCCTAGAAGATGTCAATGGGAAAATAAGGGGGACATATGTAGTACTTTCAACAATAAAGCCTTTTTTTTTTTTTAAAAAAAAGAGTCCAATGTTACTTCCATTGAACTAGGTTTTTATTCAGGACACTATGAAGAATCATCAAGATGGAATAAGAAAAGTGAGATGATAGCCTGGATGGTGTGGCTCAGTGGTTGAGTCGACCTATGAACCAAGAGGTCATGATTTGATTCCTAGTCAGGGCACAATGCCCGAGTTTCGGGTTTGAACTCCAGTACGGGGCATGCAGGAGGCAGCCGATCAATGATTCACTCTCATCATTGATATTTCTATCGCTCTCCTCCTCTCTAAAACAAAAATATATTTTGAAAAAAGAATTGTTAAAAGAAAGTGAAATGATAAATGTTATGCTTTTAAAAGCACACGGAGTCAGGTAGTCTGGAGCAGGTTGGACAGTTAAGGTACGAGGAACCTGGCATATAAGCTTTGCATAAATATTTTTCGGGTGAATGTGTGACAGCCTGGTGGCATAAGAAGAGAAGGCATATCAATACCTAGAAACCTTAGCAATTAGCTGGGTTGTGGTCCAGAGAAGATTCAAGAGAACTCCAAATGTGGAGACTAGGGAAATAGTGTCAATATTCACTATGATCTATTTCTTCATTTGGATTTTTCTGTTTTCACCAGCTAGAAATCTGATTTCTCTCACAAGAAGATCAATATTTAGAAAACGAATATGTGAAAGATACAGAATTTAAAATTAAGTTCACTTCTTTCACACATACCACATACCTTCTTCCATCTATAATGATAGCTAGGGGTGAAGGAGACATCAAAGCAGCAAGAAAACCATTCCATCCATGTTACACAGACCTTGAAGCCTCCATGCATTATATACTATATGTCTGGGCTTCTAAACTCATATCCCAAAGTGTGTCTCAGTTCACTTCCATCAGTGCTATCAGGAACGTACTAAATTGATCACCAAATGTCCAGTTACCAAGAACTGCAGTCCTGGCTAAATTTCTGTACAAATACAGTTTCCTCACATTTTTGCTCTTCTCTGTATTTCTTATCAAGTTCCAGACTAAACCTGAACTCAGATTCCCCAAAGTCCTAATGTTTATATGCACCAAGCATGGCTCCACTGGTCATGGAGACTGCATTAGTTTGAGTCTGTAATAGTTTTCATGTCTTATACTTATCTGTACTGGTCTCTTCCTTCCCTCCCCCCATTCCCTTCTCCTCCCCTGGGATACTTGTCATGGTAAGTTTAGTTGTCTTTGTCATGGTCCTCCCTTTGTTAAGAAAAAGTTGTTAGTAATTGGTAGCTGCTTCTTTGGCATAGCATTACCCCTCTCAAATATTTAATATTCCAAAAGGGTTGAACATTATAAATACCACATCTCCGAATTCCCATTTTTTTCCCCCACTCTGTTGTATATAGGAGCTTATATTGGACTAGAGGC
Organism: Myotis davidii; assembly: GCF_000327345.1. Classification (NCBI taxonomy): domain Eukaryota; kingdom Metazoa; phylum Chordata; class Mammalia; order Chiroptera; family Vespertilionidae; genus Myotis; species Myotis davidii. The sequence goes on along the minus strand of NW_006295559.1, from coordinate 5,179,825 downwards.
CCGATGCACGGAATTCGTGCAAAGGGCTCGGCCCTCGCAGCCCCAGTTGGCCCTCGTAGCCCCAGCTGCCTCAGCCAGCCCTCGCAGCCCGGGCTTCACCTGGAAGGTCATCTGGATGGTCGTTCTGCTGTTCGGTCTAACTAGCATATTAGCTCTTTATTATATAGGATAAGCATTTGATCAGAATCATGTGATTACCTTGTTTGGGAATCATCAAGACTTTATATAGTTCTCCTGCTCTGTGTTGCTCAGATACTTCTTTGCCTATTGGTAACTTCAACACTAGGTAGTCAAGACAAAACAGCCAATTCATCTTGCAACATGTGCCTGCCTCCAGCAAAGCTGGATAGAACGAGTTGGAAGGGATTGACTGTAGATCTCAGTTCTCTGTGATCGCAGATTCCTCATCTACACAGATAATCAGGACTCAGCCATACTGCATTTACTAGTCGACTGGGTTCATTGGAGTAGAAAATGCAGACAAGATTGCTTCTATTTCGAGAATCCTTTTTATGTTAACATACATTTTGTGTCCAACAAACATACGTTGGAAAGCAGAATTACAACAGATGTATTATTCATATGGCATTGGTGACTGTCCATTTTTACAAATCAGTTGTTCTGGCTCGGGCCTGTCAACGCTTTCAAGTCTGGCCAAGTGCTTCCCTGGCTGACTGAATCAATATGCAGGCGGTTCTCTGGCTTTGACTGCCTCTGAGCAGATCTGAGTGCTTACAAAGAGGCTGCCCTGCAATCTCGCCCCCACTGGCCATCTGTGTCCTTGCTTGATTGTGTTCGGGTTCAGTTCCTTTCTTTTTCCATCTGATAAGAACAAGCTTCTACCTGTATTTCTCTCTTTAAATCTCACAGCAGAATGATCTAATTCTTATGCAGGTCATTCTGAGGCCTCTTCCCTAGCAGGCACTCTCATCTTCCTCAATCTGTGCTCAGTTCTGCCTCACTTCCCTTGAAAGCTCAGGCAGGAAGTTCCAGGAGTAGCTATGCGCCTTGTTACCTTTGATTATAGTCTTTGGTCACTTGGAGGAGGCCTCGCATGTCCCAGCCCAACACACCATCAGGGAGCTCCCAGAGGGAGGTATGGGCTTCATGTCTCAATTTCTGATGCCCCAGTCAGTTCCTAGCATTTCACCATTTTGGATACAAAGGGGAAGCTGAACCTCCAGGTATATCTAAGGCAAAGGGGAGAGAGGGAAATAAACTTCCCTTCCAAAAGCACTGTGAATACCGGCCTTGACTCATATTGTTCTTCAAACAACACGAGCTGGGAGTCGTTTCCAAAAATGCCTTTGAATTTGCGTAAGCTGACTATTGCATCTGCCTTCGCAGTTGTGGCCCAATGCATTTTGTGGGGAGCCCAAAGCAAACGCGAGGCCCTTCCCACACTTCCAGGCACCTGCAGCAGGGGGAGCCCTGCTCTTGGTGGACTGAGAGCACAGGCATGTTCCAGGCCTGACTTCAGGAAGCATTTGCTGCTGGACAGTTCCCTGCCTCGCAGCAAGGCGAGAGGCGCCAATCCAGGCAGGGGCTTCCTCATTTCCTTCTGGAGCTGGAGCTTCTGGATTGGGAGGGCCTCTCTGGTCCTGACCACCACACAGAAGTGCACACTCTGCACAACAAAAGTTGGCACATTGTCGAAGGCTCTTGCCTGCGTGTGATTCCCAGCGGCTGGTGCACACATTTGACTTCAGTCCCATGTGGGCAGGTGTGTGTGTTAGTACAGTGTGATTTACCACTGGAACAAACCCTCTTCCAACTACTTGATTTAAATTATTTCTAATTGTTAAAAAATGTAAGTAGTATTCCTGCAGGCAAAAAAAATATGATAGGTTTATTATTAAGTTTTACAAGAATGAACTTTTGCCTTTGTTGATACTTTTTAAAATATCTTAATTAAAAATATTAAGTCCTACTTTATTCTTACCTTTTGGGTATATTCTTTTTTTCTATAATATCTTAAGAAGAGTGTTTAGCTCAATAACTCTTAGAGTTTAAAAAATTTCCCTAACATAATAAAGACTATCAACTTTCTTAAGTTATCAATTCTGAGGTGTCCCACAAGTTTTGACATATAACTTTTTATTATTATACAATTCTAAGTATGTTTGCATTTTCATTATAATTTTTTGTCCCATTATTTAGATTGTGGTTTTAACTTAAAAAATGTATGTGCTTAAAAAATATAGCTCAGTTGGTTAGAGCTTTGTCCTGATGTACCATTCCCTGTCAGGGCACATACATGAGTATATAAATAAGTGGAGCAACAAATTAATGTTTCTTCCTCCATCTCTCAAATCAAGAAATAAAAAATTTAAAAATGTTGTTTCTACTAATTTCTAGCTTAATTGCATTGTGATCAGACCATTTGGATTGATGGTACCAATTCTTACAGGTGTGTTGACACTTGCTTGATAAGTTAAAAAACTGCACAACAAACACTTGTAAACTCTACCTTGATTCAACAGCTGTTAATGCCCCATGTGTTGTTTAGAAGAATGTCTCATTTTTCTGTGCAGGGTTCTAGATGAGTCTATTAAATCAAGTTTGTTACTTATGATTAAATCTTTTTGCTTCTTTACTGATTTTTGTCTGCTTCACCTCTCAATATTGAGACTGGTATACTGAAATCTCCAACTCTGATGACAGTTCTATGGCAATTTCTCTATAGCTTTTCAATTTTCACTTTGTATATTTTAAGATTTTATTACCCTCTTATAAATTTAGGATTGAACACTGTCATCACGTACTAACTCTATTCCCACAAAATGGTTTCATTTAAAAGTAAATTTTATCTGATATTAACATAGCTATTCCAACTTTCTTTTTAAAACATCTGCCTGGTATATTTTTCCCCCCTTAATGTTACTTTGCACTTTTCCATTTCTTATTTGGTAGCTGTGTCTCTTGAAAACAGTTATAGCTGGATTTTATTTAGTTTCTTAAATACATCAATCTCTGCTTATTTAGCCTATGTACTTTTTTTTCTGGTTACTGATATATTTAAATGGATTCAATTCTGCTGTCTTCCTTTTCCTGCTTACTTGTTAAAAGTATTTATTATGTTGTTTGTTTTAAATAACAAAAGATTTTATTGCTTAAAGTATTTTCTCATGCTTAGGTAATTAATACATAAATAACATTTATACATCTTAGTACAATTATTTTGAGTGTTTTTTAAAACTATATTTTTTATTGTTGATAGTATTACAGATATCTCCCACTTACAATTATTTCTTTCTATTAAACTCACGAGGTTCCAAATATCTTATTTCCAAAGTTTTGTTAACAAGTACAGCCATTCTGTAACCCCACAAATTAGATATTATTTAAAAATACATTTATTTAGATTTATCTAAATACTGACAAATTTTTATCATTCACTCTTCTTGCATCTCAGCCTTTCCTTCTGCGGTCATTTTTATTTTCCTTGAAGTATGTATTTCAGAAGTTCCTTTAGCAAAGGTCTCTTTTTGGTGAACTATTGTTCTTTGTTTACTCAAGTTGTCTTTGATTTATCATCATTTTTGAAACACAGTTTTTCTAAGTTGACAAAAATTTCCTCCCAGTGCTTTCAAGGTTCTCAGTAGCACTGTCACTTCCACTGTTGCTACTGATAACTCAGCTGCCAGCCTAATTGTAGTTTCTGTGCACTGAGCTTTCCAGCTGCTTTGTTTTCTTGTCATGGTGTTCTGCACTCCCCTACTCCATGCCTAATTGTTTTCCTTTTATTTATTCTGCCTGTTACACCTTGTCTTTCCTTCATCTTTTAATTCATCTTTTATAATTTCTTGAAAGTGATCATCTCTTCGTATCTTTCAATATTCTTTCATTTGTTATTTCTATTTTATCTTTCTAGAAGCCCAATTTGATAGGTTAGTCTTTTCATTCTGTATTGCCTACAAATTACATTTATCTTCTCTGCATTCTGAGTAATTTCTTCATCTACATTTTCCAGTTCATTGTTTTTCTTCAGATGTGTACATTAGTCTCCTGTATTCATCCATTGAGCTTTACAAGTTATTTTTTATTTTGCAGATTGTCAAATGCACAGAATATTGGGAAGAACAGAATCATGAATAAATACCTTTATACCTTTCACCTAGATGATTCTTCAACTTTTCCCATCTCGCTACTCTGTGTGTATATACACACATGTATATCTATATACACACATATATGCACACACACATACACACACCATCCTACTTCCTCTTCGGAAAACCACCTGATGCAGCCATTACGCATGTTACTCTTAAATACTTTAGCACACCTGTCTCAAAAGCAAAGCCATTCTTATACTAACATGATACCATTACCAGATTTATAAGGAAAGCCACATGAATCAATAATATCATCCAGCATATTGTTCACACTCAACTTCCCCAACTGACCCCCAAATGTCATTTGTATAAGCTTTTCCTTTCGAACTAGGATCAAATCAAGATTTACATTAATACATTTGACTATTATGTCTCTTTAGTCTCCCCGATCCCGGAGCAGTAAGTCCCCCACATCTCTGCCGTTCGTGACACTGAAACCTATGAAGATTACAGGCCAGCTTTCTGAAGAATATTCCACATTCTGGAACTGCCCAGTGGTTTCCTCAGGATTAGACTTGGCTCAAACACTTCCAGCAGGAACCTCACAAAGGTGTTGTCTCCTGCATCATCTCGGGAGGCACATAATGTCAGACCTTGGTTAAAGTGGGTGCTGCCCGATCTTACTGCCAGATCCCACCACATTAAGGCACACCTCCTGCTTTGTATTACTAACTAAATAACATGGGAGTGGTTCCCGAGACTGTGTAATTAGCCTGCTCCCCTACAACCTGTCACCCCATGGGTTTAGCATTCCTCGATCCTTGCCGACTCAGTTATGACATTTGGAATTACAAATTGGTGGTTTTCTAATTCCACCATTTCTTCTACATTATCTGGCATACTTCTATAAAGAAGAGCTTTTCCTCCCTCCTCCCTTTTTGGGTCCCTCTACAGAGTTGTGGCTTTAAAAAAAAATCAGTGTTTTCATCCATTATCATCATTATTCTTTTTGATATTCAAATTTTCCCAAATTGGGCCAGTGAAAATCCTTTCAGATAGCTCGTTTGCCCTTTTGATATGTTGCTGTTTTTGACTATTTTCTTGCTTTCTGGCATAACAAATATTCCAGGCTCACACTGCACTTTCCCCGCTGCAGCCTAGAATTAGCTGTTGCTCCAAAAAACCCTAGTTCCTTTTAGTAAGGAATGCTGTTTAGAAACCAAGATCTAGCCATTAGTTATGCTCACTGCCGCTGGGGAGTCCCATTACTGTTTTATTTCAACAATTAGATTTTCCACTTAAAAAACTTTGTTGTTTTTCAAATCAACCTGGTCCCTTTTGATTATCTCTTATCCTCTCAGATTGTATTTTCATATGGTTTAGCAATAGATTTTATCCAAATAGGATGGAGTAGGAGGAGGAGGAAAAAAGGGAGGGGGAGGTAGGAGGGTGCCTCCATTTGTCAAGTGATGTCAAGCAGATAATACCTTCGCAACTGCTGTGGGGCCTGCTTCAGGTTTGCGGAGCTGAGTCTGTTGCACTTCATTTTGAAGTTTATCGGTGGATATTTGTTGAGTGCACCTAGGAAGAGAACAATTTGTGATGAGTCTCTTATGCATGGCTATTAACATTATAGCAAAATGCTCTCTATGCAAAATGTCACATCACAGCTTTCAACATTCACCAAAGGAAGATACCGATTAGGGCTGCCACATAAGATGGGAGTGGATTTCTCAGAGGAGTCTCTAAAACTGGGTTTTAAAAATACATCTCTGGCCCTAGTCGGTTTGGCTCAGTGGATAGAGCGTTGGCCTGCGGACTGAATAGTCCTAGGTTCGATTCCGGTCAAAGGCACATGCCCAGGTTGCAGGCTTGATCCCCAGTAGGTGGTGTGCAGGAGGCAGCCAATCAATGACTCTCTCTCATCATTGATGTTTCTCTCTCTCTCTCTCCCTTCCTCTCTGAAATAAATAAAAAAAAATAGAAATACATCCCTGCCAAATTTACAGGTGGAGAATTCGACTTACTTTTCAATAAAAGTAAAAGCTTCTAAAGTTGGTCAAACATTAGAGGAGCTATCCTGAGCCAGACCTAGGAGTCTGGCTTCTAATTGATACGAATTACACTTCAAAGCCAGACAACAAAACAGCAGGAACAGGGTGGGGGAGGCCATGGGGGATGAGGATATATATGTAATACCTTAATCAATAAAGGAAAAAAACCCCAGTTATTTTCATCTGCTCCTTTGAAATAACAAAACGCAAAGGGAAAACAATATTCCCTCTCTGGTCTCTGTATCATTGACAACAACAGAAATGATAGCGCCATGTTGGGTTTAATTCAGTAGTGGCTCATTTCATTCGGAAGTATATTAATTTCTCAGGATAATAAAGCACACCTCTTACCACATCATTTAAACATTTTAAAACCATTTTAACCTTAAAAAATGTATTATTTATTTCCTTGAAGCATCAAATTGAACATATTTGTTAAAAACAGTTAAATCTCTTCCTGGTGACCCAGGGTCATCCTACACAGCATGTTAGTCTGGGCTGCTAGACAGCACTCTTGTAGAATGGGCTGCGGGCTGCTGGGCTGGATCGCCCCAGACTGTGACATTCCCCTTATTGTGCACCTGAATTTTAATTGTTTATCTGTCGTAACTCTAAGCATCAGGTAGTTTGCCAGTCATTTTGTTCCTCTTAGAAAATGTGTTGACGCTGATATGGACTGCGTTAATCGCCAACTGTATCACAGCAGCGTGTTAAATAAGTCACAACCTGGAGAGGGCGCTGGGCTAGAATTAGGGAGGGCAGGGACCATGCCTGGTTTTGTCCCCTTCGATACCCTGCACCTCAACAGTGAGTGGCTCACACGTAATATGTGCATGTTAATGTTGAGTAGGCGCGTGTGGGTCTGTGTGCCTGCTATGGAATTAAGTATGCAGGCTCGAATATGATTGTGCCAGAGCCTTCTTCAACTTCTTGTCCTTCTACAGCTAGATTTTAAAATTGAAGATCTCTAGATACTTAATTTCTAGAAAAGTGATTTATAACACTATCATGGTTACAGTTTTCCAAAAAGCACTTTCTCTATCTCACCTATTCCCAAGTCATTCTTAAAACATCTCTGTCCCTTTCTCTGGTGGTGGTAGGTGTCATTTATCTAATCATATACAGGCATACCTCGTTTATTATGCTTCACAGATTTTGTTTATTTTATAAACTAAAGGTAAGACCTTCCACCAGCAGAAAGATTATGATAAACATAAATATAGCTTTATTGCAGTAGTCTGTAACCAAACCCACAATATCTCTGAGGTATGCCTGTAGTGTGACTAATCACCATGAAACACCTCTAAGACTTTGGGAGGTCTGGGGAAGGAAATTCCATCTTAAACTTCCTTTGAGCTTTTTGCCTCATACGAAGTGTTTCTTTATTAAGTTTCTCAGAGCCTTTAAAGATGTTCTTTTGTTTTACCCTTGCAAGTGCCTTCAGGTTACTTCTTTCAGCATGACTCCTACCCCCATTTTTTCTAGCTCCTCTTTCTAGTTCCTGTTCCAGATCACACCTACATCGATTTCACTCTGGGAGCTTTCTGCTCCCACATCAGTGTTTCTCAAACCACATGCGCATGTGGATCACCCGGGGATCTTGATAAAAGGCAGACTCTGGCTCAAAAAGTCTAGGATGGGGCCCGAGATTCTGCATTTTCCACAAGCTCCCAGGTGATCTGATACTGTTGGGCCTAGACTCACACTTGAATGGCAGCGTCCCATCAACAATTGCTCAAGGCTTCTCAGACCTCACCTGTGCTGACTGGTTGGTGTCTTTGCAGCCTTAATGGCTCTCAACATATCATGCCAGTGACAAGTTTGCGATTACAATCAGAACGCAGGGTGCTCTTTTGCCTGCCTGTTCACTTTTATTTATCTGAACTCCAAGGGCTCATTGACCATGAAAACATTCAGAAATTCAACCAAGGGCCTTTCAACCTTCGGAATCACCCACAATCAGGACATGGCTTCTTTTTATGCATCCTGTTGCATTCAAAATGAACTGCAAACTTTCAAGGCAAGCTCATTCCAAGAAATATAGCCATGATTTTAAAAATATTTTTTATGGGCACCAGTTGCACTAATTACTGGCATCATAAAAAGTCATTAACAAGGCTGAGAAAGTTTGGCAAGGACGTATCTTTCATTCTGACAGGTACAAATGGTATCTCCTCATACCTCAAACTCTGCCTTTTGAACTTGTAAAAGCCAAGCCAAGAACTGTTGAATTTTTCTGTGGCTCTCTTTTCTGATGTGTTAACGGAAGACACTTTCTATCAAAGGGCAGCATGTTCATGTCACATGGCAAAAGGGCTTCTACTTTATAGCTACAGTCCAGCCCGAGGCTCCACACCCCCAGACTCTATTGCCCCATGCAGGCAAAATACATGAGCAGCTGCTTGCTATGATTGTTCCTCCATAGGAACCAGAGACATAAGAAAGATGAGTCAGAAAATGAAGAGATTCGGGATCAGAGGCTCCCTCCCTCCACCATTCATCATTACGTGTTTGCCTTTCTGACCCTGCAGTGCCCTTGAAGACATGCACGAGGCTTCCAAAAATCCATGTCGGCTCGTAAACACTTTGTACCAAATGCACTCTAAGCATGCAAGGAACAACAGATTTTATGACTTACGCCTGACTGAATTTATAAAGGACTTCACAAACTTCACACCATATCTGTGGTCAGGTTTATGAATTCGACCAAGCTGGACCAAGTGGTGATCCAGAGGGTGGCTGGCTAGATCTTCCAGCTCCTTGTCATTCCAAGTAGGGCCAAAGGAAAACACAAACAGGGCATAACCTTGACATTTGGCCTTCAGAGATTCTTTCTTTAAGGTCTCTCTGTCCAAGTGACTCGTTTCCCCAGCAGATATCACAAATATGACCTTGTTCCTTCTCAGGTTCGGCGCACTCAAGAAGATATTGTCCAGAGTCCACTGTAAGGCATGACCGATGAAAGCATCTCCATTTAGCTGTTGAACCGATTCTTCCACGTGCCTCTTCATGCGGCGTCTGCTGTTGTAGGTGGTCAGGTTGAACTCCGTCCTAACAGGGCTCTTCGGAGTGTTGGGTAGGAAGTTAGGGGGAGCATGGCTTAACAGGGCAACCCGGTCTCCAGTGACAGAGGTCTCGGGCTCTGGGGTGATTTCAAAGTGATCTAACAGTGCTCCCAGGAAGTCTCTCATGTCTTCAAATTCCGCACTTCCCACGTGTCGGGAGGCATCCAGCAGGAAAGCCACATCCATGTCAGACTGCACGGGGGGTGGTCTGGCTTGATCGCAAGAAGCATCTGGCTTGCAGACATCTGCAGACCAAAAGGCAGCTAAGGTTACTGAACAGAAACGGACAGAACAGGAAAGACAGCATCTCACAGATTTCAACATTTGCAAACTGTATGACCTTTGATCTGAAAATAGTTATTACTAAGTGACTTTGACATCAACACTAGGAAGATTCCCTAGTACATGGTTTGCATCTGTGCCCTAAAGTGCAGATTTTATACCTAGCCTGGGTCCTGATTCCATTCACTAACACTATCTGATTTTTTAAATTTTTATTGTTGACCCTATTACAGATGTCCCTCATTTTCCCCACCTTGGCCCACTTCCACCTAACCCCTTCCCCGCCTCCCCTGGCTTTTACCACACTGCTGTCTGTGTCCATGGGCCATGCATATATGTTCTTTGGCTAATCTCTTCACCTTCTTGTCTCCAGTCCCCCAACCTCCCTTCCCTCTGATATTTGTCAGCCTGTTCCATGTATCCATGACTTTTAAAACTTAAGCTGTTTTCAACAGGAGTTTCTTCTTAGCTGTTTTTTAAGTTTATAAAGATCAGAGTGAACAATTTATCTCATGCTTTTAAGAGTATACTGGCCCAGTCTGTTGGAGCGTCATCCCATACACCAAAAGGTTGCAGGTTCGATTCCTGGTCAGGGCTCAATCCCTGGTCTGGACGTGTACAGGAGGCAACCATTTGATGTTTCTCACATCAATGTATCTCGCTCTCTAAAAAATCAATAAACATCCTTGGGTGAGGATTAAAGAAAGAAAAGAGTATACTGTATTATGACATAAAATGATCTATCTACTTGACTATATTCAGGTTAAACCAATGACCTTTATCCTTATGCTCACACTGTTCTGTGAAAAGGAATCTGTTTCAAAGGTGGAGTGAAGAAAGCAATGAGTCTTCTATTTCAATTTGAATAAAGGGTTATAATTTGGTGTCTATCTGTGTATAGACATTAAGGACAAAGCTACTCTTTAATTTTGTATTTTCACAGTGATTATTAGTTGAAAGCTCAATATGTGTTTGTTAAATAAATGAATATAAATAATGCATGTTAAGAAACTTTCATAGCAGGAAGTCATTTTAATAAATATGTATATCTCATTTAACAAAAATGTGTAGTAATAAAAACAGTACATTCTTTTGACTCTGCCATATGACTATTTAGAGAAATAAAAAAAATGGAAATATCTTAAAGGTCACCCAATCTTCTAATTTTAGAGGTGACACTGAGGGCAGGCCAGTAAAATAATTTTGTCAAAGGATAGCAGTATTTCTAGAAGTTTCTACGTATGAAGTCAGTGTTGTATGGATAGAGACAGGGCTATGTGGTGCAGTGGTGGAGGTCCTTGGCCTGTCAGGGTTCCTGGGTTTCGGTCTCACTGTACCCAGGAACACTCTATGTGCAACTCTCTAAGGCACCACTGGGCCCCGATCTGCACAATCAGGTCACTGGATTAGATTCACCCAGAGAGCCCTTCCAGGACTGACATTCCGTAATCCTAGGTTCTCAGGAATAGTTACTGGTTAAGGATGGGAATGGCCTCTTTAAAAACCAAAGAGAAGAATGCGAACGGAATAACATGTGTGTGGACAGCTGGTACTTAGATATGAGCCCGGGCTGCAAATGAAAGCTATTCGATGAAAGGTTAATAACCAGAATGCAGATCCTAGGGGATGTCGCAAACTTCCTAGCTTCATTCTTGTTCATGGACTCCATGTGGCTCTGGACAAGTTACATTTCCCTTACTAACATTCAGTAAAATTTTATGACCACATTTAATGGTCAGGTGACTGAACAGTCACCTGTGTGCAAGGCAGTTTCTAAAACAGGGACAGCAGGCTGCCCATTTGTTCAATTTTGTGGGGTTTTTTAATTGTAGGAAATGAGAGCCAAAATATCTTCCCTTAAATGCCTAGGAGACAAAACAAGGGTTCGAGCCAAGAAATGAAGCCAAAATCTATCCCCAGTCACACATGTGCAACTTCTGACTGTGCGACATACAGCATACCGCGGTAACTGACATGTTTGAGAGCCAACTGAGAACACAGAGGGTGGATGTAGCTCATCACAGTATGGTTAGCACTTTAAGTGCGTAGAGTAAGAATGCCGGTGCTTAACGCTCTGTGCAGTTGAAAGAGGAGGGGATGGAGGGGAGAAGAGAGAGAGGAGAGAGAGAGGAGAGAGGGGGGGAGAGAGGGCGAGGGGAAGAAGGGGGAGAGAGGTGGGAGGAAAGGAGAGAGATTGATTAGAGGGAAGCAGAGAGAAGGGAGGGATATTAGGAAAAGTGCTGCTTCTGCCTGCTAGTTACTACCTCCGTGTGAGGACAGTTATATGGTGAGCATTAGCGTCCCATTGGTTAACATGGAGGAGAGGAATTAAACATTTTCTTCGAGGCCAAGTACAGTTTCAAGGGGCAGAATAATGGGATCTCTGCTATCATAAATTGCAGGTGTTTTAAAGCTAGTTTTCTTAGGTTGGATCTGGCTGCCAGGTCCTGAGCAAATGATTTCATCTCTCTAGTCCTCATTTTCCTCATTTGTACAATGGTGGTAATAATAGTTCAAACATTTTAGGGAGATTCTATCGATTGAATGAAACAGAAAAGTGCTTGAAACACAACAAACACCATAGCTTAGGTATTAACCGTCATCACCACCACATCAACGTTCTGTAAAGCAATTAGACAGGGCACGGTTTTCAATGAATGCTTGATAACTCAGCGATCATAACTCAGTGATCTCAGCGGCTTTCATGCGTTTCATAATTCCTAGAACTCCAAATTACTAGAATTCTCAACTACAGGTTAGCCAGTTCCCCAGCCAGACCTGTAGACTGTACTAAACACAACCACACACAAACCAGGGCTGCAAATGTTGATGCTTCACATTTGGGAGCCCATGAAGCATCTTTCGAGTGAGAAATGCATGGATTTCTGCTAATTTCCACTTACACTGTAAAACAATCCTTTGGGGTGTGAACATTTAGGATTTAGAAACGCATAAATATACTTTGTAGCAGGGGTGGGGAACCTTTTTTCTGCCAAGGACCATTTGGATCTTTATAACATCATTCACAGGCCATACAGAATTATCACCTTAAAAATGAGCCCGTTATATTTGATCAAACATTCAATTAACTCACCCCTAATGCCTTGGCAGGGCCAGACCAAATGATTTTGCAGGCCTTACATGGGGCTGCACGTTTCCTGCCCTGCTTTATAGCATGAAAAGCTTGGCCACGAGACAGGCTACATTTTTCTAAAAATCCTTGCTGGTTCCTGGAAGCTGCACGAGGCAGAGAGGCCCGGGAATGTAATCCTCCTGCTGTGGTACCTAGGAGGGGAGGAGGCCCTGCTCGAAGCTGAGAGGCTCCATCTGTGGATGATGCTGTGTGACGAGGTGAGCCCAGAGCCCCAGGGCGACTCTCCCAAGGCCACCTGTGTCCTAGCTGCCAAGTTCCAGCCGGTCCTGCCAAGGGCGACTCAACGTGCTTAACAGGCCTGATCAAATTCCACTCTCTCTGTGGGTCTTACCATAGCAGAATGTGCACCTCTGCAGTCTCTCTAGTGCTGGCGTGTAGTCGGTCCCGGACGGAACCACTATTACTTGGAATGTGCCAGTGTCGTCGATCTGCAAGGAGGAGAAGGGAGAGGAAGAATAGCATAGTGGGTAGGGCTGCAAGAACTTCCCAGGAAGAGAACTGAGATGTGGAGAGAGCAACGCTGCTGCTTCTAAGAAGGCCGAGGGGAGGCACAGCCTGTCAGGGTGGCTGAGAGCACTGCCTGGGTGTGAGCCCTGAAGCTCCCTTTAGCTGTATGACAAGTTATTTTGCCTCTGTTTCCTCCTCTGTAAAATGGAATAACTATGTATATGCCAAGCTAACAAGGCTACTGAATGACCATCATTGAAAAGCACTTACTGGTGAGTGCCACATGGGTCATGAGAGACCACCAAGCACTTTCTATCCATTATCCCCATTATCTCAACAACCCAGTGAGTTTTTTTCATCATCCCTGTTTTACAGATGAGGAAACTGAAGCTCAAAGTTTAAAGTGTTAGGAGAAGGGCCGCAAGGTCTGGGCAGTTCTTACTAAATGCTATTCTTATTAAACTAGAGGCCCAATGCATGAAATTTGTGCATTTGGGGGGGGGGGGTCTCTCAGCCCGGCCTGTGCCCTCTCGCAGTCCGGGAGCCCTTGGGGATGTACTGTATCCCCTGAGCGTAGGACAGCACCTGGTATATATGAGGTGCTCACAAACATTTGTTGGATGAATGAACCTTGGGACCAATTCTGACTTCTGTCTGCAGCTCTCACTCTTTTGTCCAAGGGGTGTTTGGAGCCAATTCTGCTCAGGGTCTTTGTCAAGAATTTGTACCTTCATTGGTGCCTTTTTGAGATGAACTCCCTCAAGAAAGGAGCAAACAGTCTCTAGGTGATTTGGGTAGAACCTATAAGTGACATGTGAACATGCAAAAGGTTTAAAATAAACCAATGAAGTACATTTTCTTAAAGTGCATGCTGTGCATATACCTTTGAGCGAGTGATGGAATTGTGTCTGTTTAAGTTTATATTCCAAGTACCCTCAATTACTTATTTGCATTAGATATTAAGTTATCCCTTATTTCATGAATAAATAAAGCCAAGGTCAATAGGGGTTCTCAATAAACAGAGGGAATTATGAGGACTCTGTGAGTACCAAACTCCACTTACAGAATTTGGAGCTCCTGCATCTCATTGCAGCTTCATTTGCTGGCCCCAGTCTTTTCTAATTTACGTGCATCTTCTTCTCTGAGGCTGATATTATCAGTCTGATCGTTTGCATAATTCTGAGTTAGATCAGTGAGGCTAACAGCAGTTTTAGTGCCTCTACAACCTAGACTTCAATATTGTTAAGCAGATTGTAGTTCAGCATGAAGCAAAGGAATGATAATAAAGCAAAAGCTACCTTCTTGAGTGTTTGCTATGTACTCAGCTCTGATGCACAGTCGCATCATTTCATCCTCACAACAACTCTGCTTGCTCTGTTTTATAGACAAAGTGCTCTGTTTTAACTCAGTCCTGCTTATTTGAACACCTTCACCGAAAATTACAAAGCTGAAAAGGTCAGAAGCCCACTGAATCCTAGCCTCCAGTCTCCAGGAAAGACAGGCAGAAGTCATTGATAGGTGAGTGACTGCCCCTATGAAAGGCTGTCAGGCAAAGGTGATGCCTTACCACCTACATGGAGCCAGCTAGTCCATGCCAACAGTAAGTCAATCTTGCCTTGAGAAAATGCCTACCTAACTCTAACCTGGAGTTTCCTACTGCTACCAATCCCAGTTTCTCGAATATGAAATTTTGCTAACTGGGCGTTCAGCTGGCTAATTTTCTCCAGTAATAATTTTTCACACACTTGGAGGCAGTGATTCAGTTGCTTCTTACGTTCATTCCTCCAAATGGAATCGTTTTCCAATGCTTGGCCTTTTATTCAGGTTGTATCTTCCAAGGCCCTTTTGCTGCTGTGTGGGGCCTCTCTTCATGGATCCATACAAGTGCAGAACAAAACACCATATTGGGCCATCACAGAGGACAGGAAGGACACTTGGTTGGGCTCAGCAGGTCTTTTGTCAGGGAGCCCTGTCACTGAGCCACTATGGGCAGGTGTTTTAAAGGTCAGAATGGCTATCTTCAAAAAGACAAGAAGTAACAAGTACTGGCGAGGATGTGAAGCAAATGGAACCCTTGTGCCTCTTGGTGGAGGGTGAATTGGTTCAGCCATTATGAAAAACAGCATGGAGTTTCCTCAAAAAACTAAAAATAGAACTATGATTTGATCCAGCAATTCCACTTCTGGCTATTTATAGAAAAAAAAAAACTAAACCAAAAGCACCTCAAAAAACTAAAAATAGAACTATGATTTGATACAGCAATTCCAACTCAGAAAGATCAATGCACCTTATGTTCATTGCAGCGTTATTTACAGTAGCCAAGACGTGGAAACAACTTGTGTCCACCAATGGATAAATGGATAGAGACGTATATGTATGTGTACAATGGAATATTATTGAGCCATAAAAAGGAATAAAATTTTGCCATTTGTGACAGCATCGATGGAATTCGAGGGCATTATACAGAGGGAAACAAATCAGACAGAGAAAGACAAACGTCATATGATCTCACTTACATGTGGAATCAAAAACAAAACAAAACCCTAACTCACACCGAGAACAAGTTTGATAGTTGCCAGAAGTGTGGGGTGGGAGGATGGGTGGAACGGGTGAAGGGAGTAAAAAGGTAGAAATTTCCAGTTTTAAAATAAATACCTCATGGGGATGTGATGTACAGCATGATTATAGTTAATCCTGTATAGCACATTTGAAAGTTGCCAAGATAGTAAATCTTAAAAGTTCTCATCACAAGGAAAAAACAAATTTTGTAACTATGTATGGTGACAGATGTTAACTAGATTTTTTTTGTGGTGATCATCTGGTCATATATACAAATACTGAATCATTAGGTTGTATACCTGAAACTAATATAATGTTATATGTCAATTATACCACCATTTAAAAATAAGGCCATCTTGATCCCACATTTCTTTAGGAATGCTGCACAGTAAGAATTTAATCCTCAGCCTAAGAAGCTATAACTAGAATAGGTTTTCCTTTATAACATATAGATAGTTACACGATTGGTGAAGCTATAAAATCAGTCAATTGGTTTTCATTGTAGAGTAACAATTACTCTGGCCATAAAGTGACACCCAGGAATGTTTATTGGCCTTCCTGACTGAGTATCTTCACACCAGAGGCACCTCAGAGTCCCTTGCAGAAGCACTAGAATAGCAAACTGGGTTCAAGTCCTGACTTTGCCTCTTCCTAGCTGTGTGACCCTGGGCATAGAGGCGAACTTCTCAGACTCGGTTTTCTCATAATATAATTGGAATAATAATTATGCCTAAGTCATACATGGTACCTTTTAGAATTAAACAGGATAATGCACGTAAAGGGCTTTGCATGCTCCTGGTAACAGTACTAAATAGTATAATTCTACTTTCTTATAGAGACTTCTG
>NW_006295559.1:5153026-5163347 GCF_000327345.1 Myotis davidii | reverse complement strand
CCCAAAAAAAAAAAAGTCACAGAAAAGGCTTAACCCTCTTACCGCAAAGGCACGCCTGATGGAGGGCACGTTGCTGAAAGCGATCACGACCGGGACGATGTCAAGGGCACTGAACTCCATGGCGGCCGTGGCGATGGACTGGACATCGGCAGACTGACCGCTGCTAAAGAGTGTGGCGATTCTTCTTGTGTGAGCCCCCGGGAGGGTTCGCTTGAAGACGTTCCTGGAAATAAACCTCATTGCTTTGCCGATCTCCCTGCTGTCAGAGGACCTCTCGTAAGGGATGGCTTCGATTTTCCGGAGGAGTTGGCTCTTCCTGTGGGTGTCTGAGAAGCGGATGAGGTGCCGGGCGTGGGAGTTATAAGAGACCACGGCGACGCGCGCCCCCACGGGGCAGCTGTTCTCCCGGACTTGGACGCTGCTCACCAGGGAGGACATCACCTGCTTCATCTGCTCAAATTCCTGCTCCGTCACATCCCGCGACTGGTCCAAGGCGAACACCAACTCGGTGGGATGCACGGGGCATTCGGGTTTTCCTAAAAGGCAAGAAGAACAGGCCCAGGATCAGGTAGTGTTGAAAAAAGACACATAGAAGGCAAAGTAATTTTAAATGTGCAAATATTGAAACGTTAAGTAAGTAGTAACAAGTTAAATATTTTAAAAAATTTGGAATATTATATATGTAAATTGGATAAAGTGCTGCTTTAAAAATCTGAATTTGCTCCTTTTAAATAAAACACAAGGAAAAGTCTACAATTTGAGTTTTAAGGACATTTGTAAATTAATTTCCAAATTCGTTCTAAATGATAAAGAGCTCATGGATATGCCCTTCCTTTTACCTACAGAGATTGGATCAATGGCATCGTGTTTGTTGCTGGAAATTCACTCAGTTAAAGAAACTAATTTTTTTTTTTTTACTTAGTGAGGAACTGTAATGAGATAAAAAGTAATGGGTGTGAGAGCTCTGCTGATAAGTTCTAAAGATTGGAAGAGAACCGACAGACTCTATACAGGACAGACAGATGCAAAGGCAGCAGGCACTACCGGGAAGTCCTGGGCAAGTGACCTTGTCCAAGGGACTGACTTATCCTCTCTACGCTTCAGTTTGCTCATCTGTAAAATGTCAGTCCTGACGTCACCCAGTGCAAAGGCCTGTGCTGAAGATTCAATGAATCAATACAGGTAAAGCACTTAGGATAACAGTGCCTGGCACATAGTAGGTTTTCAATTAATGTTAGCCATTACGATTATAATTATTATTACAGACTTTTTCACTGTGGGAGAGAACTCTATCACTTAAAAGAATAAGAAAAAAAATTAACCGATTTTTTATGTGACAGCTAAAATGCAAGTTTAATCAATAAATACCTTACCACTTAGAGAAACTTTGAATTATGATTATTAAACTCAAATGTAAGCATTACTTTCAGATTTAGTCAATGGTCCCAATTCATTCATTCTAATCCCAGTTCCCTGTAATTACCACAGTTGGCAATTTCCACTTGTCTGGATATCTGATTAATGTTTGCCTCTCCTACTAATTTAGGAAGTGTGGAGACAGGGCTTGTGTCTCTCTTGATCTGCCAAGTTATTAGTCCCTGCCATATATCAGGGATCTAATAAATGTTGCCGGAATGAAAAAGAACCGAAGGACAGTTCTTTGCAATAGGTAGAGGAAGAAGAACAAAACTTTAACAATGGGGAAGATGTCTGGAAATCTCAACGATGTGCTTCTCTTGGAGGGGTGGTCTCCTCTCCGCCAAATGCCAGCAAGTCAGACTCAGAGATGATAAGCACATGAGACCACCAGCTGTTCATAGGGAGCTCAGGAACTCAGGCCTGCTGGGTCCCGCCCAGGCTGGCCAAGGAGGGAGGCCTCTGTCATGGCCAGTTGGGTCTCACCCCCGCCGCTCAGTGCTGGATTATGATCTCCTTCTGGTCCCCGACTCTGTGACCTTCACAGGCAAAAGGACAACTAAGAATAAACATCCGACTCCAAATTACACTGTGCATCTCAATGGAGACAGGACAGAATGTATTAGCCTCTGGGTCTGATTTAATGGGTTTAACAGATTTTTAAAAATTAAAGTCATCTCAATTTTATAATAAAAAAATGAGTGGAACTATGACCAAACACAAAAGTGGTTCTACCAGCTTTGTGTTGGGGCTGTTAACTTGCATACGGGAATGATGACAACACAGCTTCAGACGTAACTGAGAGGTGAAGGGGAAAAAGGATTCACAGCACTGGCTGAAGATATAAACAAATTCAAGTTTCGGGAAAAACACCAAAGGGCTAATTCAACTTGCCAAATACATCCTCCGAAACCCAGCAAGCCGCAGGAACCCAAAGACACTGAAGGACACTGGGTTGGATTGTGGTAGCGTTGAGGAGGCCTCCTCAAGGCATGGATTGCCACACCGAGACCAACATGGCCCCGTGGCCACACACTGTGTACTGATGGCCGCTGTTTGGCACTGAGCAGGTGATGAGGAGAAGGAGGCAACCCAAACCAAGGCCATTCACCTAACAGAACAATGGTGACCCTCATCCAGGCCACCACCATCTTTGCCTGAAATACCACAACAGCCTCCAAACTAGTAATCCTCTGGCTTTGACACTTATTCCAAGCAAGCTTCAAAAAATTGTTTATCAGCTCATGCTCCCCGCCCCCTTCATACTTCCAATGAATTCTTTAATCTTCCATTGTAATTCAGATAAAATCCAGCTGCCTTGTTGTCACCTGGGAAGCTCAGCGTGACCTGGCCTTGGCTTACTTCACCTTTTCAAATGCCCATCTCCCCTCCCTCTGTGTCCTAGTCATGGGGGCTTCCATCAGCTCCTAAAAATGTTTACTTCTGTCTTGGCTCCTGCCTTTGCACTTGCACTTCTCTGTGCCCAGCTGGTACAGAGCTTGCTGGTTTTTATTCTTGAGGCCTAACTTCAGTGTCCCTGCCTCAAAGAGGAACCCTCCATCCATAGGGTTTCTCCCCTCCCCTATTACTCTGTGACAGAGTATCGTATTCTTTACACCTTTCATAACAACTCTAAGACTGTGTAATTCTTTCTTTTAATTATTATCTGGATCTGCTACTGGGATGGAAAATTCTAGACAGGAATCCCATCCATCTTAGCCACCCCTGTGTCCCTGGTTCCCGGGGCAGACTGGCACAGAATAGGCTTTCAATAACTATCGGCTGAGTGAGTGAACAAGCAATCAGAGGGCACGGATTGGTGGATTTACATAAAAGGGCCTGGCTGGCGTGGCTCAGTGGTTGAGCATGGACCTATGAAACAGAAGGTCACAGTTCAACTCCTGGTCAGGGCACATGCCTGGGTTGCGGGCTTGATCCCAGTGTGGGGCATGCAGGAGGCGGCCGATCAATGATTCTCATCATTGATGTTTCTCTCTCTCTCTCCCTTTCCCTTCCTCTCTGAAATCAATAAAAATATATATTTTAAAAAAAGGTATAAGGGTATAAAGGTATAAGAGAAGGGTGACGGGTTTATACAAACATATGTAATGGCCATTTGTAAAAAACTTAAAAATTAGCACTGAAAGATAATCAACCAACTTGTAATTACCATCAGGCATGAACTCCATAGGTTTTAGCATGATCTGAATTGTACATTCAGCTTACTTGCTAGCTGATCATCTCTACTTTTAGTTTCCACTTTTCCCCTTCTGCATCTTAATTCCTAACCTCTAAACTACAGAGACAATATGACAAATCGAAAGAGAGAAAAAATGAAGGGGGAAGGGATATTATTACAAAAAACTGAACAGTAAGATAAATGGTAATGCTAGTCATTAAAACTTTAATAATAAAAAAATCAAACCAGTTGGTTGAGAAATAGCTGTGAGACTCAGCTAAAACGGAGTGATTGATTGAAGGCAGGTCTATGCTACCAGTATGACAAAGCAAAGACTGCCTAGGTAAAATTTATATCATTCGGTAGGCCACACATTATTCTAACTCATCTCTCCAGATGTATGACATTTTGGGCTTGATTATAATATGCTGTAAATAAAGATTACTCACCGTGTCTGCCAGCTAGGAAAGAAGAACAAAGGAGATTAGGTTATTATTTGGTAGGAGAACAGAATTCTGTCCTGCGTGGGAAAATCAGGGCAGCTGAGATTCTGCAGTGTGTGCTTTTTGTAGATGACTCAGAAATCAAAGCATCAGATAGGGTTTGGAGAAAATGCAGATGCATCCCAGCATCTTGGCACAAGCCCTGCGCCTTCCACAGGGAATGGGAATGGAGAGGTGGGACCATAAACAGCCATAACTCAGCGGCCTGCAGCCAGCTGTCAAGGAAAGAACGCTGGCCCGGGAGGGAACATTATGTTGCAGGGAGGGGCACAGAATTTGGAAAGTTAAAAGGCCCTATCCTCTCTTTACTCGAAATTTCCCCATGTAGATTTCTATAGCTCTCAATGATATTTGTATATACACACACACACTTAAGTGTGTGTATAAACATCAGACATAGATTTATTCTGAAGCAAATGAAGCTTAAGTTTTAGGTCTGTACTGCCCAACATGGAAGCCATTAGCCACATGTGACTTTAGATTTTAACTAGTTCAAATGAAATTAATATAAAATTCAGCTTTTCAAGTGCTCAGAGTCACGTGGCTAGTGGCCACCGTATTGGACAGTGCATCGGAACATTTCCATCCTTAAAGAAAGTTGTACTGGACGGCACAGGTTTTGCTCTCTCACCCGCTGTGGCCCCTTGCAAGGCCCTGGGCGGGCCCCTAGCCATGGGCTCATATGAACACATACTTTGATGCAGAAATCATTGATTGTGATTTCCTTTCTTGTTCTAAAGAACACTTACTTTTGAAATAATTTTGTACCCTCTTTTGGATTAGTAATTTTCTATCGAGCCCCTCAAATTTTAAAAGATCAGGCCTCATCATACTTGGATCTACTCTTGAGTCTTCATAGTTCACATGACTCCCATGTCAAAAGGCCTGCTGTGCTAACTCAGCCCCAAAGCGGCCAGCCTTCATGACACAATGTATATATTTTGATTCCCACCATTGATGGTTCCATTCTGCTGCATAAAGGCAGAGTTACGATCAGCCCTGCAGCCCTGGCCAGGTGGCTCAGTTGGTTGGAGCATCTTTCATATACCAAAAGGTTGTGGGTTTGATCCCCCGTCAGGGTGCATATGGGAGGCAACCAATCCACATTTCTCTCTCACACTGCTGTTTCTCTCTCTCCCCCTTTCTCTCCAAAATAAAATTAAAAAATATCCTCAGGTGAAGATTTAAAAAGAAAAAGTCAACCCCACGTTCAAAGCTTTTCAGTCTGTATCTTAGAGACCAATGCCCTCTACAGAAATCAGCTCTACTTTGTTTATTTTTCTTCCCCAAAATGCCTTGAGGAGAAAGTTGATTCTTTATATCAGTCATAATGTTTATTTGGAAAGTCAATGAGCATGTGTAGATAAACATTAAATACTCAACTCTCTCCTGATCTTGTACATGGACTTCCTTTGATGGTGGTAACACCTATGTTGGTAGGACAAGCTGCCATAAGGGTCTTAAAGCCAATTCAAAAGAGTGAGCATTTGCCAAATCAAAATACCTTTTTGCTTTTAAAATTTTGAGAGGAAAAACTACTGGCAGAATGAGTAATTTTACAAGTAAATCAGTCCAACTAAAAGTAATCACGCACACCTTCCCAGGTATTTCCAACCCTATAAGCCAAAATCTGGGCTCCCAAACACCAGGACACCTTATCATCACAGCTTCTTACGCGTCTGTCTCTTTCACACCAGGTGAATTCAATCTTGTCAGCCAGGGTCAGGAGTTAATAATCATTTTAAAGTGTTCACTGTGATTGTCCATTGATTGATTGATTTCACCATCCAGAGAGTTCTGACCTCATATCTCAATTTTCCCTAGAAGCACTAGATATATCATTACTTAGTGGTTGGAAGAGGTTCCATTAAACATGCTGGCAGCAAGAGAGGGAGTTCGTTAATAGTCACCAGTCTATGCTGACTCAAAATATATGCGGTGACATCTCTAATTTTAAGAAATTGGCTGGTAAATTGTCTCAATTTTGAGTGCAGAAATTGCTGCTTTTCTTCTATGCATGCTGACAACTTGGGTGATCATTTTAAGCAGGGTACTTACGACTGTGGTCCCGCACATACTGAATGAGCTCACACATCTACAGTTCAAAAATAAAACAGAATTAACCAACAGACTGCCAGATCCTGAAGTTTAAAAATAAAATACATTTCATGGAGTGCTTGGAAGGAACACTCCATTGGAGTCGGGAGATACATACGGAAAACGAAGCCAATCCTTTGGCCCCTTTCACACCCTAGGAAAACAAACAAAATGTGGTTTCACTGCTCTCCGCACATACATCAGGAGCCAGAATGCGCACCAACATTACTCTAAGAAAAGGATAACTTTTTAAAGTTTTTATTCTTATTAAGTTAGAGGGGGAAGAAAGAATACACGTAGATATTCCTCACCTAATTTGCAACAACATTCTAAGGGGAATAACCAATAAGCAGCAAGTTTGATGAACACAAACTTCCAAAGGCTATTTTCCTCCGACCCCATGTCTTGTTAAGGGCTGTCCAATATCTAAGGATGGAGCTGACCACTGGTCACTGGACCACCCAGATGTCTGCCCCTCCTCAAGACAGAGGTTGGGAGTTCCTCAATGTCATGTTTTGTCTTGGCCACCAAACAGGAGCTGAGCTGAACCTTAATCTGTTCCCATCATCGGCTGGAGGACAAGGGACCAGACTCAATCTGACATCTGGAAAGGTAATCCCAATTGTCTTTCATAAATGAATATACCTACCTACATACATATATCTATCTGAGAGAGGATAGAAAGAACAAAGTGGCTCGAATTTCATGTGTTAATCCCATCTTTGAAACAGGAAGAGTCTGGCTAAGAGAGACACTCAAAGAAAAATGCAATGGAGCCCACCCAAATTCCTGAAGAAAGCAAATTTCATGTCAACGAAACTTCGACCGTTTATTCACTAATTTATTAATTTCCTCTTACCTTCCTTCATTTGCTGATCATTTATTGAATGTAGGAAGAAGACAAGGATTGGACAGATGAATAAACTGTGCTGATAGTTGAGAAATCTCATTTTAGTCTTTATACTGTTCATTTACTCCCTCAGCTCTCTCCACCTCCCAAGAAATGGCAACGGATATTTAACTGGCATCTTTTTGCTTCCTCTTTCTGAGCACATAAAGGTGGAAAATAGTTGCCAGAGACAGAAAGTATGTACATTTAGACAGAGAAGACTCCATGCACTGACTTTTTATTTGGAAAAGGATCTGGTCTGATTTATGGCTTTTCAACTCACCTTGCGTCCAGGAGGTCCCAGCTCCCCAGGGGATCCCGGTTCTCCAGGAAGTCCAGCGGATATCTCAAAGCAGAAATTATTTACTTTAAAATTATATTTATACATATGTGTGTGTGTGTTTGTGGGTTTGGGCATTTTAAGTTTCAAAGGCAATTCACTTTCATTTTAGAAAGAGATGTACAAAAAGCACACGGAAGGAAAAAAGTCCTCAGTAATACCTTCTCCCCCAAATAATGCTAATATTTTTGTGTCTTTTCTTCTAGTCTTTTATTTATTTTCTTGGTATTAATCTATATGTTCTTTGCTCAATTTTATACTTTTTTTCCCTGTTGCCTTGAAACTAAATATGTATCTCTGGACACTTTTGTGTTACTAAATATTCCTTTGCATAATCCCTTTTCCTGGCTGCATAGTATTCCAATAGCTACTAGTAGATACACTATGATTTACTTAATCAGTCCCTTACCATTGGCACTTGAGTTTCCTGTTGTTGTAATAAGCAATGCTTCCATAAAGGTATATGTGCAATTCTGATTATTTCCTTGGGAAGATTGCTAGAATTGGAATTGATGGGCTAAGGGAGAAATTTATATCTAAATGAATTTTTATCTAAATTTATTTAGTGACTTTTACTTTATTTATAAAAATGAAAAACAAATGAATAAAAACCCCAGAAATACAAAAAAATTTAATATAGAAACCCTTGAAACAACAATAAGAAAACATTTAACAGTTGGCTGAAAATATCTGTAGCAAAATGGGAAATAGCAACAGTCATAAAAACAACAGTGGTTAACACTGACTGTATGCCAGGAATTTTTCCATGTTCACTCAACAATATAATTTATCATAAGGAAAGCTAGAATTTAGTTTAAAAATTTGAACAATATTCCTTTGTTCATTCAAAGTGCCACATAATTTATAACCTTTATAGGAATAAAAAATGAAGTTGTCTAAAATCAACTTAATTTGTAAAAGCAATGGCCCACGGAACAGCAAATAATTATTGATGCCCTTTGGGTATTCCAATGATATTTATTCACAGTATGCTGGGTTATGTGGAAAAAAACAACAAACTTACTGATCTCGTTTCTTTTCTCTTTTTTTAGAAGCTATAGATTAACCCCTCAGGAGAAAACGGTAGATGGAGCATCTGCATTTAATTTTGAACCCTCCCAATGTCTTACTACAATAATAGTAAGTGGATTTTTTTCAAGGCAAAACCACCTCCACAAAAACCCGAAAAGCATGTAGAGAATGAGAAAGGAGATAATAGCCATGAAATTTTGGAGGCAGGAAAGCAGATGTTTAAGTGTTAAATGACTTAGCAGATCTGAAAAAGCTGAAGCCTAAGCCAACAGCAGGAAGAGCCAAGAATTCTTGTGTTTTATAACAATCCCAGAAGGCTCAGAAATTGTCAGCACCAGGTATCTCTAGATGTAGAGGCAAAAGGGAGAGGCTAAGTTAAGGGTTGGTTGAAAATCATCTTAGGAATGCAACAATTCTCTGGGTGAAGGTTCCTTCTTCCATCCCAGACAATAAAACTGAGTTGTCTACGCTAGGGACCTCCAGGAATAGTTGAAGGCCAATGGCACCATCCTGAGAACAGAGATCATAGGAAGGCAGGTGAAATAGATGTGGGCCCTTAGCTCTTCTTTTCCATGTGGTCCTAGGAAGCTGGCAGCCAGACCTCCACCCTCAGGTAGGCAACTGCAAGAATCTTCTCAGGAGAATCTGACTAGACAAAGAAGGAAGACCTAAGATGCTGGTACCAGAGGTTTGCTAAGAACTCAGCCAGCTCGCTTTTCAGTGAAACTTGTGGCTGACTAGCCCCACGTCCTTGAGGCTGCCAATCAGCCTTTTTGTTCTCAATAGGAAGAGAAATCCCATTCTCCAGACATATGTTAAATATAGAGAAAAACGGGGGTGTGGGGGGGCTGTAGGAAACAGATTATTCAGGCAAAGGACTTAAAAAATACTAATTTATATCCTCAAGAGAGGTAAGAAGAGGCATTTCAGCCATGAAACAGGAGCAGAAAAGTATAAAAAAGGCATAATCAAAGAGAAAAAATGAACTCTTGAAATTAAAATATAAGAAGAACATTGTGAGATAAAGTCAAAAAAATCTCCCAGAAAGTAGAGCAAAGAGACCACCTGGAAAATAAGAGAGAAGAGATAGGGGCCGAGGGATTGCCATGTTTTCCTGACAGATCTTGTGAAATTACTTGATTCTTTCAACCAGTGGTTCTCAACTAGAGAGAATTTTGAAGATCTTCTACAGGTGCCATTTGACATGTCTGGAGACATCTTTGGCTGTCACAAGGGGGATGGAGACAGTCGTTGCTGTTGTTGGCATCAAGTGGATAGAGGACAAGATGCTGCTAAATATACTAGAGTACACAAGACAGCCCCTCACACCAAAGAGTCATCCAACCCAAAACGTCACTACTGATTTGAGAAAACCTGCCTTAACGTATGTACATGTGTAAAGTTAATAAAAATATAAGTACATAAAACACACTTGAATACACAGAATAAGACAGGTTGAAAATCACGGCAAATTAAAAATAAAATTCTTCAGTTGGTAAAACAAAGCAAAACAAAACACCAAGGTGAAGATTTAGAAAAACTTAAACTGGGAATGTAAGCATTCCAAGAGAACTAAGGAGGCACTCAACATTTAAGGCAAAGCTTTGGCAACATCTTCCAATAGAAACATCAACTCTGGGAGGGAAAACCTGGAAGTTTTCAGTGTTTCAACTTCAACAATACAGAGATGAAAAGCAGTGTGACAGGTGAAATAAGCAAGTTTCAAACAGTGATAAATTGCTCAATGTGGGAAAAAGAAGAAATTCAAGGAACCAAAGGCCAGGAGAAAAAGTTTATATATCGCCCACTAGTTTGTTTGTTTTAAAAAATGATTAATGTGCCATGTGTGGGAGGGGGGGGGGGAG
>NW_006295559.1:5096395-5152991 GCF_000327345.1 Myotis davidii | reverse complement strand
GACACTCCAATGCAGATGGCATCTAGATTGATTTCCAGGTCTTTTCCAATTATATTTCTAATTATATCAGTCTTCATTTTTTTTATAAAGAGCATAATGTTAAAGGATAGTCATCCAAAAATAGGTATGAGGAAAAGATTTATAGCTGGGAAGCAGTTCTCTTGGGAGAAGCAGGATGGAGAAAAAGAGCAGGTTCTTTATTTGCACCCCTAAGCCCTACATAAACAATCCCTAATGTTCTTACTATACTTTGTAAAAACAAACAAATAAACAAAAAACAAACAAACAAAAAAAACTACCCAGAAGCAAATGAACTCTGATGACAAAACTGGAGCACCACCTCTAGTCTCAAAGTCTATCTATCAGATTCCGTGTTTTTCTTTTCCTGCCTGGTGTTAAGAGCCGTTTGCCTGATCAGTGCTGATCCGAACAAGAGAGACAAAGAAGGTATCTGAAGACAATTCCCATCAGCTTGTCCCTTTCCTAAAGCAGCCATCTCAGCTCATACCGAGCCTCGGATACAGCAAGAGTCAGCAGATGCAAATATCCATTCCTGAGCCACAGGAACCCAGGGATGCTGGTGAGAATTACTGCGGACTTGTGTTTAGTCTGAATGATTCAGAGCATCAGGCAATACCTAACTCCCGCCACGGAATAATAAAGACACATTCAGTTACATAAGAAACGGGAACTTTCTCTCCACGCTCAAGAGATACCCTCTTGAGCTCAATAAAGAGAGAGGGTCTTTCAGGGTACACACCGCATTAGAGCATTTTAACAAAACCTTTCTAGTGAACACAATATGCCAGTGGGCATTAGCTTGCACTAAATCTGCCAGGGAGACGGGATTAAACTGGCCGTATTTTGGCAATGGAAAACATATTTCAGAACACTAGGCCACTTTAAAAACCACCACCAAAGACCTTATTTCCAGTGTATAGGAGGCTACTTTGGCAGCCGGAAGGGGTGAACTTGCTCACTAAAAGCAAACAGTCATCCACCTTCTTGCTGGCATTGAAGGATGAGCAATATTCCCTTCCCCAAGTTTGCCTTAAACAAACACACACATTTTACAAGTCTTTGGAAACAACTCAAAATGATTGGGAAAACATTGAAGAGGACTTCCCACAGCAGCCGAGGTTGTAAGCATCGAAGAAACTTACCATCTGGCCTCTAGCTCCCTTGGGTCCTGTTTCTCCTGGATCACCAGGGTCCCCAATCTCACCCTGAATAAGTTCAAAAAAATAAAATAGTTAATAAAATCAAAGAGAGCTCTCAATGTGTTTTTAGAAGTAATTCCAACATGAAGATGTTTTCATATACATTTTTATCTTTAACAGTCTTCTTTGAGGTGTCTTCCCCATTTTCATAGCTGTCTGCCCAGCACAGCGGTGCTCATTGTTTTACTCCTGTCTTTCCAGTCAGAACACAGCCTCTTCAGAGGCATGAACTGTGCCCTTGACGTTGTCCCCTGATCCCGTCATGGGACCTGGCATTTACTGAGCTCAGTCAACGTTTCTAGCAAAAGTGAAAGCTTAAAGGTAGAGGACAGCATTGCTAACTTATCACCTGAAGGTGATTTCTAAACACATTGGGAAAACTGGGGCAGGCGATATCAGATAATTTTGGTTTTCCTTACTTTTTATTTTCTTCCCTTTGAACAAAGAAGAAACTAGATAGGGCAGAGGAGAAGGACCATAGGTGCAGAGGAAAATAAATAGGGTAATTTCTTCCCTTCCCTATGAATTAAAAAACTAAACATAATTTTTTTATTTAAAAAAACCTGCTGTCTTCCCTCCTTTCCCCTGTAAAGATTTTTAAATTCATTTATAACGAACTGCCCTTCTATGATCCCTTGTGCATCTCATAACCCAGAAGTGTTTCTGATCGATCTCTAGTTAGAATGAAGCACACAGTACCTTAGGCCCACCTTCTCCAGGGAATCCTTCTTGTCCCTAGAATGGACAATATGGAAAATTAATATATGCATATATCACCAAGCTAGGCTTAGACTGAGCTTAATTTTACCCAGCCTTATTTTGCTTTAGTTGCTCCTGAACCAAGGAAAGGTTGAAAACAAACGGTACAGCACTCTTTGAGAAACTGACTTCGACTTCTATGTTGGAACCAATATTTACTGGTTTCACTAAAATGTTGTGGCAACAGGAAGTAAGTGGGTAAATGTATCCTGTGGAGGAATTACATGTCAGCGCTCCTCCTATAGGCGTGTCTCAGGGAAGCTGGTTATTTGGCCACGTGTCTCTGAAACTGTCCTCTGAAAACGGATTTCAGTGGAGAAACTGGGAAACCTGGAGTCTAAACTCACTCTTTCATTTTCTGCTTCTTTGCCTACCTTACTTTGGCCACAGACCATAGTTGAAGACATATGATAACCCCCATTTGATGAAATTTTTTTAAAATTTAAAATAAAGTTTATTTTCTCATCATTAAATGTAGTATCTCCTCAAATATATATAAAATACAAAAGAATAGAAACAAGAAAAGTCACCCACTTCTCATTACCCAGAATCTCATTACTCATTATAAATGCTGGGTTGTATTTTCTTTTAGCTATTTAAAATGCATTTGAGCACAATTGGGATAAATGGTGTGTTTCTCCCCTGACTGTACTCTGATTTTTTTTTCTTACTTGATATATCACATAATGATGTCTTTATATAATTATAAACTAAATACATTCATTTTAAAAAGTAGCTAATGTTCCAATGCTGTAGGCTACTTAATATTTCCCTTTTTATGAGATACTAAGATTGCATCATTCCCACTGGGATTTCACTTGGAATTACACTGATTCTTTATAATGTTCTAGCCTTTATTCATTGAAGTTTCTCTTTCACATTTTGGTAATTCTTTGTCATAGGTCCCAAACATTTTACATAAAGAATATTCTTTTCAAAAAATATATGTTTTTATTGATTTTAGAGAGAGAAGCAGGGAGAGGGATAGAGGGATAGAGACAGAAATATCGATGAGAGAGAATCATTGATTGGCTGCCTCCTGCCCGTCTCTAACTGGGGATCGAGCCTGCAACCCAGGCATGTGCCCTGACCGGGAATTGCACAGGTGACCTCTTGGTTTATGGGTCGATGCTCAACCACTGAGCAACACCAGCTGGGCAGAAAGGATATTCTTCACTTTATTGTTTTTTGTGGGTGTTATTAGGATTTCCAAGTAGTTACTATAAATATATATAAATTACTGGTTTCGAGAAACTTGTCTAGCTTACTTCCAGACATTTAAATATTCAGTGACAAATAAAACTATCTTTCTGATGTAGCTGAAATGCTTTTTGTTACTACTTGGCCCACTGCACTTATAAAGGCCCTGTGGAACCTCTCACTAATGGCTAGAGTAAACAGAAGAGGAGGAGTACACACTTTGGAATCCTCCCTGAGTGCACTCGAGCCAGAGTTGCTCCGATTCAATGCACTGTTCAGGCCGGAACCAGTCAGGCCCTGGCTGCCCGTCTCTGCAAAGACCAGAATGCTGACTTCCAAGTTTCAATTGTTGCCTGCACCTTGAACCACCAGATGGTTGTGTGTGTGTTTTATTTCCACTCCATTCCCCATAGTATATCAGCAAATAACTGATCAAAATCTCTCTCTAAAAGTCCCAAACTGCCTAGCTCTCTGCTTTCTTTTCCCTCTTCAATGTGGCAAATGAAAACCACACAACAAAAGATACACAGAAAATGTCCAGCTTACTGCTGCCAACCTTACCTTTGCTCCTTTACTTCCGATGCGGCCATACCCTGGGCTGCCATCACCACCCTGTAAACAAAGCGTGTAATCACAGGCATCCCAGACTACAGCCAGACGCAGGCTTGTTCACAAAAGAGCTAGACAGCCAGCTCTGGGGTTTGATGAGGAGAAATTAGGAAGCAGGGTTCTCTGGGGAAGGCCACTGGCATTTGGTGATAGTGGCACTAAAGACGTCTCTCAATAACATATTCAGCACTGTCCCTTAGTCTCATCTAAAAAGTAGGAATAATAATTATACCCAGTCCTGGTGTGATTATGAGGATTAAACATTTCTGGCATGTAGTCATCTCAAAAAAAGGAAGTAGTGGTGTTCTCCCTTCCAGAGAATACCTGTATTTTAATACCGTAACACTAATCCATCTTCACGTGGCCAAATAAAAATAAGATCTAAATGCCTGGCCACTGGCTACTGTTGGACCCTTGTAGAAGGCCTTAGTGAGACGTCCTCCAAGCATGGGTTGGGTTTCTGATGAGAGGGTTCTGATGGGAGGAAAGACTGGAAGAAGGACTATGGGAATGCTGACGACAAGTTCTGTCCACTTTATGATGTAGCTTCAAGAGCACCCTGGCCAGGCTGTTTGGTACCTGGGAAGCTGCCACCTTGGAAAAGCTGGCCAAGGAGCTAATCCAAGATGAGGATAACATCTCCATTTCTAGAGAGCTGTAAGGCTAGACTGGGATGGATTCTCTCACACTCTCTCCAGAGAACCACACCTGCTATCCACTGAACATCGCAAGGGCAATCATTTTATCTCAAAGATAAAAGGTGATGCTGAAACAAACCGGTGAGCCCCGAGGACCAGGCAGGCCAACAGCTCCTTTTTCTCCCGGATCTCCAGATTCCCCCTGTTAAACAGAACAATGAGATGCATCCTTGTTAGGTTGTTTTTTGTAAAATGAAATTAAAACGGCACTAAGACAACACTTTTTAACTGCATCCATGTATATCACACATTCACAATGGGTGTGTGGCCAGGACTGGGAATTGTGCAACCAATACCAGAAGAACTGGCTCTGAGGTCTCCTCTATTGATCAGTGAAGCCTCAACAAGTCTGATGTATTGTTTAGTGCAAGTTGCCATCTTAGCTGCTCAGTGCCACGGGGAAGCCTCATACCATTCGTCAAGGAGGAAGCCCTGCACTATTTAAGAAAAGTAACAAAACTGCGATCCATGATGATCCTTGCAAATCACCTAGCTACTGCAAAGACGACAGATTTATTAATCTAGTTTTAAGGTTTGACCTGTCAATCAACATAACCAAAGTAGCACAGCGTCCCTCACAATTGTTTCTGACTTCTGAATCCATCTCAGTATTATGTTGAGGAAATTCCAGCTACTTGGGAAAGTTGGCACAGGTTTACAAAAGAAGGTTAACCCCTTTTCTGGAAAACAACAACGAAAAAACTTTCCAAGTTTTAGATTTTAGATTTACAGAAACATGAAGACAGTACCTAGAGTTCCTCTTTGCTCCTATTGACCATTACATTAGTTACAGCAGTAGGGTACATTTCTCACAATAAATGAATGTTGATTCATTATTATCAACAAAATCCCATACTTTATTCAGCTTTCCTTAATTTTTACCAAATATCCTTTTTTTTGCTGTTGTTCAGAACCCCTTGCCATGTCTCCTTAGACTCCTCTAGACTGTGAGTGTATCAAATATTCCTTGTTTTTGATGACCTTGACAGTTTTGAGGAATACCGGTCAGGTATTTTGTAGAATGTCCTTCCACTTGGGTTTCTCTAATGTTTTCTTCTCATGATTATGGTGAATTTTTTGGGTTTGGGGGATAAAGACCACAGAGGTAAAGGGCCATTCTCATCACAGCATCTCAAGAGTGTGTACCTTGTCAACATGGCTATCACTACTGATGTTAACCTTAATCACCCGACTGAGGTAGTGTGCGTCAAGTTCATTCATTGCCTAGTTTCCCCCACCCCTGCCCTTTGCACAGTGTAGTCTTTGGAAGACACAGTGTGGAAGTGGGTAGCCCACACTGAGTGGGAGTGGTTAACTCATTTGTGAGGACAGAAAGGCAACACAGTAAGTGTGAGAAGTGCAAATGGACAAACGTTCACCAGCACTGAGCTCTGTGGTGAAAGAGAAGAGGGTTCCATGGAAGGGAAGCAGATCACCTGCCCTGATGCCTTTCCTTGTGGTTAGCGGCTCTCAAAGTGTGCACACGCTGATACCCTTGACCTCTCCCTCTTGAACACTGCTTCACAGCATCCAGTGTGCTTTTGTTTCTTTCCTGTCCTTTCCAGTAAGTCACTCTGTCTTCTCTTCTCCTCCTTACAAACAGATATTTCCAAGAGTCCAAATGACTCTGAAATCATCTCCAATTAGCCCTAAACCCTTTCCTTCTGTGATGTGTTGCCACCCATGTTGGAAGCCCATGAGTCATCTAGCCCGCTTCCCTCCGATTCAGTTTCCTACTGGAAGAGTCCCACAAAGCCATCAGGAGCTGCTCCTGTCCTCACCCTGTTAAATCACACGATCATTGCTTGTCTTGAAAACTGTGAACATACCAACTAGTCTCCTGGCTTCCAATCTCACAGCCTTCAAAATAGTTCTACACTGTGTTGCCTCTTCAAATCTTCCAAGTCTGGCTGTATTCATGTACTCCATTCAAAAATTGTAAATAGCACTGTACCAACTACTTGTATGTAATAAAGTCAGTAACCATGGACATTCTTATTCTTTATGTGCTCACCAGACAGGATCATTGTTCATTCCCCAGCTACCCATTCCCAGGATTTTCCAACCCTGTGCTTTCCCTTGCCCTATTTCCTTCTTTTTTTAAATGATAATGGTATCCTTTTTTATTTTTTGTTATTATTATTTTTTATCCTCACTCAAGGATATTTTTCCATTGATTTTTAGAGAGAATAGAAGAGAGAGGGAAAGACAGAGAGAAACACATCAACTGACTGCCTCCTGCATGAGCCCCAACCAGGACCCAGGCCAGAGAGGAGCCTGCAACCAAAGTATGTGCCCTTGACCGGAATCGAATCCTTTGGTCTACAGGCCAACGCTCTATCCACTGATCCAAACCAGCTAGGGCTTGCCCTATTTCTTTTACCTGAAATTTCCAATGCCCATCTCTGCTTTCCAAAGTCCTTCTTATCTTCTAAGGTCCATTCAAAGTCTGTAGCTACTACGATGTCTCTTCTCCCAGTTCAAAAATATTTCTGTGAGCACTATTTTAGTCCCACATTCCTGACTAGTTGATGACAGAGATTATTGTCCTGAAAATATTCTAAATTCTGTGGGGTTGGTTCCATATCATATTTATCATTGTACAACACAGAAACTCTCCCAGGAATCAAATATGTACTGAGCACTTATTATGTGCCAGTTACTGTTATAAGCACTAGGGATGCATCAGTAAGCAAAACAGGCAATGACCTGTGCTCTCCCGGAGCTGATTTCCTAGTCCCGCTGCATGCCACTCCAGTGCCTTTGTCTTAAAAGGTGTTCAGGAAAGGTTGGTATGAATGGAGGGAAAAAATAATGGAAGAAATAACAGTGTGTATGAATGGAGAAGAGAAGAAGGGAGGAACAAAAGGGAAGGAGGGAGGGAGAGAAGAAGGGAGAAAGGAAAGCAAGCCCCCAGAAGAGGCCCCCTTCCCTGAGGTCCCTTAGCTCAGATTGGGAGGCGCCCCTGTTGAGATGATGCTGAGCTGGAATCCCTGACATCATTCTGGTCCACACCCACATCCTTAGAAGTTGCTGGCTCTCTAAGAATCAAGCCAGGGTGTAGGGGCAAGGGGATCTGTTCTCCTTTCTGCTGAAAGGGCTCTGGCTAATACCACCAGGCACATTTCCCTTGAGGAGAAAAGCTGAACTTTGGTGGGTATAAGGAATGTGACCTACTTTATTTCCTTGGCTTCCCAAATGGCCTTGACTCCCGGCCTTTCCTCCTGGTCCTGGAGGCCCCTGAAACAAAACAAGAATTGCAAATTTAGCAGAACATACAGCAACTTTCCTTTAAACCATTTGTGTCTCTGCTAGGAGGAAAATGAACCACTTGTGGCAAAAAGACTTGTGGCTTTATTGATTCCTGCTTTGGAAAAAAAAAAGTATCATAGCTGTCAAGTAAAGACTGGTAAATAAAGGGAAATTAATAAAGTAATTCATGCCAGATGTTGCCTAAATGATTTGAGCTTCCTCCCAAAGAGATTTTAGATTTTAAGCAGATGTTGCTAAGATGTCAACCATTTAAAGTGGGCATTCAAAATGACATTTGCCTTGAACAACAGTCTTCCCGGTTCCTTGCTTTGGTAGAAAGCATGTTGAGTGTGTGTGTGTGTGTTGTAAACTGATAAGAACAGATCTCTACCCTTGATCTTTGCCAAAAGGCCAAGAAGCAACGTGTGTGTGTGTGTGTGTGTGTGTGTGTGTGTGTGTGTGTTAAGGTAAACATCTTTATTGGCAAATACTATTATTTGTACAATAGAAAGATCAAGAAACTTTACTGAAAATAATTTGCAGTAATATGTTCAAGTAGTATAATATTCTGAAATAGTTTTCTCTTTCCTAGCAATAAGTTAGAAAAGCAAATGAATTTCCACTTACCAATGGGAAAAAATGTTATAAAATTCTTAAAATAAACTTAACAAGAAATATAACAAGACGTAAAGAAAGAAAGCTTTAACATCTTACTGAAGAATAAAACAAAACTTAAACTGATGGATAAACATACCACACATCTATATGGAAAGTCTATTTGATATAATAGAAGTCTCTCCAGCATTCTAAAAGAATGTTTTATTGGAATAGCTTTCAAGGTGAACATTTAAAAATCCCAATTCAGAGACAGCTCAAATGTCTTCTTATGTTATTGACATTATTGATCAGATTTTTCCTTTGGGTTATCAAAACATATGGCAACAGAAATCTCACTTGGTTAAAATGATTAAAAGTACTTTTAAACAGTCCTCAGTGAATTGACATCACTTTCACAATTATTTTTTTTACCATGGTTACTATAATTTAAAATAAATAAACAAAATCTGTACAATCAGCACGATACTTGGCAAATTAATTTTGTTCAGAAGAAAAAAAATGACATTAATCTTTTCACCTTAAAAAAACTAAACTGTAATAAGTTGGACATCAAACAATTTTCCTAATAGAAAAGATTGTTGAACAATGAACTCATTACTAAGAAAGATAACGTGATATTCCCACAGCTCTCCATCTTTTCCTCTCCCTTCTTTGTCTTAAAAGAGTCTCAATTTTTTCACTCTTCATAGCTCTCAACCTTTTTCCTTCTTCCAGGTGCACTGCTGCATGGAACCAGCTCCCATGACCTTTACGTTCAATCCGGTTGGCTTTTTTGCTCTTACCTTATTTGAGTTAGATGATGCATTCTTTGAAACTTTCCATTAACTCTGTACCATCAAGTTACCACGATCTTCCTGGTCCCTCTCTCATCTCTTCTCAGGAAACTTTGAAGGCACCCCTTCTTCTGTTTGCTTCTTAAATCTCCATGGGCCCCATCCTCTGACCTTATTTTGTCACTGTATCCCCTCTTCCTGAGAGACAACCCCATGGATCCACATACCACTTCTACAAAATGACTCCTTCATATATGCATCTCCAGTCCAAACCACTCAACTATCCCACAGGAATTGATTACCAAGATAATCATATTTACCATAAGTCCTGCTTAGTTTCATTTTTTTTTTCATTAAGAAATGGTGCCATTTTTACTCTCCCTGAAACCTAAGCCAGAAACCTAAGAATCACCCAGCCCCTTCCCTCTAGCTCATCTCTCAAAACCAAGCAGCTGCTACTACAATTCATACAGATTGTGTCCCCTCTCTGTATCCCCTCTCTGTACCCACCTCTCTTCCATTCCCATTACCATCACCTACTTTCTGGCCCTTCTTGTTTTCTGCGGAATTCCTGGCTTCCCATGGCCTGGCTTCTCTCTAATTCATTCCCCACTCCTTTCTCCTTTTGATTTAAAATGTCAGGCTGCTGCTATCACTTTGTCTGAAATTCTGAATTCTGAGTGACTTTCAGAATAAAGTGTTAGTACTTTATTAATATGTTAAAATCCCTGAAACGGTTGGTATTGCATGCCTCTGTAGTCATCTGTGACTACTTCAATCATTCTATGTTCATGCTCATCAAACCATATGAAGTCATCAAATACTTCTTGTGTCTTACATCTCCACACTTGTGCAAGTTGTTCCCTTAGCTTTGGTCCATTTTTCATCTAGGGCAGGGGTGGGGAACCTTTTTGCTGCCAAGGGCCATGTGAATATCTATAACATCATTCGCTTAATATAATTCACTTAATATAAATGAATATTGCTATGAAAAAAAGCCTCTAGATTTATTGAATTTTGAGTCCCACCTGTGGTTGCCTTGGCAGGGCCAGACCAAATGATTTCACAGGCCTTATATGCCCCACGGGCCAGATGTTCCCCACCCCTGATCTAGGAAGAAAAATAATCTCCCTTTCCTGAAAAGCTTATTTTTAGCATCACTGTTTCTAGAAGAATAGCAGAACACCGTACTTGTGTTGGATCTCACAATTGTTCCACAGATTCCTCTATTCTGTAGGCAACTGTTCACTTATTTCTGTCTCTCATCCACTAGGTAAAAGCCAGCACACTCCTTAAAGGAAGGGGCAAGTCCTATTGACTTCAGATCTCCAGAACTTTGTATAGAACCCACCACTTCACCCATCCTTTCATTTACTTATCCAACTTCCTATTTAGGAATGGTTCTCAGGAGAGAGAAAATCATGTGTTGACTTTGTTGGTTTTCCATATGGAATTTTCATGTACATCACAGAAGGAAGAAGTAGAGGGGTTTTAAGTGTTCAGTGGATGAGCATCGACCTATGAACCGGAAGGTCACAGTTTGATTCCCAGTCAGGGCACATGTCTGGGTTGGGGTTAGATCCCCAGTATGGGGCATGCAAGAGGCAGCCAATCAATGATTCTCCCTCATCATTGATGTTTTTCTCTCCCTCTCCCTCTCCCATTCCCTTCCTCTCTGAAATCAATAAAAATATATACTTTTTACAAATCAGAAGGTCAGCGAGGGGAGGCCTAATGCAAGAATAAACCACAAAGACACCTGAGGCGATAGTGATCTTGACAGCATCAGTCTATCCCACAGTCCATCTACATTGAACCACATGTGGTTCTCCAAATTCACCTTAATATCTTTTTCAATATAATCTGGTTCTTTTCCTTGGATGCCTGCCTTTCTCTCGTGGTCACCTGGAAAACACCTCCTTATCCTGCAAAAGCTAAATCATCTTCTAGTCCTTTAACTCCATCCTTCTCCCACTACTCTATGTTGGGCATAATTCTTTTTTTTTTTCTGGCTGGAACCTTTATTATTTCCAAAACAAGCATCCTATGTAACTTGAGGTGGTTCGAATAGTTATTTTTGGGTTACTGTAATAAATGCTGGTCAAAAAACACCAATCATCTTAATAATCATACACACTTATTTCATTCATTAAGAACTTCCAAATATAACTCTTCTGTGATAAAAACACACACACAAATGTCACAAGAGAGTTAAGTAATAGTCTATGCAGGAAAATTCTGCTAGGGGATATTTCTATTTTAACATTTAGCACATCACATCTCAATGATCTGTTTGCATGAATTTCCTTTATGAGCCTGGGAGCACTGGAGGGTAGGGTCTGTGTCTGACTCATCCATTTACCCTACTATAGGGCGTGACAACAGGAAACACTCAGTAAATGTTTGTAAATGAGTAAAATAAATGATTGACGGATCATCTAACCTAGATTATGCAGAATGATGAAATGCGATGATTGCAATACAGATTACATATTGTTATATGTTATTATTTTGGCTTTCCTTGCATTGGCTATGAGCATGCTTTGGGTATAAAATAAGCCCTGTTAAATTAGGTAACGCTGATGCAATATAATAGTAATAAACATATATATTGTGCTTACCATATTGTAGGCACTGTTCTAAGCACCTACATATTAAACCATTTCATTTTTACAACAATCCAATGAGGCAGCTACTATTACTATTATTTTATAGCAGATAAAACTGAGGCACAGAGAGGTTAAACAAACGAAGGCCCCAGAGTTATGAAGGCACAAGTCTGGAGGTCACACCCAGGAAGCCTGGCTTCAGATGCTATTGCCTTGACCACTATGCTATGCTTTGTAAAGATGAACTTCTACTTTGTATCCCAAATTTGCACTGAATAATTTCAACCTTCCTTGATATTGCATATGATTCTAGCCATTATTTCACTAAAAACCCTACATCTTTAAAGACTAATTGCAGCTCCTGTAGGAACCGGTATTTTGTGTCTGATTTCCCATTCCTTTTCTAGCCCATGGTTATGTGACTGTAGGACCTTTAGGTAAACCAAACAAGAAAAAAACAAAGGAAGGCACAAATGGATATGCCATGACTTTCTTTTCTTTTAAAAAAAATATTTTCATCGATTTCAGAGAGGAAATTGAGAGGGAGAGATAGAAACATCGATGATGAGAATGTGCCATGACTTTCAAAGTTCTTCTTTTGCATTGTGCCACGGACTGTATTTCTTTTATATCATAGCCATATACTGTGCTGGATTAGCACATGCTTGATTTATGCAAAATGCTCCCACACTCCATAAATTAACAAGCCTTCAGAACACTGTCAACAGAAATCACATCCTTTTTTCTAAATGTGTACCCTAAGAGCAACTTTCAAGCCTGCAATTAGAAAACACCCAGCGATCCCACCCGAGTGGCTGGTCCTTGTGTGTTATGAGGGAATACAAAGCCTGTGTCAGTGGATTTGGAGCCAGTGAAGAATAACACCCTCTTGTCCACCTGACTGTGTTTGTCTCTGTGGGTTTCCTTTGGAAACAACAATTACCAGATCTCATTCATCATGTCCTGAACATAGAAAACTCTACACATCTTTGAAATACTGCTTTCACTGTGTTGACAAGGGTATTTAAAGGAAAGCAAGCAAAGAGAGAAAACCATGCTTTCCAGCTAGATAAATGGAGGAGCTAGACCAGGGACAAGTGGTGCCTTTTGCTACCTCTGGCAATGCCAAGACGTTGAATGATTTATGACTATGACCGATCGTGCCAAGGCAAGATTAAAGGGGACTCACTCAGAAGCACACTACAGGGAAAATGGAATAACTTATTAAAGTAACAGCCACTTGGATACAATTTTGGATTCTAGAGCAAGGGAATTACTAAGCTCTTTGAATTTCAACCCATCTACATCTCAATATTTTATATAAACAGATGAGATAACCACCCAATATATGTTTCCCTTGGCTTTTTTTTTTAAATCCCAATTTTGTGCTGCCAGCAAGTGTTTAATGATTCAAAGATGTGAAGGCAAAATAGTTACTTTTCATCACTTTAATCCTACCGTAAAATTTTAAAATTTTCATGCTTTTTGAAGGAGCACATTCATCAAAAAATGGGGGGGAAATATCCTTATAAGTAGTAATTAATATGGTTTAAAATACTGTGTCATGAGATATAAGTTTATGCAAATAGTCTCTTAAACATTTGATGACTACATCCACTTACAGTGTTGGACCACTGCCCAGTTGAATGAATGGACACAAAGTAATGGATTGATTCCCTTTATCCTCCTGCTAACCCGGAGTCTACATCCCCACTATGTCTCATTCATTCATT
The DNA here is from genome assembly GCF_000327345.1 of Myotis davidii. Taxonomy (NCBI): domain Eukaryota; kingdom Metazoa; phylum Chordata; class Mammalia; order Chiroptera; family Vespertilionidae; genus Myotis; species Myotis davidii. The sequence goes on along the minus strand of NW_006295559.1, from coordinate 5,139,520 downwards.
TATTAATTGATTCATTACTCAAATATGCATTGAGCTCCACTGTGCAGCAGCACTGTTTTTCTGAACTCTGGAATATAGTATAAGCAAGATAAAGTCCTGGCTCTCACAGAGCTTACAATCTAGACGAGGGACAAAAACAGCTAAACAAACAAGTGTACACTATGATAGCAAGCAGGCAAGCGCCAAGTCATGGAGGACCTCGCTACTCCATGTGTGGTCCAGGGACCAGCGACAGCAACAGCAACCGCCCCTGAGGGATTATTGAAAGTACAGAATCTCAAGCCCACCCCAGACCTCCTGAATTAGAATCTGCATTTTAACAAGTTCTGAAGGTGATGCTTACACACTTCAAAGTTTGAGAATGCTGACGTGGGACAGTCATTCCCAACGCGGGCAGGTATATTAGAACCGCCTGGGAGAATTAAAGTTACTCAGACCTTGGCCTCGCCTCGGGATTCCGAGGTCAGTGGTATGGGGAGGGTCCCAAATGGTGGAGAGCTTTACAGTCTGCCCAGGAGATTCTCGGACGTAGCTAGGCTGACGCCCACTACCGGACTAGGTTGTATTTGGGATGCCTGGAAAACTGCTGAGGATTGAGATAAGGGGAGTGAGGTGACCTGATTTACCTGGGGCAGAGTTCTTAATTTCACAATAATAGTTGCGCTGCTGAGGCGAAGAGCTAGAAACCAGCTCTGTGTTGGACAGAACGACAGCCTGCTTAGCGAGCTAGGGGCCAGGGCGTGGTGTGGCCACGTTGAGCAATGAGGTCAAACCTAATACACTTTTGCTGGTTCACAGGCAATTGAGTAATCCACCTGCAGGAAAGAAACCGCAAGGACATCAACATGAAAGGCCAGATCCAAGCCAGAGGCGGCCACTTTCTCTCATCACATACCTGGGGACCTCTACTTCCCAGGCCTCCTTTTTCTCCTTCCACACCGGCCTCTCCTCTTGGGCCCTATGCACAGAGAATTAAAGCATTATTTTCTGCCTAAAAGAGAACACTCGAATATTGACTTGAATATTAAAATGGACATGCTAAGTCAGTGACAGGGACAGAAGAAATTGGAAAGAGAAGTCCACACATGTCTTTGGTTCTGTCTTGATCTGTTGAGCTCTCCCTCTTTTGGGGGTAGTGGGGGGAGGGCACGTGTCCAATCTGACAGACAGTTGGGCATGTGCGGTCCCAGTGAAGAAATACTGAACAGGTGAGTCTTTCAGCACTGCTTTCTAATTATCCTAAGCATCCTTATACTCCAATCGCATATGTTACGTTAAAAGAAAATAATCCTAAAAAGAAAAAAAGAATCCTTAATTATATAAGCCCCAAGACTGACATATTTAAATGGAATTTGTATTCAATAACCACACTGAAGACCGGTCACAATAAACAAGACACAGCATGCAGTGAGATGAAATTTAGACAGTTCTACTTCTGGAATGTTATACTGCTTATTAACTGTGGCTTCCATATGCTACGCAGACAAACCTGCCTGCTGTGTTTGGTTTTTGCATCTATTTTAAAATTATGTCATGAAAAAAAGTAAGAATCTATAAAGTGGAAGAAGGGATGTTAGAGTCATATGGCTTGTTTAGCATGAAATAAAGCCAGCCAATCCATTGAAATGCTTCCCCACAGCCCTAGTGGCAAATCTTTTTCATTTGAAGGTGGGAAAAGGAACTTTCCTTGGCCGGTAAGTAAGACAAAGAAAGGCCATCGAACTAGAAAGAGATAGAGGTCCAAGGAGCAAACTGTGTGCTGCTCTGAAATCTTGGTAAATGTGAGCAACGTTTCTCTTCTGAGATCTAAGGATATTTGTTTTGACCAACTTCCATGCACTGCCAACATATAATAGTCACTTTAGGGTTGTTTTTTTTTTTTTTTAACTATGTGGGTTAAAGCTTTGAAAAATTGCAGAACCCTGGCTTGTCCTGCATTTGCCAAACAGCAAAAATAATTCCTCAAGATTTCAAGACTGAAAAAAAGAAAGGGAGAGAGACAATATTCTTATGTTCTGTGGTCTGACTTTTTATTTTCATCGCAGCCTTTTCTAGGATTTCCTTTCCCTTCTCATTATTTCAGGCGACATCTTGCCCTTTCTGGCACATGTTTCCTCTTCCCTCATGTGAGCAGGATGAGAGCCAAACATGGCCTGTTCCTTGTAAAGCAAAGCAGTGCTGGAGGCAGCTCCCAGGAGAAGGGAGCTAGCAGGCACAGGCTGAGTGCCACACTACAGATCACCCCGCCGAAGGCCTCAGCTGTATTTGGAATAATTGTTTCCTAGTGTGGAGCCAACTTTTCTACAGCACAGCATCCAGATATGTAACACTGAGAGCTCACTGTGCTAAATTGGCCAAAATTCCCAATTTGGGGCTCCATGTTTTCCTTGGCTCAGGTCTCTGTAGAATACCCTAGTCAGCCTGAACTCAATAGCGGGGCGTTCTCTTCATGTTGCCCTTGAGCTCTGCCACAGATAAGAATCGCTCATGGACGCTGCCCAACATGTTCATTCTCCATGGGACAAAGCATAGATAAGGGGACCAAATACTGTACAAGTCAAGACTGCTCCCCTACTTTATTGCCCTGAAACCCTTTAAACAATTATAATTCCGCAAGGGGAAGGGGCCGAGGGATTCTATCAAGGCTTCTGATTCTTTAAGTTCTCACATCATGATTAGTCATTTTTTCTATTTAAAAAAACCCTTTATTGTTGAAAGTATAACATGCGTCCCCTCTCCCCCGCCTATTGACCCCTTCTAGCTAGCCCACCTCCAACCCCAGGCCTTCACCACCCTTTTGTGTGTTGATTAGTCTTAATTGTACCTGAGGGCCCTTAAGTCCCAGTGAGCCTTCAAGTCCATCTGGGCCTGGGGTGCCTGTTGTCCCCTGAAGTGAGAGAGAATCAACCAGTTAACACTGTTTCCTGAGAATCTTGTCTGCTTATGTGCAAGATTATAGATATTTTTTCAACCACATGGCAGTGCAGGATCTTTGCAAAAAGATGAATAAAGGAAAATACAAAGGAGGAAATAAAACATTTCTATAATCTCATTAAGTAGAAATAACCACAGCTATTATGTTAGTGTATTTGCTTTCGGTCTTTATATGCACGCACACACTCCTTTATTTTCCTATAATGCTTGTAATATGCCATCTCCATCTTGGGCATTTGGCCTAAAAAAAATCTCACAATTTACTTTGCATTTTCTTAAAAAATCTCTAGGTATCTTATAACACTCTATTTTTATTCGAATAGCTTAAATATCTAAGGATCAATAGCTGAGCATTCTCTTCATGTTGCCCTGGAACACTGTGAGATAAGAATCCCAGGAAGATTAAGAAAGGATTAAGAAAGTTTACTTTAGGCAACTACTAGTATAGCCCAAATTTATGTCCCCGTTGTTACACAGTTGGATGTGATTAAATGCCTCTAACTGATGTCTTTTCCTCGAAATCAGAGAGAGGAAACTTCTCAACACCTTCTCTCCCCAATCTTGTATCATTTGCTTCTTGCCATTTTTCTGGATCTGCTTTGCTGTTGAAGTCTAAACTTGGCCTGTGTGTGGATGGGGTAAAGTCTGTGGATGGTACAGTCTTCGTCTTTACCGATCTGAAAATGTCTGTTTTCCTCACTGATAGGATAGCCACCTACAAAATTCTAGGTTAACAGCTATTTTGCCTCTGCACCTGCAAGATATTAATGTGTTGTCTCTGGCATATATTATTAATAAACAGAAGTCTGCTACAATCTAATTTGTTATTCCTTTCACGGGTAAAACTGCCTTTTCCCGGTGGTGCTTAAGATGCTCTCTTTAACATTCTGGGGGTAAACCATGATGTGATTCAGAGTGGATTTATTATTACTCATCCTCATTGTATTTTCAATATGAGGATGTGTGTTTCCTCAATTTCGAAAAATTCGAAGTCACCACTGCTTTCATAAATATTGTGGGCTCACACAGCATGTCTAATGTATCACCAACATGGACAAGGGGGATGTGGTTATATGTGGTGTAGCCCACTTCTGAACAAAGCATTCAGAAATACCATTTACATTAGGGTTTTATTGTACTCTCTTGGTTTAAAGTGGGTTTATGTAAATTCTAAATAAGGTTTCAGCGATAATTGAGCAAAAATCTAACAGAAAAGTCCCCAACTGAGTTACTGGAGCTTGTGTAATTCCAAGTTCAATTTAACAGTAATGGGGCCAAGTAATGTCTCTTATCATTAGTTTTTATGGTTTTGAATAAAGCGCCCACATTTTCACATTCTTTTAAGATTTGAGTGTTTGAAATTGTAGCCGTAAAGTTTTCCAACATTGTATTCCACAACCAACATCATAAAAATAAAAGAACTTCAGGCCTGAAAGAGACGTGTCGGAGTCTTGGTTCCGGCTCTTTGAGTGCACACAGAATATTTATCATATGTAGTTAAGAAAAAAATCAAAAACAAGTGTACCTGTGGACCTGTATGTCCCCTTCGGCCATGAGCTGCCTAAAGTAGGAGGAAGAGGTATATGTCAGTAACTCTGGGAAAAAAAATGCTTGTTATATTTCACTTAAATTAGTAATCGGCATCTTCAGGCAGTAACATTACAAAACGTTTCCACATATTGCTCAAAACATTCAATTATCCTCTGCACCATGACAGCCAAATGTTGCCAACTCTAACCTCCGATCCTAAGGCAATAGGGAATTAAGATCATAGACAACTGAAATCTATAGATACTTAGGAGAGCAGATTGTGGTCAATAATTCATCCTCCACTAAATGGTTACTGGAGCTGCTTGCAGGAGCTCCAAAATGGACTGGTTTGACTTTTATTTCTTTTCATTTTTCCGAAGTATGACCACGTAAGCCAGAAATCAGGAATAGAGTGGCCAGCAGGCAGGAAGCCAAATGGGAAAACTGGGAGAACTGACTTCATGAACTTTATTATAGATTAATGTCAGAAGCTAAAGGTAGCCAAACTGATTCTACCCATCCCCCCCAAAGCCAAATACCTGTCAAGAAGTGAATCACCACAATCATTCAAAAGCCACTCAATTCCATTTGTTATTAAAATATCCAATCAAAAGAATGGTGCTCCATAATCAAGTGGGTCTTTCCTAAGACTCGCATATGTAAGATTAGGTGTGGATATATGCCAGATCAATACTTCACAGATCTGGATATCAAGAGACAAAGACATTTTATTGTCTACATTAGGGTCTCTCAGTAAGGTAATAGCAATACTGACATCCAGGATTTGGAAAATTCACTCTCGATCAGACAATATTTTCTTGATGGAAACTTACTTGAAATATTCAGCTCAAAATTCTCAGAGGCCAAGACTGCAGACCTTAAATTCTACTGATACTATTTCAGTAAGAATTTATGATTATCTAGGAAACAGACTGCACCTGGGGAAATGGTTGGAGGCCCACTTCTTGAAAACCCTGAGGAACCAGCTTTGAGGAAAGTCCCAGTCCTATCAGAGGGAGGGAAAGAAGCTGTCTGTACCCCTTGAGCACAAATGTTTAGATAAACCCTTCGGAGTCAGTTCACTTCGGTTTCATTAAGAAAAACACCTACCAAGGACTAACTACCCACAACACACATTGGATGGGAACCACAGGAGCTTAAGGATGACACACACATATCCACAGACACAGAGTCCTTGATCTCAGAGCACCCTCACTCTTTGGGTTTGGCGGGAGGAAATGAATATTTATGAGGCAGAGTATGGCACATGCTACAGGAAAAGGGGAATGATAGGAATATGGGTTTTGAAGAAAGCAATCATTTCTAGTTGGTGAAATCGGGAAAAACCTTCCTGGAAGAAAAGATTTTAAAGATGGGTTTTGGAGGATGAGTAGGAGTCTTACAGGGAGAAAATGTAAGGAGTCTTCTTTTTAGCAGAAGATACCAGCCTAAGTAAAAACAAAATAGGAAAATAGGAGGTGTATTTTATAGTGGCAATTCTGGGTCTAAGATGTGAGAAGAAAGGTGAGTATTAGGGTTACTAAAGCTGAAAACACTAGATGAAGGGTTCATACTTCATTTAGCAGAAGCCACTGGGGTTCTTGGAGCAGAAATGTACATGGCCAGACCTAGGGTTTAGGTGGATACATCTGGTTGTGGTAGGAACACGGAATGAAATGCAGCCTTACCTTTAGGCAAAATAAAGAGCTTCTTATATGATAAAGGATAAAAAACAGGCCTCCACATCCAAATATCTGGTCCATTATCATAGTGTTTGAAAGATCATCAATAAACACTTGTTCTGTCTTTAAGGTTTGACCTTGACAGAGCTTGATTTAAATGACTTAACACATATTTATTGAACTCCTGCTTCCTGGAGGCATTTGTCTGCGTGGTGGTAAGAAAAACCAGACTCCTGTCCCTACGCAGGAGTTTGTAAGTCTAGTGGTAGAGACAGACCATCATCTACCATTCACACAAAAAATGGAAACATCTCTAGAAGTAATCAGCTGATGCCTTCATTATGAAAGTCAGGGTTTTAAATTTCCTGGGTAAATGTGAAATTAAGAAAAGAAAAGAAAAAAAACAACGCAAGGAAATAGGGGGAGATGATTTTTACAATTGTGCCTCAAATTTTAAAATGTTTAGATGGGAAAGATTAAGTCTCTATACATCTTAACGACTTGCCTAAAGGCTTATAGTTGTCTGGTAGCACATCCAGACAGCCTTACTCATCTGTGAGAGGGAATGTGAATGGGGACAGCAGAAAGAAAATCTCCCCAAAGAAGACTTGAGAGTAAGAAGACCCAGAAAAGTCCTCAGTCCCTTGGTCCCTCATAGCCTGCCTTCCTGGTGGTTTACCATGACCCACTTTCCCCAGAAAAATAAAGAAGGAACTTCTTAATGGTAAAGCATTCCATCAATACTGAATCTTTTCCCCTCAAAAATTTTAAAATTGATTTTTATAAAGAGGAAGGGAGAGAGGGAGGGAAGGAGGGAGGGAGGGAAGGAGGGAGAGAGAGAGAAAGAGAGAAAAGAGGAGATATTTATTGTTTCACTTAGTTATGGATTCATAGGTTAATTTTTGTATGTTCCCTGATCAGGGATTGAACCTACAACCTTGGCATATCAGGATGATGCTCTAACAACTGAGTTACCCTGCTAGGGCAATACTGAATCTTAACGGCAAATCATTCACAATGATAAATGGCTGTCCTAGAGCACTTCAAGCTGTCCCTAAAATAGTGCCAAGAGAGAGCAAAAGGGAAAAGCACAACTAACATAACCTCAGGACTTAATAGGACTGAAGACCATGCTTTAGTTTGAGGCTACAGTTGCTTCTCATTAGCCATGGCACAAGGATCTATTCTTATTCTCAGTAAAGTCTGGCTCAGAAAGAGCCAACGTCCCATTCCAATCCCCTCCCCATCCTCAGCTTTCTGGCCCTGGTCCTTCCTCGTCCCAATCACCAATCCATTAGAGACTCCTGGCACAGTGCTTGTTATACCTACAGGTCTGTCCTCCTCTATAATAGTGGTTCTTGACAACATTGGGGGATTAAGCCTCCCTTCTCCCTCCGCTCCCCCACCTCCCACTTCCTTCTCTGGGAACATCTGGCAATTATCTGGAGATATTTTTTGTCACAAGTCAGGGGTGATACTGGCACCTAGTGGGTGGAGGTCAGGAATGACACTAAACATCCTACAGGGCACCAGACAGCCTCCCACAACAAAGAATTAGCCCAAATGTCAATAGCAAGTTGAGACGCCATGCTCTACAACATGATTCTAAGTTTCCTGAGAGCAAAGGATATGTCTTATTTGAGTTTGTAGGTCTAGCAGTTAGTAAAGTTGCTGGTACATTGTAGGTGTTCAATAAGTTTACCAAATGAAGGAAGGTCAGATTTGGTCAACTGATGAGATTTCCCTGCATGCCACACCCTACCACTGGCCAGCCTCCAATCACTGATCAGTTCAGCAGAATTTTGTAGCATTGAGGAGTCCTGACTGTTATAACCTAGATTTTAGAGTTTTTCAGTCAGTGATATAGATTTTTCTTCTTTCCTAAAGGATAATGACGTTACTGGTATTATAAAAATGATACATGCTGATTTTTAAATATTCAAATGCAGAAAGTACACAGAATGAAAATTTAAAAGCCACCCCACATCCCCCATCTAAAAATAACTCTCATTAACATTTGATGATCATGACTCCTGGCATCTTCTTATGCATATTTACAGATGGAGTTCTAAATAGTGGTACTTTGGATTAAAAAAGGATCATGATATTCATGATATTTTGAAATTAAAATGTTACATTTAATTTTATTTGAATTTAAAAGAGTAAAAAAATTAAAACGGAAAGAATTGGAAATGTCAGGTGGTAACATTTCTCGACAATGAGAAATAATACATTCCTAAAAAAAAGAATATTTTAAAAACTCCGGAGTTTAGGGTAGCTTAGTAATACATATGTTAGCTTAAAATGATGCTTATACAATGAAATATGAGGACACAGTATATCAGCCCTTCCCTACTCCTCTCCCACTTTCCTATTTTCATATAATTTTTAGATTGTCAAATGTATAAAATTTACATTTTGTTCTGTAATCACAGTTCCCATGGTTTAGCCTTATTTCTACACTTAGAGCAGCGGTTCTCAACCTGTAGGTCACGACCATCGGAAAACACATATAGCATATCAGATATTTACATTACGATTCATAACAGTAGCAAAATTACAGTTATGAAGTAGCAACGAAAATAATTTTATGGTTGGGGGTCAGCACAACATGAAGAACTGTATTAAAGGGTTGCGGCATTAGGAAGGTTGAGAACCACTGACTTAGAGGGATTCAAATTTATTATTATAAAGTTTTAAAGAAACATGAGGGCTATGTTGTCCGAGTTTTTGAAGGATTGACACATTAAGTACTTATATACTTAAAGGACAACTTGGGTGAGTACACAAATCTTGGAACTCTCTATTTCAGAACTCTGTAGCCATTCTCCTGCTCCCTTTGTCCCTGAATGTTGGGAAGAAGGCCGAAGACAGACTGAGTTTTCTATTTTTTCCACTTGGAAAGTCTCTTGATTCTTTCTTTATGTAGTAAGTTTGGTAATTTCAATAGGCTGTGGCTCAGTGTTGATATATTCGTATCAATTTTTTTCTAAGTCAGAATATGTCTTTTCTCTCTGCTTATTTGACCTTTTGCTTCAAGAAGAGGTATCTTATTAAATTTCTGAATTTTTTTGGTTTAATTTTGTAATGCAAAATCTACATTTGTTGGCTCTCCACTGTCAACATTCTATCTCTATTATTCCAAACTAGAGGCCCAATGCACGAAATATGTGCAGGAGTAGGCAGGCCTTCCTTCCTCTGGCTGCTGGCGCAGGCTTCCCTCCGGCACCTGGGACCCGGGCTTCCTCTGGCCGCCAGCAGGCACCTGGCACCTGGAACCCCGGAGACCCAGCTTTGTCAGGAAGGATATCTGGTCTAATTAGCATATTACACCTTTATTATTATAGATACCTGCCTATTTTTTCAGTCATACTTATTCTAATTTTTTGTTGCTTCTAATACAGCTCATCTTCTACATATTTTTTCATTTCCCATCGTTCCCCAAGCATTACCAGCTTGCTTTTTTCATTTTCTATCATTTTATCAGTTCTTTAGACTTGTTTTAGAGCAGTCATACTGTTTTAATTTTTTTGAGACTTTGGAGAACTTTTTGCCAGAGTTGTTTTACCTTTCCCTTAAGTAGATCCTCTTCTCATGAGGGTTTATCTGCCCTGGGTTCATGTACTTTTCCTCTTATTTTCTTGTAATTTCTTTTTTTCCCCTTGCAATTTCTCTGCATAAGTCCTGATTAGTAATCATCTAACAATGAAGATTATTAATATTTTTTATTATTAATCACCTTTGAATAGGGTCACCTATTTATTGAAAAGCTATTAATGGGATGTAGCTGGACTTGGTCAATAGCTTTGATAAGGTATGTTATCTCAAATACTTTCCCATCATGAATTATTTCTTTTACCTTACGGCTCCCTCTTCCTTCAAACTTTGGCATTTAAGAGACTCGTGGAACTCACACAAAGTCCTTGAAGCCATAGTTGCTCTGTGCTGTGAGAGTCACTATTCTTCTCCTGTCTTTACAGCCTCCATGGCCTCGGCTGCTACACTGTAAATACTAAAAATCGAATATTCTTCAGTTTCTCATTATTTGTCTCCTCTGCTACACTGTGTTTCTAGCAGTATATACCCTGGCCTTCTCGAAATGTATAGTAGCCCTGGATTTTGTTCAGCAGCTTCTTCAGGAACATGGCAGCCACTTTTAGAAAAGTCTGATCCCTGCTCGAGGTCTGAGGTAGTATGTGTCAGCTCTCTAAAGCCTCCCTTACTAGGATACAGATTTTCAAATAGTCGGCCAATAGTTGGCATGTGCAGCTTAAAGTTGTGGTCATTCTTTGTTAAACTATTTTAAATTTCTTTTGTTGTTTTTGGCGAATTGCACAAAAGGGGAATAGTATTAAAAAACCACCTTGGCCCAGCCAGTGTGACTCTGTGATTGAGCGTCCACCTATGAACCAGGAGGTCCTGATTTGATTCCTACTCAGGACACATGCCCAGGTTGCAGGATTGATCCCTAGGGAGGGGTGTGCAGGAGGAAGCCAATCAATGATTCTCTCTCATCATTGATGTTTCTATCTCTCTCTTTCTCTCCCCCTCCCTTCCTCTCTGAAGAAAAAAAATACTACCTTGACTTTGCCATCTTTAGCTGGAAGTCCTACTTATAATCATGGATGACACTGCTGAAACTAAAACCCAACATGGGGCCATATTTCTCATGAGTTGTGCTGTTTAAATAACACATGGCCATATTGCATTCGCCTCTAGAGAGACTATAGCCTCTACAAAATAATAAAAGTACATCTCCTGCCAGGATTTCTTGGATGAAATTCTTAAAGTTCAAAATATTTTCTCAGGGTATGTAAGCTGGCTACACCCTCTCAGAAGGTGAAATGAATAGCAAATGTATTTCTTTATCTTTCGATGCATTAAAACAGCAGTAGTAAAGTGCTTTCCAACTGTGACCAAATTCTGCACATTTTAAACGCAATCTCTATTTTTATTTCTTTTTCTCTGCCTTGCAAAGAAGGAGTGTGTTCCAAGATAGAAAAATGTTTTCTCAATGGATCAGAATAGCTGTTTTTATGAACTTTAGCTCAGAAAATACAATGCATAATAAATGAAATATATCAAACTATTTTTTATTTGTGCTCAATTTTAAAACATTGTATATTTTGTGGGTGGGGAGGTGAAGGAAGTTGGAGAAGGCTAAATAGCTAAAAAAGAATGAAAGAAAATGTTGCAAAATGAGAAGAGGCAGGTTTAATTTAGAATCCAATGCAGGCATTTAAGTATATTTTATCAAAGTTATCTCTCCTTATTGGTTAAAGATTCTTTTATAATCTCTGTGCTCTTCCAAGAAGTCAAGCACAGAATCTTTTGTTTAAAGTACTCACTGAAAAATAATAACAGAAAAACAAAGAAGCAAACACAAAAGATCCTAAAAGGTTCCATAAGCACATGACCTAATCTTATTCTCAGGTATATATTTTTACACCCCTAAAATATATATAATGTTTTCAAAAATATGGAGGTTCCTCAAAAAACAACAACACATAACCTCCCCCCCCCAAAAAAAACAAACAAACCAACAAACCAACAATAAAACAACCAAAACAGAAATAGAACTACCATAGGATCCAGCAATTCCACTTCTGGGTATTTGTCAAAGACAATGAAAACACTACCTCAAAAATATACCCCCACGTTCACTGCAGCATTCTTTCCAATAGCCAAGACATGGGAGCAACCTACTAGTAAGTATCCACTGACAATTGGTTAATTTTTTAAAATTGTGGAATATACACACAATGGATTTATTCACACAACAATATTCATCCATTAAAAAAGAATGAAATCTTGCCATTTGGAATGACCTTGAAGCATTTATGTTAAGTAAAATAAGTCAGAGAAAGACAAACCTGTATGATTTCACTTATATGTGGAATCTTGAAAAAAACAAAACAAAACGCAACTCAGATACAGAGAACAGATTGGTGGTTGCCAGAGGCAGAGGCTAGAGGGTGAGTGAGATGAGTGAAGGTGGTCAGAAGGTACAAATTTCCAGTTATGAAATAAATGAGTCATGGGATAGCATGTACAGAATGGTGACTATAATAAGACTGTATTGTATGTTTGAAAGTTGCTAAGAGTAAATCTTAAAAGTTTTCATTACAAGGAAAAATGTGTAACTACATGTGGTGATGGATGTTAACTAGACTTATTGTGGTGATCATTTTGCAACAAATACACATATCCAATCATTATGTTGAACACCTGGAACTAATACAATATATCTCAATAAACGTGTCATTTTTTAAAACTGAACACAAAAACTAGTTTAATAAGTCACATTTATTTTTCATTTTATTTTCTGGGCAGAAGTTCATAGAACCAGCTGTTATATTCCATCAAGAAAATATTTATAAGGTAGAAAAATTGGAAGGACAGAGAGAGGACCTATACCAGGACTCACTTTCCTAAGTATATAGTTATAAAACTTGGAAGAGAAATGGAGTTTGGGATTTAAAACAACATCACTGGCCACTTTAATTAGCCTAGTGCAGTGATTTTCAACTGGTGTCCCACAAGAATTTTTAAAACATGTAATACCTGGCTATTTAGTCAGGGGCTCTGACCTTTTCCCCCAATAGATTATCAAATTTAAAAAAATGACAACAGCCCTGACCAGGCGGCTCAGTTGGTTGGAGCATCATCCTGTACACCAAAATGTTACAGGTTTGATTCCCTGTCAGGGCACATACCTAGATTGCAGGTTCAATCCTCAGTCAGGCACGTACGGGAGGCAACTGACTGATGTTTCTCTCTCGCTCTTCCTTCCTCTCTCTCTAAAAATCAATCAAAACATATCCACAGGTAGGATGTTTAAAAAATGACAACAACCAACACAATAATAGCCGTCCAGTGTAAATGGATCAAAATTATACCTATTTTTTTTGTCAGATTGACAATAAACATATTTTGGTGTGCTGCAGAATTTTAGTAATTAGTTTATGTGTGCCGCGAGATGAATCTCTGACAATGCTTCCCCTAGCTGGCTTTGTTCTCTTTGCCCAGCTCTTTCTCCTGATTGGTCATTTCCCCTGCAGCCAGCACCTTCCTGCTTGTGCTTCAGGGCCCTTCCTAAGTCCTTTTCCAGCTCAGTTCTCCCAGACAGCCTAGGCCAGTTTCCCAAGGGTCTGAGCCCCCACAGAACCGCCCACCTCTCCCCACAATCAGCCATTCCCACGGCAATCTAGGCTACCGGCACAGTGCGCATCTCCTCGTCTAGAAAGGCTCTTACTGTCTGTCTTCTGGAGCCTGGTGTCCCAGGGGGGCCGGGCCAGCCTCTTCTACCCTGTAAATGAACAGACAGACATGTGACAGCAATTACACACCATTGACACATTTCTTCTTCAACCTCAGCTTGTTTGCTCCAGGGAGGCAGGTGAGGTACCCACCACCGGAGAGTTATTCATCCTCTGGAAGGCAGCATTACTCCCACTGGTCATAAATCCCACCTCTTTGTGGGTAACGAGGAACTACAGGAAGAAATGCTAAGGACATGGCTTCCTCTGCTCATCACCACTGCATAACTTGCAATCAGGGAGTAGTTAGAATATTTAAATCAAAGTATCCCCACAGAGTGGACAATGAAAGCATGCCACGTGTTCAGTATAGGTACTACTGGTTTGGATTTCTACTTCTGGACTTCTTGTTCTGTTTAGCTAACCGGGATAGATTACACCCTAATGTGAATAAAATCTCACAATACTCACAAGTCTTCCCAAGATAGAAAAGGCCTACTCATGAATCTACAGTGAGACATTTGTCACTTAGCAAAAACTGGCAGGTAACATTTCCTGAAGGTTTCTGACATGGCAGGGTTAGTCACTGAATTCCCACCATAACTGTCAAAAGTAGGTTTTTCCTCTTCTTTTTACATATGAGAAAATTGAGGTTTACCGAAAGTGGCCTAAGGCCACAGAGATGGTAAAAGACAAAGTCCCCAAAACAAAGTCTTTCCACCATATCAGACCTCTCCCCTGGGTGGAGTTGCCAAGGAAACCTCCTTAGCAAGAAGATCCAGAGACACATATTATTCAGATAAAAAATTTTTAAAACTCTAAGAAACACACAACAAGTTAAGATGATCAAATTGTTACTTGGGAAATTTCATGAGATTATTCCCAGGAAACCTGCCTTGAGAATGTGAGCTGTATAGCTCTATCAGATCTTGCACTTTTTAAAAATCATGTACTATGAAGAATATGACGTCTTGGTAAGAAGTGTGTCGTCTGGATCCTGAAAAGGCCAACAGCTCACTTGCTAGTTCTATTAGCTGGCCCTGCATGTTAAGTTAGAGTGTAGATGTTTACATTCATAAATGATGACCTCAAGGGTGTGGCTTAGTGAAGCAAGTCACCCCAAATTCAGAAGAAGAGAATGTTTCTTGAGTCCCAGAGGAGCAGATAAGGAGTAAAAGACCCTTTTGCTCCTAAAAATAATTTTTTTTGGCATGAAGTATATCCACTCTGGGGCCTTCCAGCTGCCGCGTCATTATAAGTTCCCTCTCAGATGCCCACATACTTACTTCTCTTCCACGTTCTCCTTTCAAGCCCTTAGGTCCTTCTATGCTGTTGTCAAATCCAGGAAGACCCTAAAAAATAGAAAAGAAATAGAAAAATTAATAGGCTTTGAACATTTATCTTTAAAAAATGTGACTTGTGTATAACATATTTAGTCTCCACCACAAAGTGGACAGAAGTCTAACCCAATTGAAAGCAGAAATAGGCTAAGATTGTACAGGGCTTACAAGAGTTTTCTTTTCTTCCTGGGCTTTGTATTATCAGAAGGGAGCGCAAACTCAAGGTGTGTGCCTGTGTGAGCATGGAGAGGGGAGGGGGTGGAATCTAGAGCTTGCCAAGGGGAGCAAGAGTGAGATAACTTGTGTTTGTGACAACTCGTATCCTGGGTCTGGAGGTATGCCTTCTTGCTACTGCGATCCTTTCTCTTAACTTTCCTTTTTTTTTTTTTCTGGGAGTCTAGGCAAGTTTATTCTTGAGGGTTGGGAGGCTTTACTCTCCCCTACCCTTAGGAAAAGGCAAATTTCATAATGGGCTCCACCCACCACAAGAACATATACTGTGTATGTACACTGAGCGGAGCTGAGGACTGCATCTGCCATCCACTCCCTCTTCCTCCCCTTGGACGCCTGGCTGCTTTCATCCCCGTAAGCTTAGTCCTACTTTTTTGGTTTTCAGAGAATCCTGGAGTTTTTCCCAACATGCAAACAAATGTTCCAGCAGAAACTCATTGAAAACAGGCACACACTGTAGGATAGTATCTTACGTGGGCCAAACTGAAAGCTTTCTATCTTGGGTAGTTAGGACCACAAACAGAGCAGTGTCACCATGATGCCCGGACAATCAATGGAGCCAGCCAATTCAGTCAATGCTCCAATAAACTGAGAGGGGACAATTACCGGTCCTGCTGAGTGTCAGCTGCCGGGCTTTTGGCTGACAGCAGCCCAGATTACCTTCACCAATCAATGAGTAATTAGTGATCACCAACAGGGACATGTCATTGTTCCAGATACTCAGTAAGCTTTTAAACAAGTAGTTTCTACACTCACAGAGTTTATAGGCTAACAGAGTGAAAAAGGCGGGCTTAGAACTTATAACTGATATTGTTAAAACGTAAATGAAAAATTATTTCTCTTCCCCACATATCAAAGCCAAAGATTGTTTTCTTATTTTCTGTTTTATTCTTAAGTTTAAGTATTTCTGTTAAGTTCTCCAAGCAGGGTATACGTAAGTTACAATATTAGAGAACTACGTTTTGGTGAGAAAGGTATGTAATGAAAAGGAAGGTAATGTAAAGTCCAGAATTTATTACACTGGGTGTATAAAGCTTTGCATTGTGGTCCAACTCTGAACTATTTCACTGAAGAGATGACATTTAAAAAAATCATATTCCAGCACATTGTACTGACTAGAACATCCTAATTCACACGTGGACCAATTGTTTGGTTAGTCTGAATGGGATCTTGTCAAGTCTTTCAAATTCTATGAAAGTGGACAAAAGAGCATCAGATATCACAAATTTATTATTAAACTTGGGCTTATAATAATAGTATGGTTTAAAATGATGAACTCTGTAGCTCAGACAAGTGATCTAGCTCAGTTCTCCCCCTCTAGTTACATGAGATTATATATATATAATTTAACTTTATTTATTTATTTATTTCCAATTTCAAAATTGGAAATTCCAAACAGCCAAACTGAGATTGGGTTTTTGTATGATTGGACTTTCTCTCTGAATAAGCATAGATTTTTCAGGAATTTGAATCATTTGCATGTATCCCTATAAATAATTTGATTATGTGTGTTCTATTTATTCTATCAATCTTCTTTTAAATTTTTTCTTAAATGTTTTCCTGAAATAGCAACCCACCGAAACCACAGAGTTGTCTTGGATTTGAGATGTTTATTCCTAAGTGGCTGGGAAGAATTATTACGCATTGGAGAAGCATCTGAAGTTAGTATAATGACAAACAGCACAATACGGAGAAGCTCTAGTGAGTTGAATTTGCAGTCATCTTGAAGTCACAAAACATTTCTTTTTAAATAGAAATCCTTTTACATTATTCAGAATCTCTAAAGGTGTTACATTATCATTCATAAAATTAGGGGGAATTCTGATCAAAGGGAATGGAAATTGTATAGCAAGGCCCCAAGTGGATTTTTGGCCATCATATACTGAAGTGTCTTTGTATGTAAACTGCTATTTCTTATTATCTGTATTTGTAGACAGTTTTTGTTTTTAATTAGATAGCTTGAAGTTGTTTGAAAACTCTTAGGTCACCAGACTATTGTCAAGAGATGTTACTTAGCAAGCATTGTTGTGTTTAAGTGTAAATTCCTCAACTTTATAAAGAGTTATCTTCAGAGCATACCTAACATTTACGTTTGGCAATATATATGCATCAAATTATTTCTCTGATCAACTCATGTGTCCTGGAGGAAGAGTTATTAAAGACAAGGGCCTGTGAGATCCCCGGTTGGCCCACATCCTTATCAACACTTGGTATTGTCAGTCTATAAATTTTAGCCACCATTCTGCTCTGGCACACTGCTGGGGGGAGTACAAATTAGTACAAACGTTTTTGAAAAGTGTTTCGCTATAAAACTATAGCTGAACATAGGCATTTAAATTATCATCCAGATAGTCTACTCCTAAAGTATAAACCCAATAGAAATGTGTGCAACGGTGCACCCAAAGACACATACAAGGATGTTCACAGAAATGCTATTTATAATAGCAAAACCCAGTAACAACCCAAATGTCTATGAACAGCAGAATAGATAAATAAATCATAGTAGAGTCACACAGTGGAATACTATACAGCAATGAGATAGAATGAACTACTGTTATCTGCAACAACATAAATGAATCTCACAAGCAAAAGAAGCCAGAAACAGAAGAGTTTATCATAAATAATTCACTTACTTAGAGCTCAAGAACAAGTAAAACTAATTTATGATCCTAAGATAGTGATTAGCGTAGGGAGGACTGGTAGGGATTGGAGTAGAGGTAAGGGTTTTTTTTCAGATGCTTTATTGTTGTCTAATGTTCTCTCTCTGTACCTGGGTGGTGAGTACACAGGTGTATTTACATTCATCAAGCTATACAGTGACAATCTGTGTACTTTTCTGATGTATTTTACAGTTCATTAAGTTCTGGATATATAATATACAGCATAGTGATTAGAGACAATAATACTGTATATTATATACTTCAAGGTTGCTAAAAGCCTAGATATTAAATGTTCTCACCACAACAAAGAAATGAGAATTATGTGCCATGAGAGAGGAGTTAGCTACACTCTGGTGATAATCATACTGCAATACATAAATGTATCAAATCAACACTTTGGACACTGTTAACTGGGTCATATCCCTGTGAGAGCAAGCACCTTGTGTCCTAAGTTTGGCCTCACATGATCTCAGCTGCTTGGAGTCAAAGCAATGAAGCTAATGTGCTTAATCTCATGACTCTTGGAGAATGGAAAAAAGATATGGCTTTGTTTCTTCTCTTCTGTCCATATTCTGAGGTACCCAGGGGAAGATGAAGTAGACTGTAATCCCTTCACAGCTCCGAAGCCCAAGGACAATTCTGAATGTGTATTCTCAAAAAATACATGTGCAAACGAAGGGCAAGGGCTGCTCACTGCCCATTCTCATCCCGTACACGACATGGATCTCACAAGACAAACTTGCTTTTAAATGTCCACAATTGTGCCTGTGGTGATGTGAACTCGGGATTGCTACTGCAGTACCTTAAAGTGGGGGTGCTACTCTCTTATCAACATGGATGGGAACCGAGCCCTGATGTTAGTTCACAGCCCGCACAGCCGCAGCACTTACCGGGTCTCCTCGCAGGCCCTTGGCTCCACGGTCACCAGCAAGCCCTTTCTCTCCTGGGCTTCCCTAAAGTTAATAAAAATCAGGAGAAGGACAAAACAAGACTTTTTAATAATATTAATATACACAAGGGGCTTATCTTCTCCCTGATTTGAATAATTACATATTTTTTTCCAAAGTTATTTTTAAACTAGAAAGAGGAACAACCAAAAAAAACAAAACAAAACAGTTTCAGGCATCATATGAATAATTTAAGAATGACCTCAATTATCTGTCCCAATGGCGAACTCTGTTCCAGACACCTTTATCATCTTGTTTAGTTTTTACAACTACTTTATCCACCAGGTATTGTTCATTATCTTTCTCTTAATGAGGCAGCTGGGATTCATAGAGACTATCCATTTCCCCAAGGTGGTTGCATTAGCTAGAAAGTGGGTTTCTGACTCAACTGTTCACACTCTCAAGACAGATAAAGTCCATGATGGAAGTATGGCTGCTGTTGGTATTTGTTCTAGATGGGAATGAGCAGCATACACCTTCAACGTGCTGCCTGCGACCATACTCTTGTCAACACTCTGCTACCATTCTTGGTGTGGTAGCTGCTTTTCATTAATGACCCCAATTCTTCACTCCTCTCTGAATCTTTGCCATGTAACTCTGTAGTACCTTTCAAGTGTGTGTGTGTATGGGGGAGGGAGGTGGGGGCAAAATTCCCTACCCCTGAACTTGGCTGTGACATGATTTGGCCAACAGAAAGAAATAGAAACGTCACAGTGAGATTTCCAAGCCTAGCCCTCAAGAGGTCTTGAGAGACCTTGTGTGTTTCTACTTCCTCTCGTGCTTCTGCCAAGACCAGGAAAAGGTCATGGTCAACACGGCCAGGCAGCGGTCTGGTCCCAGGAATAGGATAAGCGACAAGTGGAACCAAGTCCCCAGCCAACCTACATGAGCTAAGGTTAGCTATGCTCAGCCTAGATCAGTTGAATGTCTCAGACACATAAGAAATAAAAATTTATTGTTGCATGTGATTGAGGTTTTGTGATTGTTTATCACAAAGCAATTTTGTGGCACTAGATGACATACACCTAAGGTAACTCTTCTACTCTGTGAATCACATCTTTAATTCCCCATATAGTTTTCATGTTGTCTATTTACTGAATCCCTACCTGGGATCCTTCATCACCCTTTTCTCCTTTTCTTCCAGGAAGACCATTGTCACCCTAAGAAACAGAAGAAGAAATTCAAATTCCCATTTTCTTAATGAGAAAATAGCTCAGAAAGGTCTTTATGGCACAAAGAGAAAGCTCTACCTGTACACCATTTAATCCATCAATTCCGTCTTCCCCAACTTCACCCTAAAAGATAGGTGTGATCAGAATAGAGTGCGTTACATTTATATGCAAAGAGGTCAGACACCAAAGAAAAACGCGAATTTTGTGTCGCATAGACAGCCTCTTTGTTAGGCTGGCCTTGTGTAATAGCAAAGATTACTTAGTAATAAAAACGATCAACAAATAACATACATTGCCTGCAATAAAATACAAGAATAAACAAGGTTAAATCATTGACAATAAAAAAGGAAGGTCAACAAAAACTTCATGCATACAATCTACTGGTCAATAAATCTCAAAAATAAAAATATTTGTAGGTAGCAGAGGATAAGATAAATGGATTATGTTTGGTACTATACCTCCTGTCCATATAGTCCCCTGTGTCCCTGAAAATAGAAAGGACAGTAATGGTTAGTGTAAGAAAAAAGAATTAATGTTGGGAAGACTTCACAATGTCTATTGTGACCCTTACCTTAGGACCTTTGGCGCCATAGCATCCCTTAGTACCTTGCTCTCCCACTGATCCAGTGGCTCCTCTTTCTCCCTGAGAAAGAGCACAGACCCAGGTGAGTTTTTTTTTTGTAATCTGGAATCTGTCTTGAAAATCTGACAAGTTTTTGTGTTGGAAAAAAAAATGTGTGACGGCTCATAGTTTACAATCCAGAATTCATGTTTATACAAACTAAGAATGGAAGTAAATCAGACCTACTCTGTTGACAACTTTGTTTTGCTTTAGATCTCATGTGGATGCTGTCATGGGTAGAACAGTATCTGAATAAAACAACCAGCAGTTAAGATGTAGTCTCAAGATTTCAGGAGGCATTCCAGGAACAGATAACAAAAATTTGGTGAGACATCAGAGAAGGATGCCTCAGATATAAACCAAGCAAGAGGCATGATTTCTAGACCAAAATCCATTGTCCTTCTTTCTTTTACTTAAATAAATACTGCTCCTGCAGTCCTTGTCATGGTGACCCCACCAGTCTGTACATCTTGTGAGTTGGAAACAAAGGTGTCATCTTCAGCGTCTCTCTCCCTAGTAGTCAGTAAGTTACGTTCATTCTACTTCCATTCATAATGTCCCCCATTCATACTAAGATTAAGACCACTTTGCCTTGCACCTACTACTGCATAATTCCCACCTGTAATCCCTGCCTTATCATCATCCATAATATCGCCTGGGTGTGCTTCCTAAATCCATCGCCCCATCATTTTTACTTCTATGCATAACATCATTCAATGACTGCCCACCACCTGGAAGGCACCTCCAAATCTTTCACAGGGTATTCAAGACTCCCAGTAATCAAAGTCTTACTTGACATATAACCTCCTCTCACTGTGAATTGGGATCCATCCAGGTTGACCATGTGCCATTCTGCAAACATACAATTATGACTCGTGCCCTTGAACTCACCGTTCTCTCTGTAACAGAATGTTCTCCCCCACAGACCTTGCCTGGATAAGTTTCTATTTGTCCTTCAGATGTCTGCCCAAGCATTAGCCTTCTTCCAAGCCCCAACTACCTCCACGGCTGTTATTTGAGGTTGTTAGGTATTTGTTCTGCTACACTCTGTCACACTGCATCTCACTGTACCTCGAGTACGGTCCTTGTGTGTAACAGCTGAAAACACAGTTGTCTCATCTGCCTTCCTACTAGTCTAGATGTTACCTGAGATAGGAACCATATTTGATTTTTATTAATTTTTATTTCTAGGGCCTAACGCTGTGCCTGTAATGAATAAATACCTTTGTGAGTGAAAACTTGGTAAATAATGTGCAAATGGTAAGATGCTTAATATATAACTGTTACATGAACGGATGCATGGATGGATAAATGGGAGGGAGGGAGGGGAGAAGACGGCATGAGGGATGGGAGGAGGGAGACAAGCAGGGAAGAAGCAGGGGAGGAAGGGGAGAGAAAGAAAAGGAAGGGATGGATGGATGCAAGAAAGAGTGAGATCCTTGATAAACATTGTGGTGCACTGGTTTACCTGTGCAAAATGGATCAGGAAGGGGGAAATAACAGTGATGTGACTCCTCTGGTGAGGAAGATAAGGTCTGCATTGAGTTCACTGTGCAATGATGGTGGGTGGAGAAAGAGGAGACACTAATGGTAAGTTCTGCATTGAGTTCACTGTGCAATGATGGTGGGTGGTGAAAGAGGAGACACCAATGATCACCAGAAGCAAAGCCCTATGGGGATTGGGAAGGACCTCCGATTTTGCACACAAATCCTGAGACTCTGACTTTTCCCGTGTCCTCTGAATTGACACAAACGATTCCATGTTGTAGATATAGATGAGGAATAGATGGGGCTGGAAAGAAACCCTTGACTTACAGCAACGCCCTCCTCTCCCAGGTAACCTTCACTGCCTTTGAAACCTGGGAGTCCCTGGAAATAAGGAAGGAAGAGCACGTCAACACTCCATAAAGCAAAACCCAGAGGGAATCAAGCAAATTCTTCAACTTCACAGTTTTACTTTATTTAGAAAAGAGTTTGAAAAAGAATTAGTCCTCTGCTACAACTTAGGCTGCATTTATTCACTTAAAAATCAATGGAATTCTGAGACAAGTATCCAGATAATTCAAGGGTGTGTGCATGTGAGTGAATCATAATTTTGTCCATACGTCTCTCTGAGGTTATACATCATGCTAGAGTTTTGTCCAGACAAATGTTCAAATGAACACAGCACTATGTGCCCTTGACAAACTGGAATTATTCTCTTCTCATTAAAAAAATCTTTTTTTTTAGGATTTATGCTACATATAAAAAATAGACCTCCTACATTTCTATTCTTTCTATTCTTTCTGAGCCCTGTTTTTAAGAAAATTCTACCACTTTTTTTTTTACATGAAATAGAAGCGATCAGGAAATAATTAGTTCAAACACTTTCTTCAGAGACACAACCATGAGAATTTGGGAGTTACAGTGCTATTTATAAATTATTCAAAAGTCAAACACACATGTAAATAAGCAGTATTGAAATCATTACTAAATCCATCCTAATATGCTTGTACATATTTGAACATTTCCTAAACCTCAGACCATAGTTTTACACAGGGCACGTAACATTTTTTTGGTTAGGAAATATCTAAGTCTGTTGTTGGTTACTGTTTTCATAATTGGCCTGTTTTTGTCTATACATCTGTGACATTTGGGTCTGGCTAAAGCTGAATGAAACATCTGAACATCTTTTGCTGTGACAGGGTGATCTGATCTAGCTTGATTTTAGCAGACTACACAAAATATTCCTGCTTTAAGTGGCTCTGCAGTCATTGAAAATGAAAATTGAAATGACAATGGTATTCAGGAGCTTTTCATTATTCAACATGAAAGATGACAATTGATTTTCCTACATCACTGTCATCAATGCTAGAACATTGGATAATCAACGATCTTGGCAGTTGTTTCTCCTGAGACTGGTACAGAAAGTTTTTAGAAACACTCCAATTTAGAATGCCAGGAAAAAGCCGTGGCCATCTAGTCTGACATATAAAAAGAGAACAGGTTGCCTCCGAGGCTCTGCCCAGAAGTCAAAATCACCCCTATTTCTACCTGACCTCATGTCTGAAAGACACACTTACTTTCAAATAAAGTGAGCCATACATTTTAAAATTACCTTTTTCCCGGGTGGTCCAGGATCCCCCGCTGTTCCATCTCCTCCAATGCACTTGCAGAATAAACAACAGCAAGTCCTTTCAGCAACATTGACCTTGGGGGGAAGGCAGGAAATACATTTGGTGACATCGCTTCCCCAACACACACAGAAGCTCACCAGTGCGACTCAGACATCTGTCAGTTTCAGAAACCTCTTCACCATTAAAGTGACCATGCTCTAGAGAGAATGCATGAGACATTCTTTACCATCCATCTTTTGTTCTGCGAGCTGCATTCTCTGGCATATGAGGAATTCAAATTCAACTCGAAGATCTTCTGTGTTCTCAAAATGGTATCAGTTTAGGCATGGCCAACTCATTGTATACTAATTTATGTGATATCCTGTTCCCACCCCATCCTAGTATTGACCATGGTGTTGTTGATTGCCCTATGTAATTCTGCCCCCAATGTTTTGTTCAATAAAATGAATGCACACTGTTTTCTTCATTTCCTGGCTTGTGTATTCTTTGTATCTAGAAGTTTAAGATCAGTGGTTCTCAACCTGTGGGTCACGACCCCTTTGGGGGGTCGAATGACCCTTTCACAGGGGTCGCCTAAGACCATCGGAAACATATATAATTACATATTGTTTTGTGATTAATCACTATGCTTTAATTATGTTCAATTTGTAACAATGAAATTGGGGGTCACCACAACATGAGGAACTGTATTAAAGGGTCGCGGCATTAGGAAGGTTGAGAACCACTGGTTTAGATGGTGCCCAATGTCACACTGCTTGGAATGGAGTTCACTGGTAAACACTTTCAGAACGGTGTGTGTGACAGGATCTCAAAAACACAATTGTAGGTTCAACATTCCAGAAGCACTTGCTGGAGAGGGTGGGGGCATGAGGAGAGTATTCCTCTGTCTACTCTGGCCCAAAATTCATATTCTAATTATATTCTATATTTAAATGTCTAAGTAAATCTCATCCTGGGTCTAATTTAATCATACCCTGAATAATAGACATATTCCATTGCAGCTTTACAATTAACACACAAGATTTAATTTTAGGAAAATTCTCTGTTTACAGTAAATGCCATGATTTGCCTTTAGTGGGACAGAATCAGCCTTTGTATTGAGAAGTTTCCCATCAAAATTCTAGTGTGTTGAAAAATGCAATCTTTTGTGATAACTATTTAGCAATTTCCTCTCTTTATCTCTTATTATATAATGTTTCTTTTCTGACATTAGAAAATTCTGTTTTTCCCCCCCTGAAACTATCAAACCCAATAACACTTGAAACACATGAAATCAAAATAGATTCTCTGATTTCATGTTACACTAGAAGCCCGTTGCACGAAGATTCGAACAATAGGCCTTCCTTCCCCTGGCTGCTGGCACTGGTTTTCCTCCGGCACCTGGGACCCAGGCCTTTGGTCTGGCCACAGCGGAGAAGCCAAGCCTTGAGACTAGGCTTCTCTGCTGTGGCGGCAGCACTCTTCAGTCTTCAGTCTTCGCTCAGTGCCTGTGTATGCAAATTAACCGCCATCTTTGTTGGGTTAATTTGCATAGTCCTCTGATTGGCTGGTGAGCATAGTGGAGTGACACCAATTTGCAAGTTTCTCTTTTATTAGTGTAGATAATATCAACTTTCTTTGGATCACCCAAACCCTACAACATCAAATTTTTTACTATTAACATTAAGATCAATCTGTGTCTAAAATTAAATTTTTCTTGTAATGTGTTGCATTTATGTGATATTTAAAAACTGACAGGGTTATTTTGAGGAATAACTTCCTCCTGCTATGAATTACCACTACAGATTTCAAAGAGTAGTAGAGAAAAAAATACATTGTTAAAAATAGATTGTCTTCCCATGTAGAAAGAAATTCCAACAAAACTTCCATATTCTTTAAGCAATTATATTTTGCACAACTACGACACTGAACAAATTGTGTTTACACATCTATTTATATACCAATTCTGTAGGTGCAAAATAGCAGGACCTCTCACTTTACTGAAGGGGGTCCCAATTTACTGATTATAGGTTTTATAAATTATAAGCAAATTATAAATTATTAGCCATTTATTAAGGTGAAAGTAGTGCCACCCAACTTGGTAACACTTAATCATTCTAGTTTGAAATCCTGTGTTTCTGAAAGAAATATGACTGAGATGCATCTCACGTAGACATTAGGTTCTAAAAATAGATCATAAGGCAAAAATCCCGGTCAGTGAAGGCAGCCTTCACACATCTTTTCATTGCTCATAAAGTACAACATAGGAGGTTATCCAACTAGTTTTTCCTCAGCGTTGGAGCAGATGGCTCTTTCTCTACTTAAACCCTAAATGTAAGTGGTTCTCACTGACAGGCCATGTTGCAGGGAAAATACACATCTTAGGCACTAGAATCATACTCAGTGTGGTGAGCTGCGACACTGAGGATCCACAAGGAATGTGCAAACGGCCAGCTGAGGGAGCAGCTGATTGACTCTCAGATCTCACACTCTCTGGCACTTACATCCCTTCACTTCATTTGAGCAGAACTGTAAGTGCTATTTAGTTGCTTCTTTTTCCTTCTTTTTTGGCCAAGCATGTAAATCAAACATGCTTTGACATCTTTCTACTGTATTACTTTCTTTCAAAACATCCTCTTATTTCAACTGTCCACTAAGTCAGAAAATTCTTCCTGCACTCCCCGATGAACAAAACTAGTTCAAATTCATAAGCATACATTTTAAACCTGTACACAAAATAGAAAATGTAAACTCACCTGCCTTGTCTGAATAACTTACCAGCTGCTTTGACAGTTGGCTCCCCAGATCCCTCATTCCAATAGCAAACTGGGTCTTGTACTCAAATCCTTTCCCAAATTCAATGAAGAGAAGATCAGCCAGGTCACTTGAATCGGTGGCTCCAGTCAGAGCAACAGTGATAAGGGCATTCAAGCCTGGCCAACACAAGGTACAGGTCTCCAGGTGAGGGGGGTTGGGTAATTTTAATCTTTCTGCACATGTGTGTCTAAACTGTTATTCTAGGAAAACAGTTGCAAGAGGAACACTCATTTTATTGTCTACTTTCCCCAGCAATAAAAGCCTGACAAGTAACAAGATTCATCAGAGAACAAAAAGAATTACATTTTCCAGAACTAATGAAATTGGAGACAGGGGAAATTATAACAGTGAAATAGTGAGTTTTAAAGGATCCACAGAGCCTGGCCAGTGGTTGAGTGTCGACCTATGAACCAGAAATTATATGTGTTTAAATATGGGAAGGTCAATATATCATAGGTTCCAGCATCACCAGAAATCATTTAGATGTGTTTAAATATGGGAAGCCAGAGGTAGAGACATCCTTATCCATTGGACACTTTTCAAGGAACATATGGCCACCCTCCCTTTATCTCTACCCCAAAGATTCTGAATTTCTGAGGTTATAAAAAAAAAATCTAGCTTCTGAAGTTGAAATCGATTTACTAAATTTTCTTTGGGAGTTGGAAAAATGAAGATTGGTCTTAGAAATCTGGGTGTTCCAAGACAAACTTCCTGGAGAAAATTTTGATGTTGTCTGTAAGAGATACATCTTTCCTCACAAAAGAAAAGCTGAAATCAAACAAACAAACAAAAAAAACACCTACCCATCCAAACTAAGAACTCCAGGGTCCTTTTCATTAAAATTTCCACTATAACTCATGAAAGAAATGCCAAGACTTGATAGAACATAGAGAAAGTAGCTTTAGTAAATAAAGGGCAAAATAAAAATCTTTCTCCTCCAGCTGCAAATTGAACTTTGCAATTTGTTTAAGATTGAAGAGAGAGAACCAAAATAGCAAAGACAAATCCGCTCAGGCTCTAATAACTGAGCTTGGAGGCGGATGTCTTAGGTCAGAGAATCTGGACACAGAGCCTGAGATGGCGATTTGGCTGCACACAATTTACTGAGGAAGAACTCTCAGAAGAAAGGGGTGAGGGGGGAAGCAGGGCAGGGCAGAGAAAGGAGCCGAGCAAGACAGTGCTTCAGCTGGAGTCTAGTGTCAGCCTGATCCCGTGAGGAACTTGGAACATAAATCACACCGCATGGTGCTATTTTGAGGCAAAGATCCAACTCTATGTACTCAACCTGCTGCCCAGGAATGGGGTAGGAAGTAACCTTCCAAGTGAGGTGGCTCCCATTGACCAAGGGCAATTCCTCAGAGAAAGGGGACCTGTGAGTTGTTAGCAGCCAACACTCACCGCTGGAGAATGGGGGAGGGAACCTGGCTGGAAAAGGGAATCTGGGTGGGGCACCAGTAGCATCCACTTACAGGAAGGTTTTCCTATTCTTAGTCAAACCAGAACATGTGTATGCATTCCACGGATCCATATTTTGGGTAAGAACTGACAAGAAACCAGATTGGGCACTAGTTCTTGAAGCCAAAAGCTGGTACCAGAGCTTTAAACACTCATAGACGCCATGGTTGGACTATCTCTGGTCTGAAGAAAGGAACTGATTAGAAAGCCCCAAAACACGAGTAAACTTGTCCAATATTGCCTGCAACTCTGAACATGTTTTAAGAGTGTTGAAGAACATAAACCCACTCTCCCATTCCTTGGTCTAAAAGAAATCCATGGTTCATGTCTGCTGATACTAAAGAAGTAGCAATATTAGATCATGTGAGGCAAAGTTACACACTTTCCTGGAAAGTTTGAGAGGAAGAAATAGAGTAATATGAGAGAAAAAGTAAGACTTTGTATTCAGTGTTTTTTCATATCCATAGGGCATAAGTTAAAAAAAAAAAAAAAGTCAATGCCAGAATGTTCTGAGAACTCATGTGCGCTGCCAAGTGCATAAAGAGTAGAAAGGTTGTCAAATTCAGGGCTGTGTGCCTGGAAACTTAAGAGCCAGCATTGAGTTCTGAGAGTATAAAATCAATAATGATCCCTCCCCCAGTCCTCCCCCATGTTCAATACCTTCTTTTCTAAGAGCATCCGATTTTTGTTCAAGTTTTTCAATGTCATCATCCAATCCATCTGAAAATAAGAGAACCACCTAGGAAAGTATTCAAGAAAGAAACATGAGTAAAAGGGAGGCCACCGGAACCACAGACCAATAAATAAAATAAAACCAAATTACCTTGCCTCGAGCAGCCGATTTATTCTGAAACGTATCCCACAGGGAACTCAAGAAGTTTGCGTTGAGAAAGGATGGTCCTTTAACTGTTACATCCTTCAAGCTATTCAGTATGTTTTCACTATAGATCTCAAACTTGGGAGAATATTTTTCCGTGGCATTGGTTACTTGAAAAGCCACACTAACCTGAGTCACTGTGCCCACCTCACAGCTAACCCCATTAAGGGAGCTGATGGCACGTAGGATGTCTGGAAGGTAGGTTTCCATCCAAGGTTGGCCATCGAGCAAAGTCTGCCCCTTCTGCTGAGTGGAGATGTCAAATCCAACCACAATATCCACAAAACAATCTAGGATTTAAGGGAAAAAACATACCTCATTAGATCAAATAATCCCCTTATTTGACTTGGATGCTATATCTGAACCAAGGCACTTGGAATTCTTATTTCTATTCCAGTTACAAAGTTGGAAAATGAGAAAGAACATGAGGGAATAATGGAAGAGGCCCAGAATCCTTCATAACCTGAAAAAGTATATAGTATTATTATTTTCAACTGGTGTAAAGTCTAGAAGATTCTATAACAAAGTTGTGAAAGATTTTATTGTGGCTATTGAAAAAGCTATGCTGAGTCATTTAAATATCTAAAGTATATCTGTTAAGAGTCTAAAATCGCAAATTCATATCACACTACTTATCAACATTCAACTAATACTAAATTATAAGGGAAATATAAAACCATTTGCACAGAGCAATAATTTATAAAAAGAAATCACAAAGAACTTGTCTAAATGAATGATTTTGATGATTTAACATCCCAAAAGGAATGTTTCCTCTCTGTCTTCTAAAATCCATTCAGAAAAGAAAAAATAAAATGGCAAACAAATGCTCCAAGAGATCCTTTGAAATATTGCTTGATGTAAGTCCTACAAGTGAAACACGGAGCGCCAAATTCCCCACATTTAACCATGTCAAAGATGGTGCTGCCTTCAGAGCTCAGCCATTCAGGAAGGCAAAGCCAATGCCATCTGGGGGTTCAAGAAATACTTAGAGAGATATTGCACTAGTGAGTGTTTTCGCATGCATTAGGAGGTCACAGGTTCAATTCCCAGGTCAGGGCACATGCCCAGGTTGCCTCTCAATCCCCAGAGTTTTCAAGGGGATTGAGTGGGGGTGGGGGAGTAAGGAGATAGCCAAGCGATGATTCTCTCTCATCAATGAAGTTTCTCTTTCTCTCTCTCACCCTCTATCAATAAAAACACATTTTAAAAAATGTTTTGCTCTTATTCGTATGAACTCCAGGGGCATTTAAGCACGGGAGAAATTAGAAAGAGCTTGTTATTTTCAGCTGAGCCTCACAAAGGGAAGATAATTAGAGAAGAATAAAGTCATGTAACATACACTCTTCTTCCAAGAACGTTAGCTTGGCAAAAAAACCTTCAACCTTTCTAATAAATTCAACATACACAGCTTGCTTGGTAAGTTAAGGGGGAGGAGTGTATATTTTCAATTTGCTTTGTTTGGATAAGCAGTTTTTCAGCTATTTGTTGTGTGAACAAATGTCTGCCTTCACCACCTCCAGACACACTGGTCAGTTAAACATCTGTAAATCTTTCGAACTAAAATGTCAGTTTCAATTCTTAAAATAAGGGCCAGTAACTTGATTCATTTTTAATGAGAAGAGTCAGGTGAGGGAAAATATAAAGCCTTATTTGATAATCAATTTTAAATCACTGTGACATTTGAAGTAAATCAATATGTTATCAAGAAAAACTGAAAGGCGGGTTCTAATTTTACTGCACTTACTTTATTGGAAAAATCTCTTCCCCAAGAGTCAGAAAGTGAAATGAAAAGAAAGAAACTAGTCAGAAGGAAGCATTAAGAATTTGTCCTTTCCCAAATTCCTCTTGAATCTGTATCCTTTCATTTCTATCTTGAGATTGAAAAGTTCCCTATTGGATGAACATTGTTAGAAAACCACTCGGTAACCAAAATATGTTACTATTTTCTAGGAAAACAGTCTCTGGTGAGAGAAAAAGAAAAACAAAACAAAACATAGAAATGCCAAAATGTCATTACTGAGAACTATCCCCTATAAAAATTTAGTATTTTATTTTTTGGTCTAGATTACTGAAAGTACAAAGTCTAGTAAATAAGTTCCTTGTGTTTCTTTCATTCAAATTGACAAATAATTCCATGATAATATGATCCAAGGAACAGAATTTGGGGAGCAAGTACAGAGCTAGCAGCTATGAGTTTAAATACAATTAGAGGAATTAGGCCATACTAAACAAGTGGACTCTCACATAATGGCCTTTTGAAAACTCTACAGAGACATCTGCTCTCAAATTAGGAGCCTTCAAAGTTAATAAGAGGTAGGGATGGTTTGGGAATTGAGCTAGGGAGATGGTTAAAACTGGATTTCAAAAGAGAAAGGTAGGGTTAAATTCAGATAGCAGGAGTGAGGAGAACAGAAGAGGGGCAATGAGTGCAGGGAAATTAAGAAGGTAATTCACAGGCCTGGCTACAGAGGGTGATAAGATGGAGAAGTAAACTAATGTCCTAAGCATTTGACTAGTCCTCACAAACGGCATATGGAGGCGTGGAAGGAGGAGGTCTTCGAGTGGGAACCACAAAGTTTAGTGTTAGTCATGTACCAGTCACGACTCTGTTACTGCTAAATAACCTGGCAAACCTCTTAACCCCTCTGGGCATTCATTTTCTTGCCTACAAAAATAAAATTATGTATTTCAAAATAAAAATATAAAGGAACAGAAAAGAATGGATTGGAGTGACAGTTATAGTCTTACGGTTCCCTGCCAGACCCAAAAGCTGATTTTAATTATCTGACTTATAAAGAAAGTCCTTAATCGGAGTTGATGATGGCAGATTCTTATTAAGAATTAGCAGAATCTGCCATCAGCAAAAAGTAGGAAATATTAATAAGATTAGAAGACAGATTCTTGAGAAAATAAAGAAGAAAGTCAGACTGTTGGCAGTTATTAGCCAGTATAAAAAATCTGTGTGTGGCCTTTGAAAGAAGGGGTATCTGAGATTTCAAAAAAAAAAAAAAAGAATGATCAAGAAAACAGTTACTGTAAAAGACTTAGCTTATATACCTCCCAGATTTGCTCGGACCTCCTGTCCTCTCTCCCCCACACAAGTACTTGGACATTTATCCAACGAAGAGCCTTGGCTGCCACCATGGTCTGGTTTCCCAAGGTTGTGTGTGGGGGTGGGAAGGACTTTGACATGGCCTCCATCATGCTCATTACAGTAGAGCCCCAATAATTCTGATGCCCATGTCCAACCCAACTGTACTCATGGGAGTTCTGGCTCCTTCCACCATGCGTAGCCACAGGTATAAAGCATGTGGGTTCTGTATCTGCTTTCCCCAAAGGGCTGGATAACACAACACATAGGATGGGAGAATTGACTCTTCATGGGGTAACCTCTGACCAATGAGAGGTCATAGATGGGAAGGAATTGGCAGATGAATCCCCTCCTTTACTCCCAGGAGGTCGACATGGTGGCTCTGTATGGTTTCCTCGGTGTTCTGTATGACCCACATGCTGGCTATGCTTTCT
The DNA here is from genome assembly GCF_000327345.1 of Myotis davidii. Lineage (NCBI taxonomy): Eukaryota > Metazoa > Chordata > Mammalia > Chiroptera > Vespertilionidae > Myotis > Myotis davidii. The sequence goes on along the minus strand of NW_006295559.1, from coordinate 5,107,374 downwards.
CAAAAAGCTGCAGCTAGCTTGGTAACATATATCTTGTATTACACTTTCTCTCCTGTATTACTTCCCTTCCACTCACTCTTGCTCCCCTGAAGTATTAGCACATAAAATAATAGCACAAACTTTGCTTTGAGCTCCATTTTCTAGAGAGCCCAGTAAGGACAGGGACATACAGAGATCCATGTTAAGATGCATTGGAAATGACCATTTAACTTTCCTTATAGTTCCCACATTCCTTGAATCAAATCCTGAGGGTGTCTTTTACCTCATCTTAATCGGACTGGCCTTTTGCTTCATCTCCTTTTGGATTCCTCTATCCATGATGCACAGATAAGAGGTACACTTGATGCTTTGGCTACCTAATTATGGCTCCGTGGCAAAGGAGAAGGCAGGACCTTCCTATCCTGAGAACTGCCCGGTCTTCTCTAGGGAGTCAGAATAGCCAGACTCAAAGAAAAATCAGGAAAATAAACACGAATGAAGGTTAAAAAAACAACAGAAAACAGACTTTGGAACTTAGTTGCTTAGAGGAATCTGGTATATGGTGAGATATTAAATTTGAACATGGCTCTAAAATATTGCTAAAATATCAAAGTTCCTCAACCAAGGGCCCCTTGGTAAATTGTCCTTCTGGGAACCAACTCATCACTCCATGTATTTTGCATTTATAGGGTCACTTCCTATAAATATACCCTCTGTGATAGTTAGTAATACTCACTCAACATTTACCAGCGACTTCCCATTCAGGATCTCACTTATCCTTATGAAACAGACTAAGTAGGAACTCTTCTGATACTCATTCTGCCCAAGAGGAAGCTGTGACAGAGCAGCTGACCCATGGTCTCACAGTTACTGCTGTGGATCTCACACTCGGAATTCAGATCCAGGCTTGTTTGGAGTCTGTATGCCAAACTACCTTATTTTATACTTCCTGGGTAGTGATGATAGGTCAGGTAGGTTACTAGTTCTGCTACTAGATTGTGATGTTGAAAGTGACAACTTAACAGTAAGTGGTTTCACTAGGGAGCAGCAGCTGATGGAAACATTTTCAAGGTACAAACCCATGATGTCTTCAGTTCCAGATATAAACTGGTGAGGCAGAGCGCTTAGACACTATTTCTTTATAGCATCAGCATCAGACACTCTGGACAACAACGAGGTCAAGAAAACAGGCAGCTTAATTTAACAACAAAAAAACTGGGTTGGTGTCAGACAGATCTAGGTTTCAAAATTTGCTGAGTCTGTTATGTCCTGCATGTTCTGGGTCAAGTTAGCAATATTCCTTTGAGTCCCATCTTCCTCGTTTATAATTGGAAATAAAAATATAAGCCATATGGTTTGGGGAAGAATTTATTGAGCTAAAGCATTCAAAATGCTTAGAGCACCATACTTGACCCTTGACAGATACTCCAGAAATATTGAACCATAGTCACTTCTCTCCTACTCCATGCAGCTGCCCTTCCTTTCACACATATGAAATCACAGTGTACAATTAAGAGAAACGGAGATGATGTAACTTCACAGATGAGAAAACTAAGGAGGGATACTGATGTCTCCAAAGTTATACATATTTTAATAAGAAGCAAAGCTAGATGTTCAGATTGTAAGTGTGACTCGCTTTGAGCCTCACCAAGCTACTGTCTGATTTCCTAGAGCTGAGAGTTTATAGTTTAAGAAGAACAGGCATCCTCTGATATATCTGCACATGCCTTTGAAGCTTTATCAGTGTTCATTCCAGTCTCCGCAGCCTCAGCCCACGGCTTGGCTATAAAGGCCTCACATTCTTGCTTGCTGCCATAATGACTTCCAGTTTATCTTCGAGTACTTTCCTTGCTTATTTGTTTTCATACTCAGGGCTGTTTCCTTTAAAAAGAACTCATGCACTACTTGGTGCATGTACTCCTGGCTTTGATTTTCCACATGGTTTTCTTTTATTCTCTCAAGTAGAGGATAGATAGCTCCAAAAAAAAATTTCTGCCTAATAACTGGAAATGGGTATTTCACGTGAAACAGTACATTAATGTAGAAGGTTGGGCTGAAGTCACCAGACACATGCCGAAGTATGGGGAGATCATGAGGCAGAGTTTACAAAGACAATAGTACCTGATCAATTCTCGGACTCTGAAGCTGTAGCCTACACATTGGGTCTTATAAAAGTTTTGAACTTGCAGTTCAGAAGAGCAGTTTTGGAGAGAGCTGTTGATGTGTGGTGAGCTCTCCCACCACATATACACATACACACATGTAAAAGGAAAGAAGGTAATGTCCTCTTTAAGTCAGGAGAGAGGAGCTTTAAGAGATAAGTTGGAGATTACCCAAGCCTAGAAATTCTAAAGAATGAGATGCAGGGTGGCATGCTGCTCTCTCTGCAAAGGAGGTGCCACACTGGGGACGGGGGCACATGACTTCCAGTATTTATCAGGGAAATTGATATGTTACTGTTTCACATGGAGTTGCTATGGTTGCCTGTAGAAAGGGCTGCTCTGGCTTCTCTGATCTCCTGTCCAACAAGGCTACCTGGAAGGGCAAAGACATGGCAGCAGAATAAAGCTGAAGGCATCACCAGCTGCTCAGAAGTGGAGGAAGACTGAAACGTCTGGAATTGAGACATGCATATCTTCCTCGAGGGAACTGTGGTGGAAAGATCCACTGACAAATGTGCCGTGGTGGGGGCGGGTAATGATCGGGGCAGGTGGGAAAATCCTTAAAGGACTGAGGGGTGACCCAACTTCAGACATGGGCTACTGTCATAGAAAACGAATTGCTGACATGTGCCGTCAGGGGCCCACTTCCCTGTACCTCTTCAGCTCTTCTCCCTTCCCCAGCCCATTGTGGGAAGGCCAGAGAGCATGGTTAGCAAGAAGAGGGCAGGGCCTGGGAGAAAGGGGGTAGAAGTGAGAGGTGGGAACAATGGATAAATGCCAACCACATGTGGCCTCTTCTCTGTGGTAGGGGAGCCGCCCATGGCTGGCTACGAAAGCAGAGTACTCTTGGATGAAGTTTTAATTGTTACACTTGGATGGACATATGAATCACCAAGAAGAGGTTCACTTATCTTCCGAAAGGAATAGGAGCAAGAGAGGAGCTGGCCCTCATGCATCAATTTCATGGGTGGGTGGTAGACAAAAATAGAGCACTCTATAATTACATCTTTGGTGCCATGCTTAATCAAAGTAAAGCTTAAATATGCATTTTCTCATTTAAGCTTCCCAGTGATCTTCTGAATCAGGTGCTGCTATTGTTCGCATTTTACAGATGAGAAAATCAAACTTATAGAAGAAACTGTCCAAGAAAAAAATGGCCATGGAGCAGCCAGGCTGCCTGTCTTCAGAGCTGCTCTTAGCCACTATGTAAGCTTCTCTCTCCCTGGTGAAAATCCGGGGTTAATGTTTACCATCATTCAGAATCACAGCCAACCTATTAGGCACTTTTTATACAAAAATAGAAAAAGCTACCTTTCCTTCTATCTGTTGGGGTGGGGGAGATGTCAAAATGTGCTGAGGGTTTTTTTTTAATATATTTATTGATTTTTTTACAGAGAGGGAGAGGTATAGAGAGTTAGAAACATCAACGAGAGAGAAACATTGATCAGCTGCCTCCTGCACACCCCCTACTGGTACATGCCCTTGACCAGAATCGAACCTGGGACCCTTCAGTTCGCAGGCCGACGCTCTATCCACTGAGCCAAACCAGTCAGGGCTGTGCTGAGTTTTAAGAAGTAATTTACTAACTTCCACAGTAAAGTTTCATAATAAAGACATAACCCTCTAAAGACAGTCCCTGCATCCTCGTACCGCAGCACCTGGCAGCTCTGTAGGCCCTATTGCCAGGCAACCCAAATCTGTCAAATGGTGTATTTCTTTGATACACGTCCTCCAGCCTCTGAAACCAACCAGATTAACAACAACGGCTTTTTCCTCACAGCGTCTGAAATCGAAGGATTCACATTTACAAAGAGGGCATACTCTCCCAGGAGGCAAGGGGGAGAACAGACAACTCTCTCGGATGCCCTGTTTCTCAATCCACAAGTCACAAGAAAATACCTGCTCACTGTGAAACGTGCCACTTGAAATCCAGAGGCAGGAATCCAAATTCCCCCACCAGCCATAAACAGAGCTTGAGGAAAATGCCAGTGAACACAGGGGCGGGATAGACACGAGGGACACATCTGAATACTTACTGCTGTCACCTCCCACGGTACAGATGTTGCGAATGATCCTTTTCTTGACCTTCTGCAGTTCATCGAAGTTGTCAACCGTCAGTTTCTTACTTGCAGTCCCGGTGATCTGAATGAGCTGCTGGTCATCCACGTTCCCGATGCCCACGCTGTAGATGTCGATACCTTTGTGTCTCAGGTCTTCAGCGGCCTGAGCCACCTCGTCTTGGGATTGGCCATCTGTGAGGACCAGCAACACCTGTGGGGTACCGGTATTGATCCGGCTGCCCATGTCTGGCCGGAAGAATTGCCCCACCATCTGGAGTGCAGCGCCGATGTGTGTGTATCCAAAGATCTGCTGGATGTTTTCAATCTGAAGTGATATCTCCTTTTTCCCTACGAATGTTCCCAGCGGAAACTCTGACCGATAGGTATGGCTAAACTGAGCTGCTCCTATGCGCACTCTGTTGGCTCTGACATCAAAATCTTGAACGATCGATGCCAAGAAGGCCTTCATCTTCTTGAAGTCATCTTCATGAATGCTATTCGAACCATCCATGAGGAAAACAAGATCTACTTTTTCAATTTCACAATCTATAAAGGAAAGGAAAAGGAACAGCCACAAAAATTAGATTGTTCTTCGTTCTTTCACCCAGCCTGATTTCAGTGGTTCTCAACCTTCTGGCCCTTTAAATACAGTTCCTCATGTTGTGACCCAACCATAAAATTATTTTTGTTGCTACTTCATTAACTGTAATGTTGCTACTGTTATGAATCATAATGTAAATATCTGATATGCAGGATGGTTTTAGGCGAACCCTGTGAAAGGGTCGTTCGACCACCAAAGGGGTCACGACCCACAGGTTGAGAACCGCTGAATTAAATGTTTGCAGCTATATAGAAATGGTATTTCTGAAAGTGGTTTCAGAAAGTAGGCCACTCAGTGGTCACATTAATTGGAGAAGAAATAAAACCCATCAGTTCCAAAGGTGGTACTAGGGGGGAACAACTCAAAATTTTTTAATACTTCTCTTTGCTTTTCCATTTGGTCTCACACCATTTTCTTTTCCAAGATGCTGGGGGAGGAGGATTCCTACAGAGAACTTGCTCTCACCTGTGATCTAGCCTTAACCCTTCTGGAAAACCCAGGGACAGTAGCACATCAAGAAAAACAGATAGCACACATCCATTCAGAGCTTCACCCAAAGAGACAGATGTTTTGTAGTACTGACTCAGCCTCCCTGGCCAGTTGAGACAATGAGTACTTTTCTGGTGTATTAAGACAAATTGAAGTTTTAAAGTCATGCCTTCTGATCTATGTCTCAGAAGTTTTCCTCTTTATCAGCCCCTTTTTGATGCATCTAGGCAAAAATATCTACTTGAGAATACTATTTTTGAGCAAACAATTCAGTATAGCATAGTATGCTTCCTTGGTGTTAACACAGAAAATACAAAACAAAAAGAATATGAAAGATGATTGCCAGTGAATGAGTTATGCTTGGCACATGCTCATGTGTATCCCTTAGCCTTCTGGTAAGCATTAACATTTCCCTGAATTCCCCAGCGATCTCATCCTGGACCTAACTCACTTAGGTCTCATGTTAGCTTTGTGGAAAACAAAAGGTGTCTGAGAATCCCACAGCAGATATGCAAAAAGAGATAAAAAGAAATATGTTAAATAGATCCTTCAGGAATTGGTTAACTTAATAAATTTCTTTGTTTTAGATTCAAATAAAGGAAATAGAGTACTTTTTCCTGCCCAAGGAAGAACTTTCTGTTTAAAAATGCAATGTCAGGCTGGCTGGTGTAGCTCATTGGTTGAGCATTGACCTATGAACCAGGAGGTCACAGTTCGATTCCCAGTCAGGGCACATGCCAGGGTTGCAGGCTCGATCCCCAGTGTGGGGCATGCAGGAGGCAGCCAATCAATGATTCTCTCTCATCATTGATGTTTCTCTCTCTCTCCCCCTCTCCCTTCCTCTCTAAAATCAATACATTTTAAAAAATAAAAGTAAAAAAGCAATATCACTCTGGCTGCTGTGGGTCAGTGATCAGAGCATTGGCCTACGCACCAAAGGGTCATGGGTTTGATTCCTCAGGGCACGTGCCTGGGTTGTGGGTTTGCTTCCTGGCTCCAGTGGGGAAGCAGTGTGTTTCTCTTCATCTCTCTCCCTCTCCCTCTCTTCCACTCTCTCTAAAAACCAATGGAAAAAATATCCTTGGGTGAGGATTAACAAAAAGTATTAAAAAAATAAAAATGCAATGTCAACTGCTACAGAAAAGAACAGACTGAATCTTAGGCAATGGCCACCTAGAAGATAAGAGATTTGTCCTACTTTTCAGTAATACCCAGAAAGGCTTTGCTAGTTTTGTGAAAGAAAAAGATACTTTCATTCTTAGGAGACAATACCTATGAAAACCAGTAAAGTTATTTTTTAAAAAGAACTGTATCAAGATGTTGGAATCCTAGATTAATAGCAATTTATCTAATAAAAAGTAGTCAGTATTTTTAGTACAATACTCTTAATAAAGACAAGGAATTTAAATAGATCATGATCTCCCTTTGAAATGGTGTAAAAGGACAGCTGAATGACTGAATGAATTACATACATACATTACAGACAGACACACAGACACATAGACATGAAAGTGGCAATGCAATCGCCAGATGCCAGAATAGAAACAGCATCCAGGGCAAAGGAAGTCCTACTGTACTCTGCTCAGGCAACCTCTGAGGCTGGAATAGAATGTTCATTATTGACTCCAGGCAATGATCACTAGTTGTTAGGAAGGTATGGAATTTGATTTCTTGTGTAAAAAGCAGGAAGAAGAACTAATAGATGGAAATGACATGGAAACTAATTTGTGCTCCAATCAATAAAGCTTACTCAAAAAACGGTGAATTCCCCATCATGAGAAGAGTTTAGACCAGTGATGGCAAACCTTTTGAGCTCGGCATGTCAGCATTTTGAAAAACCCTAACTTAACTCTGGTGTCATATATAGAAATTTTTTGATATTTGCAACCAGAGTAAAACAAAGACTTATATTTTTTATATTTATTGTATATATTTCAATGCCATTTAACAAAGAAAAATCAACCAAAAAAATGAGTTCGCGTGTCACCTCTGACATGCGTGTCATAGGTTCGCCATCACTGGTTTAGGCAGGAGGGAGTAGTGATGTTGTAGAATGTATTCCTCTTTAAGGAGGAAGCCAAATGAGATGTCTTATAACGCGATGACCTCTCCTGTTTGCAGAAGAGAGTTCCTTCTCTTGTTTTTGAGGGCTATTGCTTTCTCCCTCATTTGGACCTCTGCTGATAATGAAGAAAAACTTAATTGGCAAACCTTACCTACTTGTGAGGAGTTACACACTCTGGCTGACACGTCTGAATAGATCCCCTTCAGGCCTCCAAAAGTCTCCACGAAGAAGTACTTGTCCTCTGATCCTGCCATGGCGAGCAGCTCCACGTGGTTAGCACCCTCGATCCCCACGGCCAGGACAAGAATGCCTTTGTCCCGCAAGGCCTTGGCCGTGGCATTGAGATCTTTTGTATCATGGGACTCCCCATCGGTGATCACGATGAGGACTTGGGGGACCCCTCGGTGCAGGCGGCTGCCACGGGCTTCGGTGAACATGTGGTCTGAGAAGCCTAGTGCCTTAGCGGTGTATGTGCTGCCCCCTATGGGCTGGTCATTCTGGAGCGCTGAAATCACCTTCAACTTTGTGTCAAGTTCATCCAGATAAAACAGCACTTCTGGGTTATCCGCATACTTCATAGCCCCAAACCGAACCTGATTCTTGCCAACATCAGCTTTTTTCACCAGGTTTATCATGAAATCCTTCATGATACCATATTCATCATAGTTGATGCTGCCAGAGCTGTCAATTACAAACACAACGTCTAAAACTTCAATTCGCTTGCATTCTAGGAGGAGGAGAAAGGAAAACCATGAGGTTAGCTTTGGACATCATGGGAGACTCACCAGCCCTCGCCTGCTTTGTAATTGCCAATGTCTCCTCTCCATTGGATCAAGCTGTGCATTAGCATGTCCATTCCGTAGATAACATACACAATACATATATATTGGTGCTGGCAGTACAGCGCAAAATTCAACTCGGGGAGTTTTTAGGACAAGGCTAACATAAAGGAAAGCCTTCTGAAAAGGTTGAGAGGGGGACATGCTCTTGGACTGGAAAAGAATTTACAATTCTGTGGAAATTTTCCTGTATAAATGGTTCTTTCAACATGTGCTTTCATTTACACGGATGTGTCTGTTTAAGCCATAGGGTTTATGAAATTGTATTCCCAAGATAAGCCTTGGGGAAATGGCCAAAGAAAAAATGAATTTGGCAAACCTGTATAGTTTTTCATGGTTATAGGACAGCTGACTTTTCAGGGTTTCATTTTCTCCCTTTTTTGACATTCTGGAAACACTATCTAGTTTCATTATTGGGCCTCATCATAGAAATAAGCCCATGTCACACTTGGCCCAACTGCGGTGATGCTCCCATTAACTTTTTTTCCCTTGGGTCTATGCCATGGAAAGTAACGCAGGAAAGACCCAATTAATACTTAAGCCATGTCTATGGAGTATATTCTATGTAAAAGTGCAGAGGTCTAAACTCCCAACTCATTCATTCTGGAGAAGTGGGATTGTAAGATGTTTAATGATTTAGTCCTTATGTAACTCAATGTCTCTGCAGGCTTTGCAGGGGTATGCTCCAAATGTGAACTCATCCATTCTGGAGAAACGGAGTTGTGCGAAAGGATTCCCCCACCCCTCCAGCAGAGGTTCACCACATTTCCTTCTCTTGCCAGCCACTTTCTCACTAAGTGGTAGGGCTGTTGAAAGCCCTGGGGCCAATATATTTACCCCAATGACTTCAAGAAAGGCTATGCGAGGTAACAGAAAATATATATTGGTCTCTGTCTCAGCTCCTGACAGATAACTCCCAAAACCCTTGTAATTTCCTGGGCGACAGGGGTGTCTTTTGTTCCAATGAGGTGACTCTGGATGGGCCCCTACTTTGTGTTTCTTTCCTGTTGTCTCCTGGAAAGAATGGCTCCTGGGTGAGGGTGAGTCACCGGGAAGAGCAAGCATGGAATTTTCAGCCTCATTCCCATTTTTCTGAGAAGGGCTGAAAATGGAGTTCAGACCACCCTCTTGCTTAGCTCCTTCCTATGCCCTGTCCTGCTTTCCTTACTTCCCTTCTGAAAACACCTCAAAAAACCAATTCCACAAGAATCCGGGGAACCTGATCTAAGACCCAGGATGTTACCACTTTTCTTCAATGGAGGCCTCATCACCCTGCTGCTATTTGTCTACAAATGGGAGAGGATCTAGGTGGACCAAAATTGTCCCTTACTGATTCTTTAACTCAACAGTTCTGTTGAAGAAAGTCACATTGCCTATGTAGGTCTAAAGCAGTGGTTCTCAACCTCTGGCCCTTTAAATACAGTTCCTCATGTGGTGACCCAAGCATAAAATTATTTTCTTTGCTACTTCATAACTGTAATGTTGGCTACTGCTATGAATTGTAATGTAAATATCTGATATGCAGGATGGTCTTAGGCGACCCCTGTGAAAGGGTCGTTCAACCACCAAAGGAGTCTCGACCCACAGGTTGAGAACCGCTGGTCTAAAGCCATTGGGGTAACCATTTCAATCCAACAAAAAGTTTACAGTGTTCAATTAGTAGAAATAATGACTAACATGGACACGTAGTGTTTGGATAATCCCCCTGGAAGGAATGCCCAGGCCTACCTTCCCGGGGGCTGCATATTCCAAAAACAAGATCATCTTCAATGTGCTGCAGAATGTCAAAATTCTCAACATAAAACACCATGTCTGGCCTCCCGCTGATCTCCTCCAGCTGGGTGACATTGGAGCCAAACACCCCCACCGAGTAGATAATGATGCCTTCTTGCCGCAGTGCTACCGCGGGGTCCTTGACTATGTCATGAGCTTCACCATCCGTGATGAGGATGAGGAACTTCCTGACATTGGGCCGGGCGCCCTTGGCGGGGCTGAAGTACTGAGACACAAAGGTCAGGGCGCTACCAGTCATCGTGGTTTGTCCAATGTGAGGCATGCGGTCGATGGCATCGGAAATTTCACTTTGCGAGATGTATTTGTTGAGCTGAAACTCCTCCTTATTGATGTCACTGAACTGGACTACGCCGACTTGCACCCGATCTGCCCCAATCTGAGATTTGCTCACCAGGCTTTTCATAAATGTTTTCATTTTGATGAAATTGTCAAGTCCTATACTGCCGGAACTGTCCACCAGAAACATGATGTCAGCTTTCATCTCTTTGCAGGCTGCATGGGAGAAAGTGCAATGTTTATCATGTAAAAAGATTAAGAGTGAACAGGAAAAAAAAATTTCTATATTGAAGCTAAATGTGTGCTTGGTAAGGCTAGTTAGTTAGCAAGTAAATAAAGCACTGGAGGCCATAAAGTGACCAGTCTATTTGTTATTTAATGATTTGATTTAGTGTATTACTCAGTTTCTCAACCTCAGGACTACTGACATTTTGGGCCGGATAATTTTTACTGGGGAGGGTAGTCTACGCATTGTAGGATACTAAGGGGTGTTTTGCAGTATCCCTGACGTCTACCCGTTAGATGCCAGTAGCACTCCCTTAGTTATGACAACCAGAAATGTCTCTAGACCAGCTGTGGGCAAACTATGGCCCGCGGGCCGGATCTGGCCCATTTGAAATGAATAAAACTAAAAAAAATGGCCGTACCCTTTTATGTAATGATGTTTACTTTGAATTTATATTAGTTCACACAAACACTCCATCCATGCTTTTG
>NW_006295559.1:5090132-5096301 GCF_000327345.1 Myotis davidii | reverse complement strand
GAAGAGGCTAATTAGTACTAATAAGGGAGAACTCGACCAAATACTTTATGCCTCAGATATGAATTAGAACCACACTATGAAGAGGCTAATTAGTACTAATAAGGGAGAACTTGACCAAATACTTTATGCCTCAGACATGAATTAGAACTGGTTGATTTTTCTTTGTTACATGGCATTGAAATATATAAAATAAGTATCAAAAATATAAGTCTTTGTTTTACTATGGTTGCAAATATCAAAAAACTTCTATATGTGCCATGGCACCAGAGTTGAGTCAGGGTCTTTCAAAATGCTGACACGCCGAGCTCAAAAGGTTCGCCATCACTACTCTCGTGGGCCCTCAGTTTTGTTCTGGAAACAAGCACAGCCACACAACCCGGAAATTCACGCTGTTTCTGCAAACCTGCAATGTCAAATATTGCAGGAGGGCCATCTGTGAGCCCGGGCCCGAAGGGAATGTTGCCATTCTCTTACCTTCTTCAGTACAGATTTCTTGAACAACTTGGTTTCTTATGTCTTTCAAAGCGTCAAAGTCATGCACGTAGTACACCCTCTTCTCCTCGCCTGCAATTTCCCGCAGCTGTGTTTGGTTGGCCTCCTTGACCCCGATGGCATACACACGGATGAGCTCCTCCCTCAGCCTGTTCGCAGGCTCCAGGATGCTATCCTGGGACATGCCATTTGTCAGGACAACAAGGTGACACGGCACTCGGTTTCCTCGCTGCTGCTTTGCCTTTTGCAACAGCCCGAGTGTGAAATTCAGGGCTGCGCCCGTGTTCGTGCTCCCACCCAGCTGTCGGATGTTCTCGATGGCCTTCCCCAAATCCTGCTTGTTTGAGTATTTACTGATCTCAAATTCCAAGTCCCAGCTGTCGGCGTACTGGACGGCCCCAACCCGCACCTTCTGGGGAGCGATGTTGAACATCTTTACGACCTCTGACAGGAAGGTCTTCATTTCTTGGAAGTCTGTGGCCTGGGTGCTCCCGGAGCCATCGATGAGCAGATAGATGTCTGCTTCTTCCGTGTCCACACAACCTAAGGGGGAACCGAGAGGCTGTGTGTGGCATGGGGGCGCGTGTGAGGAAGAAATGGGAGCGGAGAGTAAGAACAACAAATATGAGCATCTTCAGATGGACAGATGGGAACCGCTTCCAGGTGTAAAAGACACGCTCTGCTAGCTTAGCACAGGGGACTCAGCATCGGCGGGGCCGAATGAGTTTCTTTTGACAGTTTGTGACTATTTTGATAATTCCCTGCCATGAATCAAGGCAAACTGGGATACAGCAAAAGATAAGAAAGAAAACTTGAAAATGCGTTTCACAAGCCATTTCTCTCATTAGTGAATAATGGCTTCGCAAAAAGTCAAGCGGTGTGTTGTGAAATGGAGAAGGTCTCTAACTGAACATAGTGGACATATGAGCTCTACTTCTTGAGAACTTGAATAATTTACTCCTTATTCACTCCTTGTCATTTAACAAAACTAGGGGTATTGCCAGTGGCCTTATTTGTGTAGGACGAGGGCAATTTTATAATAAACATGCTATAAATATTTGTTGAAGAATGTACACATACTTATGTGTGTATATACACATACAAAATATTTATAGAGCACACATGTGTGTATGTATAAAATATACAAAATACATTATCTGTTTCTCTAAACTCATGGGGACTAGACTAGTACTTCACAACAAATTAATTACAATGTCCTCAATCCAAATCATGCTTCCTGTTCATTCTCTAAGTTGGAATTTGAGGATGAGGGGAGAGGAGAAAAGAGAGAAAAGTTACAAAAAGGAAAAAGAAAAGAGCAGGGGGACAGGGGAGGCAAAGGAGAGGGGGGAAAAGTGAAGAGAGAAAAACAGCAAAGGATGGTATTCTGGGGTGTTTGCAAGTAACAAAGAATCCAATAAAAGCTACACAAAACAGGAGGTAGAAAGGAAAACCCTTTTGACCCACACTAACGCCTACAATAGCTTTTATTTTCCCCAATACATTCCATGTGATCAAGGTCAAGTAAGAAATTAGGAACTTATGCTCACTCCCCACCTAATACCCCACCAATCGCTTTTGTACACAGAATACCTAAAAGGCAAGAAAGAGAGAAAAGGATGGAATAATACCTCCCTCAGCAAAACACTTTACCGGATTTGAGGGTTTCAGTGCGTTCTGAGAAGACAGAGACTGTGTGTGTTATTTGCTTCCGCAGCTTCTTCAGAAACGTCTGGTTGTGAGCGGCCAGATCGGAGAAGGTCTTCAGTTTGGAGACATACAGCTCGGCGGGGTGCGATGCTATCCTTTCCAGCTGGCTGTCGCTGGCCCCCTCCACGCCCATGGTGAAGACGGTCACGCCCTGGCGCCGGAGGTTCAGGGCTGCCTTGGTCACGTTGTCTTCCGACGGCTGGTGGGTCACCAGCACGGCGATCTGGGGCACCCCCTGGTTCTTGCGACTGCCGTTCTGTGCACTGAAGACCTCCTTCCTGATCTTTCTGATGGCGGCCCCCGTGTAGGCCTTCCCAGCCTGGGGAGAGAGGCCCTGTATAGACTGGAGAACCTCCGACTTGTTGATGCCTCTGCTCAGTGAATTGATCACCTGCGTCTCATTGCTGTAGGCCACCAGGCTAACCCTCATGCAGTTTTCCTTTATGTCGAGAGCAGATACACTTTCTTCTAGGAACTCTTTAAGGTAGTCCAAGTTGTCCTGGCTGCCATTGACGGACACATCCAACAGGAACACCACGTCGGCCACGGAGGGGCCTTGGCAAACTGTGTGGGCAGGGATGGAAGGAGCACAATTTTAGTGTATGGAGAACATCTACAGAGCTGGGTTATGCACTTAAAGAAAGAAGGAGGTATATGAAATTATTATGCAGCTCATATCAGAGGGTCCTGGGTTCAAATATTGGATCTCTGCTAAACTCCCAGCTTCAACATCCTCTTCTATAAATTGGAGATAGTAGTAATACTTACCTCATAGAGTTGTTATGGAAATTAAATGAGATAAGGTGTTTAACCTGTGGCCTGGGACCGAAGAGTCATTCAATGAACAGCAGCTACTACTATCATATTAAAATCATTAAGCATCACCGCTGTTGAAATCAGCATAGTCCAAATATTCCTAAGGGATAATACTGAGATGTCAATGATACTTTTGCCATTATTTTATTTGGGAAAGATACTCATAATAGGATTCATTTTTTCATAGATTACCACAAGAAAAGCATTCTCTATTAACATCAGATAATTTTATATGTCATGTCATTCCAACTGATATAACTAGAAATAATGGGAGTTTGCTTTGTTGCTTGTACACTCGGAGCAAATTGTTTCTCACTGGCTCTCCCCTGCCCCTCACTTGAATGATGTTCATAAGCTCTTGGCCATTGTTAACAGAACAGTACAAGGTCCCCGGGACAGCAGGTGGGAGGTGGAGCAGAACACAGGGCAGCTAATTCAGACGGAGAAGCAGGAAGGGAGGCAGTGTGGGGCTGAAACGACCAGGGCGTGGGAATCAAGAGACCTGACTTAGCTCTGACTTCAAACTGTATTCTGCCCTGGCCCAGGTTATGTCACCAACTCTAAGGATGCACACAGAACAGGGGGTTTGGGCCACTTAATTAAAGCTATTTCCAGCTCTAACATTCTGTGGTCAAGGATTTCTCTAGGAAAAAACTTAGCTTTCAAACAAACCCTTCACATGATTAAAGGGTAGCAAGGAACACCAAGAATTGTGGGGTTCACTGGATTTAAAATGTCCACAGCCAGCCCAGCAGGCATGGCTCAGTGGTTGAGTGTCAACCTATGAATCAAGAGGTCACAGTTCAATTCCCGGTCAGGGCACATGCCCAGATTGGGGCATGACATCCAGTGTGGGGCACGCAGGAGGCAGTCGATCAATGATTATCTCTCATCATTGATGTTTCTATCTCTCCCTCCCTCTCTCCTTTCCTCTGTGAAATCAATCCTATATAATAAAAGGGTAATATGCAAATCAAACAAATGGCAGAACAAACGGTTGCTATAATGGGAGTGTGCAGGAGGCGGCCAATCAATGATCCTCTCTCATTATTGATGTTTCTATCTCTCCCTCTCCCTTCCTCTCTGAAATTCTAGTAAAAATATATTTTTAAAAAATAAAATAAAATGGCCACAATCAATGGGCCCTTTGGAACACACCAATATTTAACAGCTAAAAATACAGCCCAGCTTTTGGGGAAAGGGATGTCCATGGAACCTCAACCCTCTCTCCACGTTGATTTCTCAAAAGCATTTTATCATCATTTCTATGTGTGCACCCTAAGCCCACCTTCCATAAGAACATCATCCACTGCTCCCGCCTTGTACTGAGTCGCTTCCTTGATGATCTGCGTCATGTTCTGGGAAAACGTGCTGAGGTCTCTGACGGTCCGAAGGTTGACATGGAACTGAGCCGTGGCCATGGCCTTCAGGTTCTCCTCAGAGGCTTTCTGCAGCCCCACCGAGATGATCCTCACCCCGTCTTCCCGAAGAGCCTTGGAAGCCTCTTCCACGTCATCCTCGGACTCGGCCGAAGCCAGGACCACCAGAACCGGGGGGAACAGCTTCTTGTCTCTGCCGTTTGCAGGTCCAGAGAAATAGGTCCTGTGAGCCTCCCGGAGAGCGTTTCCGATCCGCAGGGCGCCGCCCATGAACACGAAGTTCTTCTTGAGGTGGTTCAACATGGGGTTCCTGCCCTTGAAGGTGTTCAGCTGGAATTCACTGTGGAGCTTGTCGCTGTACTGGGCCAGGGCCACGCGGTATTTGCTGGCCTCTATGGGGAGACCGGTGATCACTTTGTTGATGAATGTTTTCACCAGGGGGAAGGACTTAATTCCCAGTTGATCAGAGCTGTCCACCAGAAACACCACATCTGCATACTCAGGGCCTGCAAACCCATACAGAACCAAATCAACAAAG
This sequence comes from Myotis davidii, assembly GCF_000327345.1. Classification (NCBI taxonomy): domain Eukaryota; kingdom Metazoa; phylum Chordata; class Mammalia; order Chiroptera; family Vespertilionidae; genus Myotis; species Myotis davidii. Next base: position 5,091,366 of record NW_006295559.1, on the reverse strand, counting down.
CATAAACTTTAAAAAGGTACTGCCATGCTTAATGCTTAATGCCAACCATTTGGGGGAAACGTACTTTCCTGTTTTATCTGTATTTTTAATACCTTGCCAAGGAACTGAAAATAATTGCCTGACGTTACACATCTTCTCCAGAAAAAATACTTGTTTCTAGGGCCAATTGCAAAATTAAACATCACTTTTGCAAGGAATAGGTTCATTAGAAATGGGTAAATTTAGAGTAAAAACTCCTGTGTTTTTATACTGGTAGTAGGTAATTTCCCCTTATACCTTTTTAAATTTTTGCTTTCAGAATTTGACCTCAGTCTATATTAAGAGGATAAAAATTTTAATTGAGAACTACACTGCTTCAAATTTGTTTGAATAGAGAAATATGAAAGATAAGCTTTTATTGTGATTCCCATTTAAGCACTGCAACAAAGTGAGTGATTAACTTATAAAAATGTAGTTTTATTTGCCAGTGTCAAATTGATGAAGTTTAAAAAGTACCTAAAAATCATAAAAATATGAGATTGCCTTAATCTACTTTAAGATTACTTACAGCCCTAACCGGTTTGGCTCAGTGGATAGAGCATTGGCTTGTGGATTGAGAGGTCCCAGGTTCGATTCTGGTCAAGGGCATGTACCTTGGTTTCGGGCACATCCCCAGTACGGGGTGTGCAGGAGGCAGCTGATCGATGTTTCTCTCTCATGTTTCTAACTCTCAATCCTTCTCCCTTCCTCTCTGTAAAAAGTCAATAAAATTTTTTTTTTTTAAAAAAAGATTACTTACAATTTTTTATAAACTATATGAGTGAGCATTATAATTGATAAGTTTATTCTTACATGTGTAAATGTGATAGAAATCTGTATACCTCAAGCTAGGAAAATGATTATGGTTCTATAATTTTTATAGAGGAATATAATACTTAGTTGAACTTTTTAATGCTTCATTCAATGTCAGAATCAATGCTGGGTATGTAGAATTCTACTTTTATGTGCTAGAGAATCACTGGGTTCAAGCACAAAATGCTGTGTATTGGTGATCTGCTGGTTTGAGTTCAGAGTTCTCAGCACATTAGGATCTATTTCTTATCCAGGGAAGGAAGGGAAATGTCTGTGTGCGTCCGGAAGGTGTATATTTAAGAAGGTATGATGCAACTGAACAAGTAACAGAAGTCCTGACTTTGTTATCAGCTAACTCTAACAGCTCTGTCAAGCCATTCCATATACTTGGGCCTGTTTCCTC
>NW_006295559.1:5046535-5088685 GCF_000327345.1 Myotis davidii | reverse complement strand
TTTTTAGTTTTATTCATTTCAAATGGGCCGGATCTGGCCCGCGGGCCATAGTTTGCCCACAGCTGGTCTAAGGCCTGACTTTGTAACTGCTCCATCACGAACACGTAGGTGTATTTTATATTTGAGCAGTAAACGTCTTTACATGTGGCCAATTAATTTTTTCTTCCTTTTCCCCACATAAATAATTAGAAAAGTAACAATTTCTCTTCATCCTTAAATATGAAAGAAGACAAAAGGTAAGTAGTGACCCTCCACATCCCATTCGATCCTTGCTGCTCAGAATGACTCAATTTGTACTATTTTGCTTCCAACTGCCTACAACTGCCCAACGTAAGAGGTTTCCAATTCTAACTAGTCACCTTCAGTTATTCATTTTATGAAGTGAAACAGGATATTAAAGATATTGAAAATAAATATTTTAAGTGTTGGGTTCATTCAGAACACTCATTCATCCATTGAATGGAAAAATTAATTGATCCATATTAAAAACCAATGTCTGTTTCTTGCTTTATTTTCACCCACACGTGGATTTGCGAGGGTCTATATGGCTGCCTCACTCCTTGTCTGGCAGGCTCCTGGTGCTTAATATTTCACCCCCTTCAGAAAAGGAACCTTTGCCACGAGAAATTCCATCCCTATTTTCTCACCTACTTCATCGTCCCTCTGACATTCGGGAATCTGGGACTCTGCTCTACTCCTTTATCAGAAGCCTACATGAGATCAACTTTTCAGGCTGTAAGTCAATTTATCAATCCTTTTCCAGAGGTAATCAGTGAGCTGGAAGGGACTTGTAAGTGATTGGTTTGGTTTTTTTAGTTTAACCCTATCATTTTATTTTTAAATATTTTATTGATTTTTACAGAGAGGAAGGGAGAGGGATAGAGAGTTAGAAACATTGATGAGAGAGAAACATCGATTAGCTGCCTCCTGCACACTCCCCACTGGGGATGTGCCCGCAACCAAGGTACATGCCGCAGACCGGAATTGAACCTGGGACCCTTGAGTCCGCAGGCCGACGCTCCGTCCACTGAGCCAAACCAGTTAGGGCCAACCCTATCATTTTAGAGGAGTTTTAGTCCCAAAGTGGATTACCCCAAGGAAAAACCAAGTCATACCATCTGCAAAGTTTCTACTACTGTGTATACAATAATAACAAATTCTACCTTTGGTGAGCTTTGCTGTGCCATGCCCTGTGCTAACAGCGTCACATGTGTTCTCCTGTTTGATATCGATGACAAACCTAGAGGCAGGTGACATTATTGCTCCAATTTTACAGATAAGGAAACAGAGACTCATGGAGAGTAACTGACCCAAGGTCACATTGATAAAATGGGCCACAGTTGAGACTACAGACCACCTCTGTCTGACTCTAAAATCTGCCCTTTCAAACTCGGTGACTCTGCATCCTAGACTCAGTATTGTGAACACAAAAAGTATCCTCAAGTTTTTTTGTTCTGTGTCTTTTTTCCTAAATACTTTCAACAATAAAGATTTTTAAAAAGAAAGAAAAAAGAAGTGTCAGGAAATACTGGTATTTCTTTTCATGCCTTCTCACTTTTCCTTTTCAGAACCAGAGCTTCGTATTAGCCACTTCTTTTTCTGCTTATGTCATGAGCTTTATAAATAAGTGCGATCTTTAAGAGTTAGGAGAAAGAAGGAAAAAAAAAAAAGGCTTCAGGAACAGACCACAGGGTAAACGACAAAGATGGGAGGAAAGGAGTACTGAGTGCAAGTTAAAACCTGGATGGAAAAGTGAGCATTAGGTGAGGCCCAAACACTCCCATAGCAGCATGTAGCATCTAGGAACCTCCCCATGTAGATGGTCAACTCATCAGAAATTGTACATGGTACATGAAGAGTTGAGTTCTTTGGGACAGCAGTTAGTAACACATTTATTTTAATGGAATCCGCAATCTAGTGTGCTGTAAAGTGAGCATTAGGTGAGGCCCAAACACTCCCAAAGCAGCATGTAGCATCTAGGAACCTCCCCATGCAGACGGTCAACTCATCAGAAGCTGTACATGGTACATTAAGAGTTGAGTTCTTTGGGATAACATTTAGTAACACAATTCCCTTGCACTATTTTAATGGAATTCGCAATCTAGTGTGCTGCAAGGCTACTCAACATTGTGGAAGCCTAGTGAAAGGTTATCTTGATGTGTTTGCCCTGCTTTGTGTGTGTGCTGGGACCAGTGGTGGGACTGAACCTCCAAGTTCATGCTTGGGAGTCTTGGTTTAATTGTTACCACATCAAACCAGAGATGAATTGCCTATAATCTGTATGTTGTTTTACCACTAGACCTGACCAGGATTTACATCATTACATTTTTAAAATATCTCAATATTTAAAATAAATTTTAAAAATATTCAAAGACATGAGGGGAGAATGGAGAAATTTACATAAAATAGCAACATAAAATTTCAATTCATGGTACGCTCCATTTTAATGTAACAACGATGAGATTGATTGCTTCTCATTATGTAAATGCTCTCAAAGGTATAAGTCTCTTTAAACTCGTTTGTTGTACTGCATTTATTCTAAATCAAGTAAGATGAGGGTAATACACCTCTTTGGGAAGTTTTACGCTATAAAAAGCCTTTTTATAAAATGAGAAATAAAGGAAACACTTTCTTCACATAGTTGTTGTGAGAATTAAAAAAAAAACAAAATACACCAAGCCCACTGCATGGCACATACTAGTAATAGTACTCAATAAACATTAGGTTCTTCTGTCTACTATTATAATCATGAATAATAAAAATATTTCTGAGGGGGGGAAAAAAGCCTTTTTAAAAATCTGGATCTCGCCATAGCCCGTTTTGGTAAATGGTTAGAGCATCAGCCAGTAGAACGAATGTTCGTGGGTTCGATTCCCAGTCAAGGACATGTACCTAGATTGCAGGTTCAATCCCCAACCTCAGTCAGAGACAACAAATCAATGTCTCTCTCATATCAATTGTTTCTCTCTCTCTCCCCACTTCCCTCCCTCCCTTCTGCTCTCTCTAAAAATCCATGGAAAAAATATCCTTGGGTGAGGTTAACGAAACAAACAAACAAAAAACCCCACAATTTGGATCTCTGTAAACTTTCTGTTGAGAAGGTAGGATGTTCCTAATTTAAACTACAGCTGCAAAAGCAACACAGCCAACCAACAAACCCTTGGCTTCAAAGCAGAATATTTGGAGCTTGTGCAATACCTCTCTTGAGGTTATCAAAAACCAGGGGTCTCAAGGAGACCTCTGCTTCATAGAAGCCAATTCATGAGCTAACACATGTTTTCGATAAAATATTTAGAGCCCAGAAAAATACAAAAGAAACGTCAGCAGAATTAAGACAATTACCATTCCTTTCCTTTGAAATGAGCATGCAGGATACATCATTTCTAAATACTAATTTTGTTTTTCTTCAGAAACAAGAATATTGTCAGCTGTTGCGCTGGAAGAAACTACACGGGCTCTGGGCCACACAGTTCAAGCAAACGGTTGTTTGCTTATTTAACCTCCGATCTGTCACTATTTCTCTTCCTTTACCCATTTCGACTTCTCAGAAGTCAAAAGGCAGCAAGACAAATGTTCAAGGTAAGATGTTAGTTCCTCTTTAAATGCTGCAGGCTGAATATGTGGCGCACAATAGGAACAAATAAACAGAGTCAATGATGGTGAGCCAAACAACACACGCTTTCCCCAGTGGCATTTTCTAGGGGCCGTATATGTTGATCATATTGAATAAGGTCATGCAGGTGACCTTGCCAGGTTATAATATGAACACTCTTGCCCTAACCGGTTTGGCTCAGTGGATAGAGCGTCGGCCTGGGGCCTGAAGGATCCCAGGTTCGATTCTGGTCAAGGGCATGTGCCTTGGTTGCAGGCACATCCCAGTAGGGGGTGTGCAGGAGGCAGCTGATCGATGTTTCTCTCTCATTGATGTTTCTAACTCTCTCTCCCTCTCCCTTCCGCTCTGTAAAAAATCAATAAAATATATTTTTTAAAAACGAACACTTTGCTGTGTGGAGAAGTGTGTGCTTGGCTCAGTGGAAAGAGCGCAGGGTAGAGTCTCATGGCCTGGCTGTCACTCCTTTCCGAAAATGTTGTATGACTTCAGATACCACCACCTCACTTCCATAGGTTCTTCATCTGTAGCACAGGGATGATATTTTCTCTCAATTTTAACAGTGCCACCTATGAACAGTTCTTTGCCTAACAGATAATACTAGAGGAGAAAAATATATTAATAATTAAGCCAAAAGCACACTGAAATGTTTGGAAATGGTCCAATAAAGGAAAGTGCCCCCTCAGACACCACTTGGAAGGGTGAGCAATCGCCAAAGAAAGACCATGTCTTGACTCTTAAACCTCTTTGGTCAACATATTTGATGGGATCCTCCCAGACCCAACTACAGGAACTTAAGGGACTAAAATTCCAAGTCAAACCCACTAGGAATTAATGCCCAACTTAGAAATTAGAAAAAGTACAGAATCAATCCAAAAGAAATAGAGAGATGCTAGAATGCTAAAAATGTGAGCCGATTAGCAAACTGAAAAACAAAGATAAAGAAAATTAAGTTTTAAAACACCAACCTCACAATAAACTGATCAAAGAGGGAGCGAGAAAGGACACAAATAGATAATTGTATGAACGAAAAGGGAGATATAACAGTAGATAAGGTAAGTACTTTTTATAAGTTAAAATTTAAAGCAACAGTTTAAAATAATCACAGAAAGGAAGCTCCAGGCCTAGATGGTTTTCTTGGAAAATTCCACCAAACTTTCAAGAAGTAGATCATCTGAATCTTTTATGAATTACATCAGAGACTAGAAATAGATGAAAATTAGCCATTTCAGTTTTATGGGGCCAGTGTAATCTTGATATGCAAAGCAGACAAGAACAGTATGAGAAGGGAAAAATTAAAGGCCCATTTTACTCATGAATACAGACACAAAAACTTCTCAATAAAACATTAGAAAAATCAACTCCTTCTGTGTATAAAAAAAGGAAAATTCACCTTGGTAATGGAGTAGTATCTCAGGAATGCAAAGATGTTTTAAAATTAGAAACTATATAAATATAACTTACAACATTAACAGGCTAAAAGAGATAAAGTATAAACACAAAAGGAAAACCACCCCATAAATTAATAATTTAAAAAAGAAAGCCTACTAAACTAGAAGTAGAAGGATACTTACTTAACTTGACAAAAGAATGTATTTTCAAAATCTCTAATATGTAACATCCAAATGGGGAAGTATTACTAGCAAAAGCACTCTCTTTAAAATGAGAAACCAGAAAAGGTGGCCCTCTCACTCTTAGGTTCTAGCAAAATTAAAGCCATAAGGATTGAAAAAGAGCAAGAAAAAAAGTAGTTATTGTTTGAAAGTGACATAACTATTTGCATCTATAGACAAATTATTAAAAATAGCAAGGGAAGTATTCAAGGTGTCTTCATATAACATCAAGATATAAATGTCAATATGTCTGCAATTATCACCTCAAAAATGTGTTTTTAGAAGAGTCAAGTTAAAATAGCATTATTATATCAAATACCAAGAAATACATATTAAAATATGTAAAAGATTGATAGCAAAATTTACAAAACTTTACTGAAGGACAACGTGACCAAAGAAATGGAATAGAGCGCCAGAGACATACCATGCATAGTTGCCACGGTAGGTCACTGGGCTGGGGGTAAGAAGGCAGTTACTCACATGGAAACAGGTGAAATCAGATCTCTTCTTCACACTGTACACAAAAGTCATCTACAGATGGATACAAGCTTTAAATATTTTTTTAAATATATTTTATTGATTCTCCACAGAGAGGAAGGGAGAGAGATAGAGAGCCAGAAACATCGATGAGAGAGAAACATCGATCAGCTGCCTCCTGCACATCTCCCACTGGGGATGTGCCCGCAACCCAGGTACATGCCCTTGACCGGAATCCAACCCGGGACCCTTCAGTCCGCAGGCCGACGCTCTATCCACTGAGCCAAACCGGTTTTGGCAAGCCTTAAATATTAAAGGCAAAACTTTAAAATGTTAAAACGTCTGAAAAAAAAATCAAGTATTGGAGAGGATGTGAATAAATAGGACCTCCTATACATTGTTGGAGGAAGTGTAATTGGTACTGACACTTTGGAAAACAGCGTGGCACTATCTTATAAAACAGAATATTTTCATGTCCCATGACCTGGCGATTGTACTTCTGGGGAAGATCTTTCACACATATGCCAGGTGAGGTGTTCAAGAATTTTCACAGCAACACTGATTGCAATAACACAAACCTACAAACATCCCCAGCGGTTGTTACTGATAGGAAAAACACGAGTAAGTCAATGTAGCATACTGGCACAAAGGCATATTACACAGCAGTCAGTTGAATCAACTACAGCTAGGGACAAAAAAATGAGAATGACTCATTACACGAGTGAAAAATAAGTTCCAAAAAAACTACATGCAGTATATCCTTTTTCATTAAAAACTAAAATTAAGTTTATATAATTTTAATGAACTGTCAATGTGACAGAACTATATTTTAAAAAGCAAAAGATAGTTTCCAATTCAGCAAGTAAGAAGCTTGAAAGTTGCCACTGGTAAAAAGCTGAGCAAACTGAAAAATCAACAACTCATATCTGTAAGAGAAGTGAGCTCACCAGGCAAGCTGCTGCTCCCCGTCCCCCTCTCCAGAAATGTGAGAAACAGAAAAATACAGAGAATCACTACTTACCGGAGCGAGCCCCCTTGGGGTAGGAAAACCTGACCTGTAATTGACAAATTGCTGCAGGCTCACTGTGGACAAGCCTGAGACACAGAAACTCCAGGAGGACACACTTTGGAGTTTTACTTTGGAGCTTTCTTGGGTTCTCACAGTGAATATCTGAGAAAAATACCATCCTTTTCCCAGCAGGGATAAGGGAAAAGGAACCATTTTCAAATACACCAGGACATTCTGCTCCTCTTAGCAAAGTCTGCCCTCATGAGATACTGTTTAATCAGAGCCTAACCAGCTGGAGTTTTATCAGAGCCTAGCCAACCTGCGGGGAAAGGTAATATGCAACTCCAGCCCTCTCTGGCCTTCCATGTGGGGGCAGGGAAACACCAGATTCAAGCTCCACCAGCCATGCTGTTCATCTCAGAATGGGAGCTGGTAAAGCTCACAGCCAGAGGCCCAGGCTCACTAAAAGACTGAGCCCTAATCACAGAGAACACACCCCTCTCCCATTTCCAACCACCACATTGCTAAAGGCTTATTTACAGCAGTTTCTGTCACCCAGTACATCACGTCTGGCTATCAAGAAAAATGACAAGACACGCTGAAACGCAACATATCAGCGTTTGAAGAGACAGCATGCAGAAGTAGACCATATATGACAAAGATGTTGGAATTATCAGACCATGATTTTAAAACAACTTAATATGCTAAGAGTTCTAATGGATAAAGTAGACAGCATAACAAGAACAGATTGCAGTGTATGGAGAGATGGAAATTCTAAGAAGGAACCAGAAAAACATTAAAGATAAAAAAACACTGTAATGATGATGAAGAATGTCTTTGATAGACTTATTAGTATTTAGGCAACAACTGAAAAAGAATTTCTGACTTTGAGGGTATCTTAATAGAAACCTCCAAAACTGAAAAACAAATGGAAAAAAACAACAACATCACCCTAGAATATCCAAGAACTGTGGGACAACTACAAAAGGTGTAACATATGTGTAATGGGAATGCCTGAAGAAAAAGGGAAAATATTTTAAATAAAAATGACTAAGAATTTCCCCACATTAATGTCAGACCACCAAACCACAGATTCAGGAAGCTCAAAAAACACCAAGCAGGATAAATTAAACAAATACACAAACAAACAAACACAAAATTAAACCTAGGCATATAATTTTCAAACTACAGGAAATCAAAGGAAAAATCCTGAAATAAGACAGAAGAAAAAAATAGTTTATCTATGAAGAGCAAAGATAAGAATTACATCTGGACTTCTCAGAAACCATGTAAGCAAGAAGAGAGTGGAGTGAAATATTTAAAGTATTGAGGGGGAAATTCACCAACCTGCGTTACCTTAAGAAATTTTTCTTTAAAAGTGAAAGAGAAATACTTTCTGAAGACTCATAAAAATTGAAGGAATTTGTTGCCTTGCAAAAAATGTTAAAATAAATTCTTTAGAGAAAAGGAAAATGATAGTCAGACACTCATTCATAAAGAATGGAAGAGAACTGGAAAAGAAATAACTAAAGGTAAAATAAAAACTTGTTATTATTCTTAATTAATCTAACAGGTAACAGTTTATTCAAAATAACAGCAGCAATATATTCAATTATGTATTTTACATATTTGTAAATATATACGTTTATGTATGCTTCTGTATACATGAAATGAATGACAGTAATGCTACGATGGATGGAAAGGAGAAATTAGAATTATTTTATTATAAGGTACTCACACTGCTGTGAAGTGGTATAGTGTTATTTAAAAGTGGACTTGGATTAGTTGTAAACATATATTGCAAACTCTAGTGTAAACACTAGAAGTTTAAAAAAAGGAAGTGTAACTGATATGCTAAGAAATGAAAGAAAATGCAATCATATAAAATGTTAAATTAAAACTTTGAAAGCCATAAAAAGATTGAAGACAAAAATAGGATATTGATAGTCATAATGCACTAGTTAAAGGACAGATATTGTTAGACCCAACTCTGTGTTGTCTACAAGAAACCCATTTGAAATATAGACACATATGGATTAAAAGTAAATTGGTAAGAAAAATATACCATGCTAACACTAATCAAAAGAAAGCAGCTATATTAATTTTAGAAAGAACAGACTTCAAAGCAAGGAAATTTATTAGGAATAAAGAGGGGCATTACATAATGATAAATGGATCAATTCTCTAAGAAAACATAACATGTATATACCTATCAACAGAGCTTAAACATTCACAAGAGAATAACTAATAGAAATGCAAGGAGAAATAGATGAATCTACTATTATAGTTGGAGAATTCAACAGATCCAGCAGGCAGAAAATCAATAAGGATATAGTTGACTTCAACACCACTATCTATCAACTAGATATAATGGGCATCAATAGGCTACTCCACTCAACAGCAGAATACACATTCTTCTCAAGCTCACATGGATCGTTCACCAAGATAGACCACATTCTTGACCATAAAACACACCTTAAATTTAAAAGCATAGAAATCATGCTCAGCTGGTGTGGTTCAGTGGTTGAGCGTTGACCTATGAACCAGGAGATCACCGTTCAATTCCCCGTTAGGGCACATACCTGGGTTGTGGGCTCAATCCCCAGTGTGGGGTATGCAGGAGGCAGCCAATCAATGATTCCTCTCATTATTGATGGCTCTATCTCTCTCTCCCTTTCTCTCTCTGATATCAATAAAAATACATATTAAAAAATAATAAAAGCATAGAAATCATACAGTGTCTGCTTTCAGACCACAATGGAATTAAGCTAGAAATCAATAACAGAAAAGATACAAGTACTATATCCCAATTGTTGAAGATTAAACAAGACACTACTAAGTTGTTGAAGAGTAAACAAGACACTACCTCAAAAGAAACTGAAATATGTTTAGAACTAAATGAAAATGAACATACAACTTATCAAAATTTGTGGAATGCAACAAAAGAGCTTAGAGGGAAATTTATATTATTGAATGCATATTTCAGAAAAGAAGATCTAAAATCAATCATTTAAATATCTTAAGAAACTAGAAAGAGAATAAATTAAATTCAAAATAAACAGAAGAAATAAGAAAAACAAAATAGAAAGCAATGGAATTAAAAACAGGAAATCAATCAGAAAGTCAACAAAACCCAAAGCTGGTTCTTTAAGATCAATAAAATTGATAATCCTCTATGCAGGCTAACTAAGAAAAAAGAGAGAGGACACAAATTACTAATACCAGAAGTAAAAGGGTGGACATCACTATAGATCCCATGGACATTAAAAAGATAATCAAGGAGTACTATGAACAACATTATAACCTCAAATTCCATAACCTAAATGAAATGGACCAATTCCTTGAACACCACAATCTGTCAAATTCACACACACAAAAAATAGACAACTTGAATAGGCCTATATTTAATGAAGAAATTAAGTCAATAATTAATAACCTTCTCAGATAGAGAACACCAGAACCAGACAGGTTCACTGGTGATTTCAACCAAACATTTTAAAAAATAAATAATACCATTGCTCTACAATTTCTTTAAGACAGAAGCAAAGAGAATAATTATGAGGCTAGCATTCCGTTAATACCAAAACCTAACAAACACGTTACCAGAAAACTATAAAGCAGTATGACTCATAGGTGCAAAAATCCCCAATAAAATATTAGTGAATCTAATCTAACAATGTATGAAAAGAATTATACAGCATGACCAAATGAACTTTATTCCAACTATGTGAGGCTGGTGCAACATTGGAAATCAATTAATGTAATCCATCACATCAACAGGCTAAAAAAAAAAATCACATGATCATATCAATAAATATAGAAAAAACACTTGACAAAATTTAACACCCATTCATGATAAAAACTCTCAGTAAACAAGAACAGAGAGATACTTCCTCAACTTTATAAAAAATTAGAACAAAGAATTGTAAAATTTGTTTGGAACCACAGAAGACCTGAACAGCTAAAGCAATCTTGACAAAAAAGAACAAAGCTGATTTCAAACTATTGCAGAGTTATAGTAATTAAAGCGGTATCGTATTGGCATATAAAACAGACACACAGATCAATGGAACAGAATAGAGGGCCCAGAAATAAACCCACACATATATGGTTAATTTACAGAAAAGGAGCCAGGAATATACAATGGGAAAAGGATAGTCACTTCAATGAATGGTCTTGGGAGAACTGGAAAGCCACATGCCAAAGAATGAAACTGGACCACTACCTTACACCATTCACAAAAATTAACTCAAAATGGATTAAAGGCTTGAACGTAAGACCTAAAACCATAAAACTCCTATAAGTAAACATAGTTGGTAAGCTCCTTGACATAGGTCTTACCTATTAAAAAATCAATATGTATTTTTATTGATATCAGCAATCTGACACCAAAAGCAAAAACAACAAAAGCAAACATAAGCAAATGGGACTACATCAAATTAGAAGAGCTTCTGTACAGCAAAGAAAACCATCAACAAAATAAAAAGGCAACCTCCTAAATAGGAGGAAATATTTGCAAATCACACATGAGATAAGGGGTTAGCATCCAACGTATTTAAAGAACTCATACAACTCAACAGCAAAATAATAATAATGCTGATGGCCAACAGGTTCATGCTCAACATAATCATCAAGGAAATGCAAATCAAAACCATAATGAGTTTCTATCTCTCACCTGTTACAATAGCTATTCTCAAAAGACAAGAAGTGTTGGTGACACTAGGAGAAAAAGAAGTCCTTGTTTACTGTTGCTGGGAATGTAAATTGGTGCAGTTACTATGGAGGTTCCTAAAAAATGAAAAATAGAGCCACCGTATGATCCAACAATTCTATTTCTGGGTATTTATCTGAAAAAAACAAAAACACTTACTGGAGAAGTTATATGTACCTTCATATTTACTGCAGCACCATTTACAATAGCTAAGTTATAGGAACAACCCAAATGTCCATCAATAGATGAATGGATAAAGAAATTATGATGTATAGATACAATGGAATATTTTTTGGCCATAAAAAACCCCCCACAAGGAAATACTATCATTTTCAAGCATACGGATTGACTTTGAAGGCATTACACTAAGTGAAGTAAGAGTGGGACAAATACCAGATAATTTCTCTGACATGTAAAATCTATAAAACAAACAGAAAAACTCAGGCTTATAGATACAGAGAACAGACTGGTGCTTGCCAAAGGCAGGGATGAGAGAAGAAATTAGCAAAGGAGCAAAAGCAATACAATAGAAACAAGATAATCTTTTAAACAAATGGTGCTGGAACAACTGGACATTCACATGTCAAAAAAATAAATAAGTCTAAACACAGACTTTACACCTGCACAAAAAGTAATTCAAAATGGATCACAAACCTGCACTTAAAATGAAAAACTATAAAACACTAGAAGACAACATAAAATAAAACTAGATGAGAGGGCACAAGTGTGCGAGGGGTTGGGGGTAACGTGGGGATATGGACACATATGTAATAATTAATTAAAAATTTCAAAAGAAACCTAGATGACCTTGGGGTTAGCTATGACTTTTTAGATACAACACCAAAGGCTTGATCAATGAAAGAAATAATGGATAAGCTGGACTTCACTAAAATTTACAACTTCTGCCGAAACCGGTTTGGCTCAGTGGATAGAGCATCGGCCTGAGGACTGAAAGGTCCCAGGTTCAATTCCGGTCAAGGGCATGTACCTGGGTTGCGGGCACATCCCCAGTAGGAGATGTGCAGGAGGCAGCTGATCGATGTCTCTCTCTCATCGATGTTTCTGGCTCTCTATCTCTCTCCCTTCCTCTCTGTAAAAAATCAATAAAATATATTTTAAAAAAAATTTACAACTTCTGATACGTGAAGACAATGTCAAGAAGATGAGAAGACAAGCCACAGATTCTTAGAACATATTTGCAAAAGAAACATCTGATAAAAGACTGTTATCCAAAATATACAAAGTACTCTGAAAACTCAACAATAAGAAAACCAACAGCCTGGTTTAAATGTGGGCCAAAGACCTTAATAGCCAACTCAAATAAGATTTGCATCAGACAAATAAGCATATGAAAACATATTCCACATCACATATCATCATGGAATTGCAAATGAAAACAACTAGCTACACTTATATTAGAATGGCCAAAATCCAAAACACTGGCACCACCAAATAATGGTGAGCATGTGGGGCAGGAAGGGCTCTCACAAATTGCTGGTGGAAATGCAATGCCGGTCACTGCGGAAGACAGTTCGGTGGTTTCTGACAAAACTAACAACTATGCTTCTTTGGACATAAGTTTTCAAAAAAAGTTGAAAACTTATGTCCACATAAAAACCTGCAAGCAGGTATTTTCAACAGCTTTATCCATAACTGTCAAACCCTGGAAGCAATCAAGATGTCCTTCAGCTAGTGAATGGATAAATGGTAGGAAATCCAGACAATGGGATATATTCCGCAGTAAAAATGAGCCATCAAACCATGAAAAGACATGGGGGAAACTTAGATGCATATTACCAAGTAAACGATGCCAACCTGAAAAGGGTATATGACTCTAACATACGATTCTACTATATGATGCTAACATTTAACATTCTGAAAAGGCAAAGCTAAACACAGGAAAAAGATCAGTGGTTTCCAGGAGCTGGGGGGAAGAGGGATGTACAGAGCACAGATGATTTTTAGGGCAGTGAAACTACTTTGTCTGATACTGTAATGGTGGGTACATGTCATTATAGATTTATCCAAACCCACTAAATGTACAACACCAAGAATGAACCCTAATGTAAACTATGGACTTCAGGTGGTAATGGTATGTCAATTGTAATAAATGTACCACTGTACTGGGAGATGTTGATAATGGAGGAGGCTGTACATGTGTAGGGGCAGTTGGTATATGGGACCTCTCTGTAACTTCTGCTCAGTTTTGCTGTGAATACAGAACTGCTCTAAAAAAATATTTTTTTAAAAAAGCAAGGAAATAATAAATACAGGATCCAGGATAGTGGTTCCGTAGGATGTGGGAGGCAGGGGGTTGGGATTAGGAGGGAACCTATTGTAGATACGTTATTAACTTTCTGATTCTCATATGGGTAGTTTGATTGGTTTATTATTAATAAATAAGCATATATATATACACATATTTAGGAAAGTCTTGCAAGGAGCATGGATGAGTATGTGTAATGAACAAAGGGTTAGGATTAATCCAATTCTGTGTACCTGAGATCCAATAAATGTATAGAAAAAGAATAAGCAGCTTTCTGATTAAGTATAGTTAGAGGACAGAAAAAAATCAGGCAATTAACCCAAGAGCCCAGTGACATGTTGAGGGCAGGTGTGGGACAGTTACAGGGAGAAATCTGTCTCCCTGAGACTCATCTATAATAAGTTTTGTAATAATGGGATGAGAAATAGGGAAGGAAGGTATAACATTTTGCTTAGGTGTAACATTTGGCACCTTTCCATAAGTCCTTTCATAGCTATTATCTCCATGAATCCTGATAGCGCCCCCGTGAGGTAGGTAGGAATTATTATTCCCATTTTCCAAAGGAAACATCGGAGGCTTAGAAAGGAAACATCTGAGCCTTAACAAGGTCAGGCATTTCCAGGGCACAGGCAGCCCTAGTTTTCTGAGTCCATTCTTTTTCAACTACATCATATTGCCTTCCATGAGGCAAAGGCTTGCATGCTATCCAGTGCTCTGCAGATGGAGATTTATCTAATGCAGTGATTTTCAACTGGTGTGCCGCAAGAATTTTTAAAACAGGCAATATACCTATTTCGTCAGGGATACTGACCTCTTTTCCCTTAACTGGTCAAACTGAAAAAGGACAACAGCCAACACAACAACAGCCATCTGGTGTGAATGAATCAAAATTATATCTTTTTTTTCCTTTGGTCAAATCAGCAAAAAATATATATTTTTAGTGTGCCGCAGAATTTTAGTAATTAGCTTATGTGTGCTATGAGATGGAAAAGGTTGAAAATCGCTGACCTAATGTTTTAGATTTAACAGATAATCTACATTTGTAATTGTTTTCATTGGAAATTATTTTCTTTAATTTGTCTTCTTTTTCAATGAATGAGTATCAACTGCTGTGAATTTCTGCTTACAGCTGACCCCATTAAATCTGAATAGAGGCTCCTCATCTTCAAGATGCTGTTTTTCTCTATTTGGCTAAAGCTACAAGAAGACAGCCATACTGACACAATTTACAAAGCCAACAATGACCTCAGCTAATCTGAGATCTGTCCAGCAATACCCAGAAGGACCAGAGTGGTAATAAAATATGTTGGGTAGCTGATAAAGTATTTATTTATTGCAGCTAAACCAAACGCATACATGGCTTAGGAAGAAAGGGAATAGGAACTAGATCTAACTGGTACTTTTCAATATCCTGGCAAGTAAGCCCAAAGTAGACATTCAACAAATACCTACTCATTGTTGATCTTCCAAATTGCAGAGAGATCCAGACACAGAGTGGCATTCTGAAGTCAGCATGGATTTTCTCTATCAGCTTTGACAAATATTAGGTATCTTTGAAAAACATTCTGACTTTGCATTGAGCAAACAAAGTAGAGAGTTCCTCATAAGATCCCTGGTTTGACTGACTGTAGTTGTGGGGGAAGAGTTCCCGAAATGAATAAGAAGAGTTAATACTTCCCGAGCAGATGTGCCAGGCATTGTTCTAAGGGCAACGCGTAATCTTCTCAACAACAATATCAATGAATACTAAACTCAATTTACAAAAGAGATTGATTCATAGAGTTAAGAAGCTTGCCAAAAGTCACTCAGCTATCAATTGATAGAAGGGGAATCAACTAATCAATCAAATGTGCACGCAGTGTGTCCAACTATGTTAGCCTGTGTCGAGGGACACAGACCCAACAACTAATTGTTGAGTTGTAACACATACAGGGGTGGGCAAAAGTAGGTTTACAGTTGTAATACAAATAAATACGATTAATAAACAATACAGGAATAAACTCTGTTTTGTGTATTATTTACTGAGATGGCAGCTATAGTTAGCTGTGCATAATTTAACAGGTGGCTGTTCTTTCATTATTTGGTACACAGGGGTTGGCAAAAGTAGGTTTACAGTTGTGAATACAGCTGCCATCTCAGTAAATGGTGTCACTAGTACAAAGTTGCCCAGGCTAGAGGCATAGGAGTTATCATTGATTCCTCTCTTCCTTTTCACACCCATAAGCAAATACTGTTGATTTGATTTTTTAAAGTGGGTCTCAGATCCAGCCATTTCTCAACACCTTCTTTCCTTCCACCCTAATCTACGACACCATCATCTCACCTAGATTTAGCAAAAGCCTACTAAGTGGACTCCCTGAACCCACTCTTGCCCAACTACAAATTCTTCTAGAAGACTTTATCTTAAACTGAAAAATGAGATCATATCATACATCTACTCAAAAGTCCTTACCATGTCCATCAAGGCCCTACTAGTACATGGTCTGGCTTCTATTAATCCCCTGACCTCATCTCCTTCCTCTCTCTTCTCCCCAAATCATTCCAGCTTCACCCATCTTGCTTTTCCTTGAACAGAACAAGCTTGCTTCTTCGAATTTTCTGCTTCCTCACTCTGCTTTGATGTTTATTTAAATATGACGTCCTCCTTAGGCTTTGGTTAATACTCTGCTGAAAATAATTTTACCTTACACACTTCTCCCATCCCAATTACAATATGGGCTGTGAAAAAACAGAAAAGAATTTGGGATGTTTTAAGATAAAGTGCAACTACAATATTCAATAACAACAACATGGAAGATGGAAGGGAGATATTATTTAAGGAAAACGTAGTATTTCTTAAAGGTAAGCTCTGATAAAAACAAAAGACTCTCCAAAAGCAATATGACCAAAAAAAAAAATACAAACCCAAATCATTGTAACTTCGGAAGAAATTCTTAAGGAAGATAGGACAAAGTACAAACCATAACGGAGTGAAGGTGAGTACATTAAAATCTTAGATGTTAAAAAAGACATCATAAATAAGAAACAAGCAACTAGCCCAGAGGTAAAACATATTTATCCAACAACAAATTAACACCCAGAATATGTGAAGCATTTCTACAAATTGATAAGAAACTATTAAACCCAATAGAAAAGTGGACAGTGAATACAGACAGGCAATTCACAACAGAGGTAATATGAATGGTCGGTAGACATAAGAAAAGATCTCTAACATTATCAGTAACAGGGAAATGCATATTAAAACAATGTTAAGATACCATTTCCCTCTTATTAGACTGGAAAATTTAAAGAGACTGACAATGCCAATGGTTGACAAGGATGTAGGAAAATTAGAGCTCATATACATGGCTGGTGGGAGCATAATTTGATATATTCACTTTGGAGAGCAATTTAGCAGTACCTAGTAAAATTAAAGATGACCCAGAAATTCCATTTAATGTAAATGCCCTAGAGAAACTCTGGTACATGTGCGCAAGAAGACTTCTATGACATTTATAAACTTGCAAATCACCTAAATGTTCTTGAAGAGAAAAAAGGAGTAATAAATCTGGCACAACCTCATACACGGGAATATTATTCAAGCATTAAATGAATAATTTAGCTCTACTTGCTTTAACAGGAATAAATCTCAAAACAGAGTGAGGAAACTAGTTGTAGATTGATATGACTTATTCATTGTAGTGCTCCCATCCCCGGATAAGAGGATCAGAGAGGATGTCCCAGAAGTATAATATCATCCATGTAAAACTATTAAAACATACCAAGATACTATTTTTTAAAACATATGTATATTAAAGCAAAGCTGGGAATAACACAAATCAATTTAAGAACAGTGGTTGCCTCTGGGAAGGCAAAATGGAAAATGAGATCAGAAAGGGGACTTCAACCCTATCTATAATATTTATTTCTGAAACAAACATTGCAAGTTATTAGTGTTCAATTTGGGTAGGGGATATTTATTACACTATTCTTTGTAGTTTTCCGTATATTTCAAGAAAGTCATGAATAAGGAAAGGAAAAAGAATGCCAGACAATGTGAGGCAGGAAGTAAGAAGGAACCAACAGAACTCTTGAGCAGAGAATGCTCATGTCTAATGAAAACCAACCTGCTAAGAACATTAAGTATCTTAAAAGTGAATAATTTCTATTTCATTCCAATATGTGTTTTCTTTACAGAATATTCTTAAGATATAAGGATACAAACTTGTCTCTGTCAAGGAAGTACACTTGTTAGAAAATGTGGTAGATCAAATATGGCCATGAATTCTTTCCCAGTGCTCCCATTTTGAGAAAACGGGTGTAATTTTCTTTCGCTTGAGTCCAGGTTGGCCTTATGACTTACTTGATCAATAGAATGTTGCAGAAGCAATATTCTGAGACCTTTAGGATGTCATCAGATGCCTTGTGGTTTCCACCTAGGCTCATGGAGCTCTTGGAACATGAGCAGCGGCAGCTAATCGCCACGTAATGAGTTCCACTCTTCCAGGACCTCCATGTCATGAAGAAGCCCGAGGTAGTCCCACAGAAGGTCTATGTGGGAAAACAAAGAGAGAAGGATGCCTGACTAGCCTTCAGATGATCCCGCCATCCCAGCTCAGGTACCAGACATGTGACCGAAAAGCTTTCTGATGACTCCACATCCGGCCACCGTGTGACTGAGACTCTGACCAAGAACTGTCCAAAGAAACTCAAACAACCCACAAAACTAGGAGAAATGAATTGCTGTGTTTAGGCCACTAATTTGGAGTATTTTGTTTTTCCACATTAGATAACTGGTATAGGAAGGAAGAGTCAGGCTTAGTCCTTTTTTGAAATGCTGTGTTAGAAGTGTCCACATAGCAAGGAAGTACTGACATCCTGCAGTCAGATAAACATGGTATTGGAGCCCTAGTGACACATCGTCATCCTCATGAGTGAAGTCACCTGCTTTGATCAGATAGTGCGCCAGCCCCTGGGAATACAAAATCCAGTAAACAGAGCCCTCAACCTCATGAGCTCACATCTAAGGACTGCAGGAAATCAGAAAAGCAGCATCTTGATGCCTCAGCGGGGGAGTGATCAGAGATCATTTTTCTGGAAGAGGACTGCTTCCGCTCGTGCTGAAGGACAAACGCTCAGTCTCAAGCACGGCTGCTCCCAAGGAAATAAAGGCATGACACTGAGAGAAGGTAAAATTATGGATGAGTGCCATCATTTCCGGGAATTGGAAATCAATAACTAAGCAAATTGCATTGCCTTGGCAACTGCCCCACTAGGTAATTGATATATTAATCTCAGAAGGACTTAGGAAGGACCCCACCTACATTACTTTAAAAGCCATCAGAAGAAAATAAAACAAAAATGCAAAATAGGATATGCAAATTCATTTGTTCACTTAGCATTTTCCAAGGTTATATTTCATTCTAACCCCCCTGTACTGGCTATGCAATTACAAAAAAAATATATACAAAAACCATGGCTTTGCTTTTGGGGGACGGGGAAAGCCTACATTTTTATAGTTTAAAAAGTGCTTGTACTTCATCAGTACTCTCTGAAGTAGACTCAACTATTCCCATTTTATAGATATTAATACTGAATTTCAGGAAGAGTGAGTAAGCCCAAGGTCACAAGCTGGCAAAGACAATTTAGAGCAGTGGTTCTCCACCTTCTGGCCCTTTAAATACAGTTCCTCATGTTGTGACCCAACCATGAAATTATTTTCGTTGCTACTTCATAACTGTAATGCTGCTACTGTTATGAATCATAATGTAAATGTCTGATGTGCAGGATGGTCTTAGGCGACCCCTGTGAAAGGGTCGTTCGACCGCCAAAGGGGTCGCGACCCACGGATTGAGAACCGCTGATTTAGAGTCAAATAAAATGATCTGTTCTTACTAGGACTGCCCTTCCTTCAAGGAGGTCCAGGGGAAGTGGGCAAACAAAATTCATGTCTATGAGACTGTGAAAAAACCATTGGAAAACAGTGAAATGGACACAGGCAGAGAAGTAGGATCTGGAGGAGGGAGGACTTTCGGGGCCAGCTTTGGTGGCAGTGGGTTTTGAGTCAGATTCTGTGGTGGAAAGTGTTAAACTTGTTTTGATGGGGGAAGGGAAGAGTGTGGGCAGGAAGGCAGCATTTGTTTAACTGGAGTGAACTAGGTAGAAATGGCTCCTGCATTTTCGTAGTTCTCACTGGAGATTTTTTCCCCAGGGGACATTTGGCAATGCCTGGATAGACTTTTTTAAAAATTTTTATTGCTAAGGGAAGAGGGCAGCACCACTGGCATCTAGTGGGTAGAGACCAGAGATGCTGCTAAACACCCTACAATACACAGGACTGTTTTCTGCACAAAGAATTATCTGGCTCAAAATGTCAATAGTTGCGAAACTATGTAGGTTGAGAAGTAGTGATCTGCACATTTTTAACACATTGTATTAGGGCTCTCAGGAGAAACAGAACAAGGTGTGCCTATATGTATATCTATATATACACACATACACGCTACAGACTTTTTTATAGATATACCTATACATATAGACTATAAATACATACCTGTATCTATACAGAGGTATGGAACAGGAGCTATATATAGACTATATCAATATCTTTGTCTCCGTGTATATATAAACTATAGATATGTATATATATATATACATATATATAGACTATATCTGTGTATAGACTATATCTATATCTAGACTATATATAGAGATCTATACTATATATTATATCTCTATATAAACTCTATCTATGTCTGCATCTATATAGACATATGGAGCAGGAGTTGTGAGAACTGGCAAATCTCAACTCTGTGGGGAAGGCCAGAAATTCCAGCAGGAGTTGATGATGCAGTTTTGAGTCTGAAGGCAGTTTTCTCTGAAGACTTGAGAGGCCTTAGTCTTATCTCTTGAATTCAACTGATGGATGAGCCCATCCACATAAAGAGGGCAATCGGCTTTACTTAAGGTCTTCTGATTTAAAAGTTAGTCACGTCTAAAAACCCCTTCACAGCAACATCTAGATTGCCCTTTGACCGAATAACTGGTCACCATAGCTTTGCCCAGTGGACACATAAAATTAACCATTACACACAAGTAACCTGCAAACCCTGTGAGGCCAAGATTTCATTCTTGTTTTAAAGATAAAGAAAGTTAAATTCAGAGACGTTAATGAATTTGCCCATAGTTGCACAGCTAACACCACTAACAGTTAACCAATTTTGAGCACTTAGCAGTGAGCAGGTGCTGGGCTAGCAACTCTATGGCATTAACTCAATTGAGGCAGCTATTGTTTTTATCATCTCCATTTCACAGATGAGAACACAAACAGAAAGGCAATGCCAATTCCCAGAGCCACACAGTTTTTAAAGAACAGAGCCAAGGTTTAAAACAAGGCGGTTTAGCTCCAGAGCCCCTACCCTAATCTGTGGTCTCCATACAGAATCACCAGGAGACTTAGTTGAGACAAACTGCAGGAGGTAAACATTTATATTCCTAACGATCTCCCAAGTGGTGCTAATGGGACAGACCTGGGGCCACACTGTAAGAACCCTCGCTCTAAATCACTCTGCTATAGGTAACAATAAGCAGGCCTACGCCAAAGTGCATGCATTCCACAAATATTCCTGAGTCCTTGGGAAATACCAGGTGTAGAGGGTCTGGTCACCAATTCATGTGTGTGTGTTGGGGCAGGGGGTAGGAGAGAGCAGGGTTTAGGGGGGTCCACACCTCCAAAAAATTCTCTACTACCAGCTTGTGTCCTACAATCCAACTCAGTTCTGACACTGCCGGGAGACAGCATCCAGTCCCACAGGTTAAGGGCTCGGCCACACAATAGCCCCACTTCAGATGCCGCTCACAAATCCAGGTTGTCACCTGTGCTTCTAACTTATAGGCTGTAAACTAGAGGTTCCCACAACCCTCTGCTCGGATTCAATTAGTTTTGCCAGAGTGGCTCACAGAACTCAGAGAAATGTTTTACTTACATTGCGACTGGCTTTTACAAAAGGATACACACTCAGGAACAGTCAGGCGGAAGAGATGCATTGGGCAAGGAGTGAGCAAAGGACACGGAGCTCCCATGACCTCTCCCAGGATGCCACACTGCCAGCACCTCCAGGCGTTCACCAACCGGAAGCTCTCCAAACCCAGTCCTTGGGTGTTTATGGAGGCTTCCTTACATAGGCATGATTGATTAACTCATTGGCCATTGGAGATTGAGTCAACCTCCAGCTTTTTCCCTCCCCCGGAAACCAGGGGTGGGACTGAACGTTCCAACCCTCTGTAAGTGGTTGATCCCGTGGTAACCAGCCCCCATGCTTAGGTGTTTTCAAGAGTCACCTCATTAACATACGCCCAGGTGCGGTGGAAAGGGGCTCATTGTGAATCTGAAGGCACCATTTCACCCTTATGGCCCTGAAGCTATTTTAGGAACTGAAGACCAGAGCCAAAATTTAACCAAAGATCCTCCCATTGCTCTGACTGCTTAGGAAATTCCAATGGTTTGGGGAGCTGTGAGCCAGGAATTCTGGAGGATGGCCAAAACATTTATAAAGTATAAAGCCCAATATCAGACCAGGTGATAGAGATAAAATGATGACAAGCAGTCCTGGTCCCTGCCCTCACGTCTCCAGGGCCTGGAGGATGTCTTTGTCTACAGAAAGAGCTTTGATGGGGAACCTCAGTAAGGGCAGGAGGTGCTCCTAGCAGGGGCCCCTCCCCTGGGTGTGGGGTCAGGGAGGACACCCCAGAAGAGGTGGATGGCTAACCAGAGACAGAAGCAGGAAATAGACTGGGGATTCTAAAGAGAAGGTGAGGCGAGTCCAAGGCGGGGAGACTAGCATGTATCTGCAGAGGCCCAGAGGGGAAGGCAGTCGCTGCATTTTGCTTATATCTCCTTCTATCTCCTTTGGTACATCACCATACAATCTGTACAATACATCTGTGCCTCATGTTTCCTCCTTTGTAAAGCAGGGATGAAAATACCGTATTTCCTGGATTTAAAGCTCACGTCTCCCCCCATTTTAACATTCATAAAATCAAGATGGGTGTTACTATTGATTTGTACATTTCCTGCTGGGTTTTTCCCCCTTTTCTTGAAAGCTATTGGGCAACTGGTGGTGTGTCAGAATTTAAAAAGGGTGGAGTCATTTTGGCCTTACCTATCTCCTTGGGCTAGAACAGGGGACCATCAAAGGAGATCAAGAGCCACCATGGCTCTCAGCCCAGCCTGCACTTTAGCATCACCTGGGGAGCTTTTCAATTGCACCCATGCCTCGGCCCCATCCCCGAGATCCTGATTTTATTCATCTGGAGTAGGAACCCGGTGGGGATTGTTTTGGAACCCAGGTGATTCCAATGTACAGCCAAGGCTGAGAACTGATACCATCTCATCCGACCTCAGGGGTCAGCAAATTACCACCTAGGAGCCAACCTGATTCCTTATTTTGCTAAATAGGGTTTTTCTGGAACACAACCACACCCACACATCTATTTACCTGCCATAAAGGCTGCCTTTTCATCCCAACGGCACAGTGGAGTAGTCGCAGCAGAGAAAGTATGGCCCCAGAGTCTACAATGTTTATCTAGCTCTATCCAGAAAACCTTTGCCAACCCTGGCCCTGCACTTTGGCTAATCACAGTGCGGTTCTTGTCTCATCACCCATGGGAGCCGGTTGGAAATGTAGAATCCCAGCCTTAGTGAGTCAGTCTGCAGGGAAATGTCATCCCCAGAAGGCGTGTGTGCACATCAGAGTTTGAGGGGCCCTGGCCTGTGTCCCTCTGGCTGCTGCCACCCTCTCCAGCCACGTGTTTGTCCCTCAGCCCTGGCTCAGGTCTTCACTGCAATGCACTTTCTCAGCGAGTTCCTCCGCAGTCCTCACACATTAGATCTCCTTTGTGATTTTTCTCAGGGCACTTTATTCTTCTCCATCGCTCATCTCAAATCTGTGATGAAGCCTTCACCGGAGTGTTTATTTCATTACTGTCCGTCCTCCCACCAGACTGGAAGCCTCAGGGGGGCGGAGCCCGGGTCTCAGGGCCTGAGAAAGGTATAATGCACACTGGGTGCTGCTCCCAAGAGAGGGCCCTGGAAACAGGAAAGGTTAGCTGGGACGTCACTTGATGGAAAAGAACAGAACCAATTACTATGCAAACCAGGGAGGGTCAGCCTAGAGGATGAGCAGCGAGCTGAGGTTTAATTGCCTCTTTTTGCATTCCAGGCTTAAATAGTATTCAATCACACAGAAACGCTGAAGCGCTTTGGTAACCCTCTGCAGAGCAAAGATCCAATTTTACCAGCTGTTCATTAAGCGAACTATCCATATGTATAAATCGGGAATTTAATTAGAAAGGCAGAGGTCCAAGGATGTGATCATTGCTTGAGAAAGTTACATTTCGGCCTCTCTTTTCTCTTCCAAGAGAACCAGGAAACTCTTAATTGCCTTCTATTCTTTTCCCCCTCTTAATCACAGCTTGCCTCAACTGTTTTTGTGTGTTGTTTTTTTCAAAATGCCTTTGGGGAGCGAGCATTTTTGAATAGCTAACTTCTTATATGGAGATTAAACACACCAGCTGCTCTTGTCAAAAGCTGTGGTGTCTTTCAAAACAGAATACAAGTCAGATGTATTTTCTCGTCCACAAAATACCGACTTCTGCGCATGGGCCACGAAGTTTCAAACGCTCTGTACATGCGCGCCCGCATGTGGTATTTTGTGGAAGAGCCACACTCAAGGGGCCCAAGAGCCGCATGTGGCTTGAGAGCTGCAGTTTGCTGACCACTGGGCCCTAAGCCATCTGACTTGTATTCTGTTTAGGCCAACCTCCTCACCACCAGTGAGATGAGATCAACAACTTTACTCGGGAAGAAAACAACGTCATAGAAGAAAAGAAGAAATGTCACAGACTGGAGGTGATTAGAATACTGCTTACTGCCATTGGTGAGTGCCTGGCTAAACAGTCCAGTCACCCATTAGGAATATTTAAAGTACATATTGGTAGCCCCACCTCCCCAAATAAAAGAGCACAGTGTTAGGAAGGGCTCTACTGTCAGAGGACAAGTAGCCTGAGTGAGGAGTGTGGAGACATGGGTTCTAGTTTGAGCTGAAAGGCCTGAGGTCAATCCTTTAACTTCAGCTCTCAGTGACTCATTTTCCTCATCTGTAAAATGAGGTGATTTTAGTACAGTAACTCAACAAATAATACCTACAAGTCTTTAAAGTGTCATACAGCTCTCAGATGCTAATATCCTAATATCCACCCCAATATGTACTTAACTCACTCCCTACTCTACTGCTAACATCTGAAACATTCCTTGCCTTAATCATTGACCCATGCAAGTTTGTTAATTTGCTCAGTGCTCGCCTCTACCCAAATCACCGACAAGTGTACATCAGAGTTGGTGAGCATTTACTTGACAGGAGGCCCAATTACTAGGTGCTAAGGCTGCTGGTTCAGGATGACAGCCATAATCATGGAAGAAGAGAGAAATCAAGGAGGAATGGCGGTTGGGGAATAATTTATTATGGAAAAACTCTTGGAAAATGCGCCTCAGTGCAGAAACTGGAATCATGGCACTTATCCAGAGAATGCAGATGTTGAAGCTTGAAAAGAAGGACTGTTTGGGAGAAACCGTGTGAGGGAATCAGATACCATTATATGTCATTTATGTCACTTACGTCTTCCCAAACGCGCTCTATGCACAGTTAGAAAGGACATCAGGAAAGCAGGATGCTTTTAGCTAAATGACAATTTCCTTCCTCTGGGTTCCATCCAAAGTCCCAATATTAAAGTGTCACCTCAAGCATAGTACTTATCTTCCTGAATCCATAGGAACTATCGTTTATTGAGCACCAACTAGGTGCCAGGAACCAAAAATCCATAATTTCATAAAATCCTCTCAACCACCCTGTGCTTGGATATGGTTTCTACTTTAGATGAGAAAACCAAAGCTCAGAGAGCTTATGTGACTTGCCCATAAGCTAGTAAGGAACCTGATCTCAGCTCATTTATTTATAGAACAGATATGTGCTGACCATCCACTAAGTGGCCAGCACTGAAGATAGCCTGGTGAACATCTAGGCAAAGTACTCACAGTTTAGTGGGAGAGCACTATGACAAGAGAAGCACTGGGAATTGTGGGGACCCAGGGCCTGGTACCTTAATAATACTTTCCCAAAGAATGGACAAATTAGCTACTTTCTAATGGGAGATAGGAGGTAACCAGATTTAGAATCTCTCAGAGAATACAGTTCCCGATAGAGGAAATTCCAAATGCAAGTGGCAGGAGGTATGAGGGAACAGGGTCTCCTTTAAAAAACTGGAGGACTGGGAATGCTGACAAAGAAATAGGAAGGCATGAGGCGGAAGAGGTAGTAACACTTGGGTGGCGGGAGGATTTTCAACCACAACATGACCCGAACGCAGTGGAGCATTTTTAAGCCGAGAACAGTACAGGTTGTAGGGGGGTTGTGAAGGCTGGAATATGGAGGATGCTGGAAGAGGAGCAGGACCAGAGACAGGGAGGTGGACTGGGAGGCAGAGTTTTCTGGAAAAAAGGAAATACAATGTTTGGGAACTAGGAGCAGAGGTGACGAGAAAGGGGGAGAGAAGTTTGCAGAGATCCTTAGGAAATAAAATTGTTAGGACTTGGAGATGGGTTAGACGGGACTGTTGATGAGGACTGGGGAGAAGGACAGGGCTTCAAAGCTACTCTGGAGTTTTTTGGGGGCGCTATTGAGTTGTGTCATTCCTAGAAACAGGGGAGGGCTTGTGGGGGGAAGAGATACTGCGGTGTTGGGTTTGTGGGGAAGGTGTTCATGTGCTGTGTGGGCAGTTAGGTGTCTGGATCCGGAGGCCTGAGGAGAGGTCTGGCCTGATGGGGAAGGAGGCGGTGAATTAGAAAGTTACTGGTAAATAGGAGGTTAATTTTATGCCAACTTGACTGAGCTAAGAGATGGTAAAACACTATTTTGGGGAGTGCCTATGAAGGTGTTTTGGAAGAGATTGGTATTTTACTAGATAGGATGAGTAAAGATCACCTTCACTAGTGCAAGTGGGCACAAGCCAATCGAGGGAGGGCCTGACTAGAACAGAAAAGCAGAGGAAGGGTGGCGAATTGGCTTTTATTGCTTGAGCTGGGTCATCCAGTTAGTCTTGCCCTTGAACCATAGCACTCAGCTCTCAGGCCTTTCAATTCAGACTGAATCACAACACAGGCTTTCCCGATTCTCTGCTTTGAAAATGGCAGGTCACAGGATTCTCAGCCTCCATAATCATGTGAACCAATTCCTATAATAAATTCCCTCTTGTATATTTCCATTCATACTCTATTGGTTCTGTTTCTCTGGAGAACCCTGATACAATAGTAGGTAAATGGTGACCAAACCTGTGGAGGAGGTAGGAATACCCAGTAGAAATATAGAGAGGCCGTTCCATCTTTACAGAGCATGTGTCTAAGCCACTTTTCTTTCTTTTTTTAAAAAAAATTTATTCTTATTGTTGAAAGTATTGCAGATGTCCTCTTTGTTTTTTTCCCTATTGACCTTCTACCCACCCCTCCCAGGCCTTCACGCTACTATTGTCTGTATTGAACCACTTTTCATAACCAGCAGAATTCACTCTTTCTCTAATGATGGGGTCACACCGAGCCCTCGCTGTTCGGGGGCCACCCTGGGCTCTCACTGATATATCCCTCCATGTCCCCATGACATAGCTCTCAAAGAGCTGATGAGATTTCAGGATCAGGTCATGACCAACAAACTAACTGGACCAAGCACAAGTGACACAGCACTGGCTAGGGACAGAATTCTGTTCTCCAGAGAGTAAAGCAAGAGTTCCATTCTTGATTCAATCTTTGGCTAGAATGGAATCTATGGTACACTTACAGCATAAATATTGCATTTACAGCCAACAAACTTACGGTTAGTGGGGTTTCCTCCAAAGCAGGCTCTGAGCAAGGATTTGTGTAATTGGTTTATTTAGGAGGTCATCTCTGGGAGCACTGAGAGCAGAGCGGGGAAGGGATGCAGGGAAGGGAAGGAAGACTGTGGAATTGCTAATGAGCAGGTCAGTTACCGCGCTGGGCAGATGGAGCTTTTTCCCTTGGGCACCCCTGGAAGATTCCTATCAAGAGTTGCCTCCCCCACACTGTGAGAAAGCTGGGCTTTTTATTCACCAACTTTCATCGGTTAGTTCGCGAGGGGTGCTCCTGGGGGGTGTAAACGCCCAGACCCTTCTGGTCTACTTCACATGAGTCAGGCATGCTCCCGAGGCCACAGAAAGTCCTGTGACCGTCACAGGTGCTTGAAGGAAGAAGCTTCCAGCAGGCACTAAGAAGTGCTTTCAGAGGGATTTTGGGCAGGGCTCTGACATCATCTGCTAGCCAGCAGAGCAGAGGAAAGCTTAGACATTAGGGAAATCTGCTGCAATGTATAACGTCATCTTCTTAGTATTATAGATTTTAACTGTCCCAGAGAACTGTGGAAGGATATGTCATTATGAATTTAACTCCCTATGCTGGTGTATGGTGAGGTAGGGGGGCCAAAAGATAGCACATGGACCATTTGACACTGTGGGGTCTTGTCCACCAAACAATAATTGCCCAAAGTGACTAGGACTTGCTCATGATCCTCAAACTTTTATTGTATTTGGACTCATGTACTGGAGATTTTCAGTCAGAATTTCTTTCCAAGCATTAATCAAGCTGTTTTTAAAGGACTTGTGATTAGCTTATAGTTTTTCAAGCCAACCCAAATACCTTTGCCAACTAACTCTGGCAAAATCTTTCCCCTCCAAAGTCTAGGATACAGTCCTTGGAGCATGACAAAAACATTTTTACAGTCAAATCAATACCCACTCCTTAATTGTAAATGATTGAAGAATGGTTAAATGTCTATTTAATATGTCTTTGTGACTTAGTAAGGGGTATGTTGAGGTTTACATTCATGTCCCCTCTACTGTTAGAGCATTTGGGAGAAAACTTCCTATTCATGGCAAAATGAAATCAGTGCAT
This sequence comes from Myotis davidii, assembly GCF_000327345.1. Classification (NCBI taxonomy): domain Eukaryota; kingdom Metazoa; phylum Chordata; class Mammalia; order Chiroptera; family Vespertilionidae; genus Myotis; species Myotis davidii. Next base: position 5,060,010 of record NW_006295559.1, on the reverse strand, counting down.
TTTCTTAGGCTTGTTATTCGGAACCATAAAAAGATATTAGCTTTTAGGGTTACCTCAGTCAATCAAGACAACAGAGAAAGGTAAGACTTGAGAGTCAGTAATGGTAGATCAGCTGTTTCTTGCTTTAGTAGCAAAAGTGAAGGTCAAAAGCCGAGGCACAAGTAGGTGATACATCCTTCTTTGTCATCCTGAGATTTTGCATGTGAGTGGGTTTTCTAAGTGCAACTGCTCCAGATTTACATGAGAAGCATACTTCGGCCAGACTTTTGAAATTTTAAGTCTTTCATTGATTTAATTTTTATTAAGTACCTATTAAGTGCCAGGTACTGTGAAAAGTGTCAGGGATGTGAGAGGCACGAATATCTTTTCTTCTGCACATGGTTTATGTTAGCCAAACAGTATCCATTTTTATTCATGGCAATCTCTTCCAAATTCCCTGCCAGGGCCTTGGGGGTCACTCCAAGAAAAGAAACATTTGGAAGGAGGGTAAAGAATGAGGAGAGGGAGTGGGACCAAGTCTCTCTAAAGGATTATTTCTTTATTTAAAAAGTTTGGCCTTTAATTAGTCATTGTTTGGTAAAGGATCTATTTTGACTTTTTAACTCTCCATTGTTCCCTTGAAGAATCTAAGGTTACTTTGGGGGACTTTATTTTAAAATTCTGAAAATTCAAATATAATACATTTCTGCTGAAAATAGAAAGACATGTTTGTTATCACAAAACCATTATCCGAAGAAACAAAACCATCGAGTATACTTTTGACTTCTTAGGAAGAGTTGCCCCAAACTGTAAAGCATAAACTATGGTCGGTCGACCGCCAAAACCAGTAGAGCCACAAACCAGTAGAGCCACAATTCCCAAACATCTCTCCCCGAACAGCAGCATGCCTGAGTGATAGGTCTTTCCTTCATTGATCTCTACAAACTGGGACTGTCCCAGGGAAAAGGGAGATTACAATGTTTGGTGAGTCACACATTACCTGTTATACTGCATGGAAACAAGGTATCTCACAGTGAGGTCAAAACATAGGATAAAATTGGGCTCAACATTAACTGAACTTTGGGAATACTTCTATTGGCCTTGATGCTTAAAATTTACCACCATCATCACCATTGTCCTCATGTAGTGAGCACTTATGCCTGGCATTTTATAAGGATCCTTTGATTCTTTCTCACACATCTCTGAGGTAGGGGGGTATCGCTGCTCCATGTGACAGGTGAGAAAAGACTCAGAGGGATTAAGTCAGTGGTTCCCAAGGTGGGGCATACGCCCCACAGGAGGGCAATTTGATTTTTAAGGGGGTACAATTTGAGAATGGGTTATTAATAGTGAATTTTTTGCATTTCTTATGTTTCTAGGGCAGCTGTGGGGCAAACTACGGCCCGTTTGAAATGAATAAAACTAAATGTTATTATTACTTTTTAACAATTTCTTCGTGATTTCTTCCTCAGTACTTCAACTGTCCTTTCGTTCTTTCATTTTTCTTTTCATGGATGCCATGTTCTTTGGAAGCTTGTTTAGACCAAGTTAATGGCCTTTTGGGCTTCCTCCATGTGAATAGGAGTTCACTTTTTAAATAATAAGAATTATATGTCATGGGGGGCGAGGGTCATCGGGATTTTAGAGCTGCTTAGGTGGGGCATGGCCAAGGAAAGGTTGGAAGAGAACGCCCAAGCTAGTCCATAACTCGAACCTAGACCTGTTTCAGAGCAAAGCTAAACCACTTCCAACTGTAAATGACAATGACAACAGCAGAAAGGTCAGGAAGAGAGGAAAAGTATTCTGGCCAACATTTGATCACCGTACAAAGGTCTTATATTCATGCTACTTACAAAAGTAGAAGTATGGACAATCTAGTCTTCATAGTTACGGTATTTCTTGGGATTGTAGGAGTTGGAGATCTTTGCTTTCAAAGACATCCGCTTAGCCTGGACCACTTTTATTTGTTTGCAGAGGCAGCTAGAAATTGCATATTTTTGAGAAATTCCAAAGGTAGTAAGTTTTTTTCCAGTCATTTTAAAAACCACTATATTAGTGGGACTCCATAGCATACTGTGCATATAGATGAATAAATAACACAACAACTTTTATCCACAATTCTTGTAACCCGACCTTCATTTGGTGACCCAATTAACAGCTCTTGACACTGTCTATAAAAACAAATATTTTCTTCATAACCATTTCAAGTATTCAAACTTTTCTGAAATTCAGGCTATCTGAAGGGAATGGCAAAAGTAGAAATGGCATGTATACTATGTTTAACAGTGTCTTTTTTGAGAACTGTTTCACAAGAAGGTTTAGTAAAATTAAAAGGTTTTAGTTTTTTAAAAAGCTAAGATAATGATTCTTCAATGAGTGCTTAACATAGAGTCGTTAAGTACATCATAAAATTTGACTTCACGTGTACTTTTGAGTGGAAGATAAGCTTTCTTTTCAGGTCCTCCTCTGCACTTATACTATTTTGAAATAAAATGAGGGAGGAGAGGAGAAGTGAACAACTTTTTTCATTAGAAAAAAAACAACAACACCTTTTAAGGCCATGTATTTTGCAACACTTTCTTTAGACTCTTCGGGACTTTTATGTAGGTGATCCCCTCTGATGGGCACTAAACAATAAGTTGAACAGTGTAACTTCAAATGGTGTACTTGAAAAATTTATATTAAAAGTACATCAAATAGATCTGTTTTGAAACAGCAATGTGGCTGTTCTGTAACTTTAGAAATTCTTGACAAAAGACTTCAGATATCCTTTCTATCTCAAGTCTTATGATTTCCACCGTCATCTCAGATACTCCTAATCAATATCACCACCATCTTTCAGATCTAAATATTCCCCACACACACACTGGCTAAGATCTTTAAATATCATCATACAGTAGACTTCTAAAAAGAGAAATGAGAAACCTTTATCACAAAAGGACACAGAAGAAAAGAAGTCACTTCTTAGTTTCCACATTTTTCCCTCTTCCAGCCTGCCTCCTCCCCTCGTCAAATTATTTGCACAATTGATACTGAGCCAGGTAGTTGGAGTTCCACTCATTGCAGAATGTTACTGGGCATTCATAACAGGGCGCATTTTTTTCTGTCTTCTTCCCTTCCTCCAGACAACAAAAAACCTCAATCTGTCTTTAATAAATTTGGATGAGGTGCAAAAGTAAAAGTACAGGCTGGTCTGTACAGGCTTGGGAGTGACTTTTCCTGACCCAGGCTGGTTAAATTCATTCATCATCTGTTCCCTGCTTCATTCTGAGTGCCTGCCACATATCAGTCCCTGTGCTGGGCACGGGGACACACTGTTGGGTAAGACACCTCTCAGTTTTGGAGGCACTGGGGTGTGCGGTGGGGGACAGGGAGCCAGGAGCAGAGAGACAGCAGAGTATGCTGCAGGTTCTCCAACAGAGGGATGCAGGAAACGGATGGGTGAGGGCAGCTAACAGCTTGGGAGGTGAAAAACAGGAGTTGATTGTGAGCTTCTGAAATTCACTTCTTTCCTTCATCGCAGTCCTCAGGCAGCCCCCTCCATCTGGCCTGCCCCCCTCATGCAACTACTGACCACTTGCAAGCCTAGTTTGCCAGCAAACTTCAGTGCAGGACTTACCTAGAGAAAACTTCCACGAGGACCCCAGCCCCGCGCTTCCCAAGCCCTGGACCAGTTTCCTGGAGACGCACTGAGCGGCAGAGCGCACGGCTGGGAGCGCACGCAGAAGGCGCGGACTGCGGGAGACCTTGGGGACCTCAGAACTTGGAAGGGACGGGAGGCTGCGAGGCAACACCGGCAGCCTTTCTCTTCTCAGCCTCTCCGGGCTGGCGGCAGCTCCCACGCCACTCCTAGAAGCTATATAAAGGCTCTCCCCGCCCCAGCCCGACCCTTCCCCGCCCTGGCGGCCCCGGGCCCAGTGCACTCCCAGGAAGGGGGCGCAGCGGCAGGGAGGTGATGGCAGTGGGCGTTGGAGGGATTACCGGGCTGTAACTGCCCCGCTGGCTTCTCCCCTCCTCAAATGTCTACCCTCAGCTCCAGACCCCGGGAGGTACCCACCAAGGAGGCTACCGTCCAGACACTGGGTGTTTGGGAGGTACCCACCAAGGAGGCTACCGTCCAGACACTGGGTGTTTGGAACAACGTGGGCGCTCGAGGTGTGCACCTTATTCGCGTCCAGCAGACTCGCCGGAACGCGCGACCCAAAGGGAGGGTTGGAACTGCTGCTGCTTAGTGGCTTTGTCTGTGATCCAGGGTCTTCTTGCAGAAGGCAGGGGCTAGCAAGGGAGCTCCATAGTCCTGGGGTGGTGGGGTGGTGGGAACTCCTTCCTCTTCGCTATGAAAGGCGACCACCCACTGCGTGCCTCAGGACTGCTGTCAAGCGCTATGGGGGCCAGGGGCCCTAGGCCTAGGGGAATATCCTTGACTCTTTTTTTTTACTTTTTTCTCGATGACCATTCACGAATCCAAATTTGAGCACCTACTATGTGCTACTAGTACTATTAGATGTTTGAGATCCAAAACCAAGTCGGGCTCCCAGCTTACAGTCTCACTAGGGAGAGACAGATGGAAACAGCTGGCGATTGCTGGACTGGGTGAGCGCGGCAAAGGGAACATAGGGAAGGGATTCTACCGCGGACTTGGACTCCAAAAGTTGCGTCCCCGAGAAAATGAAGTCCAAACCGAGATCTAAAGAGTGAGCGAGGCATAAAAGCAGGGAAAAGAGGGGTTCAGACAAATGGAACAGCGGCTGCAAAGTCTGAGAAGTCAGAGGTAGCACTATCCCTTTTTAGTGGAATCAAATGTGTTTGTTTTTTAGGATTTGCTATTGACTGTCATCCTAAGTAATGAAAAAAAAAATAATCCGAAGAAAGATAAACTTGTAAGTGGTAGACCTGGGATGTGAATGCAGGAGGTTAGCCCTGGAGTAGGCTTTTATAGCATAGAATGTCAACTTGGCAAATGACAAGCTCAAAACAGAGATGGTTCCAATGGAATGGGGGGTGTAGGGCAGAACTTCAAGTCTCAAGTAGACATCAAACAGCAGTAGCTACCTTGGCCAGGTCATTAACCTCAGTTCCTTCCCCAGTGGAATGTAACTAATAAAGCCACTTTCTCATGTCCCTCATTGAGTGTTTTGAATCATGAGACTTAATGTTCATAGACATGGCAGAGCGGCACCAGGATGGGTGGCTTCCAAATGGTGACTTCTCTATAGGCCCTTTAGTTTGGGTGCAAGGCAGGTTGGGAAAATATCAGAACAACAAAAATGAAAATACTGGAACATCTCAAATTATTATTGCTTTTGCCTAAAATGATTAAAATGAAGTAATCATGTTTTCATAGTCTCATATAGTATGAGAATTTTAAGAAGATACTTCAAGTCTCATATAGTATGAGGATTTTAAAGAATATACTTTAAAACATAAGTATAAATTAACAAAATGAAATGATGAACAGAGTGGATCCAGAGACACAGAAGCGTGGTGTAGAGGGAATCTTGGAGGGAAGGTGGGGGAGGGAGGGTGGATGGGAGGTAATCAACCAAAGACCTTGTATGCATATATGCATAACCCATGGATGCAGACAGTGGGGTGGTGAGAGCCTGGGGTGAGGGGTTGGGGTGGACTGGAAAGAGTCAATGAGGCAAAAAAGGGGGCATATGTAATACTGTGAACACTAAAGATTAAAAAAAACAACACAAGTATACTTTCCTCATCCCGGGATCATTATTGAAAGAGGCAGTTGTGATTCCTTGTAGCAGGGTTTTTAGCTCACCCAGAACTAGTTTTATAAGTGGGGCACACATACAATGCCCATTTGTTGCACAGTCCCATAGGAAATACCAGTCTGATAGAAGGCTTTCTGGGAGTCATAAGCCTGTGATCCATGGACCAGCCAGCACCAACAATCATGTCAGTTCCATTGGCAGGCTTGATAGCACGGCCTTAACTACAAGCCAAGTCCTCTTGACATATTGTTTTAGGCATCTCAAAACACTCTATCTTATGTCCTGGATCTTTTGCTGTTCAAACCATTTTTTTTCACAACTGAATCAAGCTTTGACAAGTGCTTGAAAAAGACTTTCTTCCACTTAGACTAAAGCAAAAAAGCAGAGAAAGAAGGGACCTTATCTATATATATAAAAGCCAACCGACCAGAATAATGAACGACTGGTGACGTGCACTGCGATGGCCAACCGGCCTGATAGGGGCCCTGAAAGGCCCCCACCAACCTCTCATGGCTCCTCTTCCCACCAGCCTAGCCCCTATTGGCTCCCATCAGGGTGGGCGGCCAGACCTCACCCATGCACGAATTCGTGCATTGGGCCTCTAGTATCTTATAAATACAGGTGGTTGACTAAAGTGACCCCAGTTTTTCTCATTATGCAATTCTTCATTTCTGGACCAGAGAAATGAGGGGCAAGTAGCCAGTGTTCTTCGCTGTATTGCTGGAACTTTTAAATGGATGAAGAATATCAATTAATCTGTTTGCTGCAATGTTATATTCCATGTCTTGAGACTGTCTTATTTCTGTTGTTCTGTGAAATCCACTGTGATATAACTCGTCAATAAAAGTGATGTTTTTATTTAAAATAAAATAAAAAGAACATCTGTAACTTAAGTAGCCATGAGGGTGATATATGTACTTGAATTTTTTGTTGTTTTTTTAGCTCATGGCACATCATCAAACTGGTCATGAGCTACATCAGAAGGCAAAGGCAACTCTTAACCAAAGCAATACATATGAGCTGTTTGTATAGCTTAACCATGACAGTGTTAGGACTCTGAGAGCCTTTGGGAGAAAGTCAGCTACCATTAGCAAGCTAGAGCTTCACCGTGTAGACCAGGGATGGCGAACCTATGACACGCATGTCAGAGGTGACACGTGAACTCATTTTCTTGGTTGATTTTTCTTTGTTAAATGGCATTTAAATATATAAAATAAATATCAACAATATAAATCTTTGTTTTACTATGGTTGCAAATATCAAAAAATTTCTATATGTGACACGGCACCAGAGTTAAGTTAGGGTTTTTCAAAATGCTGACACGCCAAGCTCAAAAGGTTCTCCATCACTGGTGTAGACCCTTAAGGAAGTTGCCTTCTATTTGCTCTTCCAAAGTCCAATCTTCTCCTTTCCCCACTCCACCCAACCTGAATCCTGCCAATTCATCTTTCATTTTTCTCACAGAGCATTCTTTCTGAAACCGACATCGGATCAATCATTCTGCTGCTTAATGTTATAAAGGGCTCCACTGCCTGCAGAGCAGAGCTCAAACTCAAGGCCCTTTATCTCTCTGCCATCTTTCTTCTTGTCTCATATCCTGCCGTCCTGCCACATTCCCTCCACTAATGTGAGCTCAAGTACCCTAGTAACGACCCACATTGACTGGCCTTATGCTGCTTTCATATCTCCTTGCCACTATCAAGGCTGAATCCTCTGCATTCATTCATTCATTCATTCATTCAGCAAAAGATATATTGAATACTTACAATGGGACAGGCACTGTGAAAAATTGGAGTTGTTTTTATAGCAATAATTTATATATTACTTTTTATCATAAATTAAGATAACATACTTAATCCAGGAATATTATTTGGTTTACTCATCCATTTGTTTATCAAACATGTTTTGAATATATAATATGCTGCAGATACTGTATTAGATACCAGGATGCAATCAGCCATAGTCTCTGACCTTAGGACCTCAGAGTCTAGTGTTGGAGATGCATAAGTAAGTGCTATTATTAATGTGCTAGGGATCTGTATGCACTGGGCACTATGGGAGGAACCTTGGAGAAAAGGTGACCTGGGGATGAATGAGGAATGTTGAGAGGGGGAAGAAATAGTAAGATAGAAAGAGCAGCATGTACAAAAGCATGGAAGTCAGTGCTGGCAGGACAGTGAAGGGGCATGGTATGAAATGAGGTGAGAGAAGTAGGTGGGGTAGGTGATGGATTGGAGGTGAGGAGTGAGTGAGTGCGTGAGTGAAAGGAGTCTAAGATAACTCTCAGGTTTACAACTAGGTGGGGCAACACCATTTACTGAAATAGCCAAAAGGAGGAGGAGGAGAAGGAGGAGGTTTGAGGAGGGAGGTGGAAGAAGATAATTCTGTTTTGGATATTTTGAGTTTGAAATGACTGGGAGCTATCCAAGTGGTGATGCTCAGTGGCCAGATAGATACATACAGGTCTGGACCTTGGAAGTGAAATCTCAACTGGAGACATGAATTTGGGTTCATCATAAAATTAGTAGTTGTAGCCACAGGAGTGCATGAGGTGATATAGGGAGAGCTCACTCATTCATCATTCGTTGAAATATTCACTGATCACCTACTATGTGAGAGGCTCTGTACTGGACCGTAGGGATACATCAGGGAATGAAAAAAAAACAGGATTCCTGATCTTCTGGTGCTTGAGGAAAGAGGGTTGGGAGCACTGTATTGGAAGTCAGGGGAAGATTACAATTTGAATGCAGTGAGAACATGACTTTGGGCAGAGCTTTGGATAGAGATGAAAAGTAAGTACTAAGAGAGTAAAGAGGTAAGTAGGAGGACATGAAATCAGAGAGAAAATGGGAAGGGGGGAGGTTGAGGGGAACAATGGAGGTGGGGTTTTTTATTGTTAACATCATTGCAGATATTCCCCATTTCCCCCCTCTTTGCTCACCTCCATCCAGCTCTTATTCTTGCCCCCTCCCCTAGCCTTCACCATACCGTTGTCTGTGTCCATGCGCTATGCATATCTGCCCTTTGGCTAAACACTTCACCTTCTTTTATCCAGTTCAACCCCTGCCCTCAGACATCCATCAGTATGGTCTATGCACCCATGCCTCTGGGTTCTATTTTGTTTGTCAGTTTATTTTGTTTATTAGAGCCCATATTCTTTCATTGACTGGCTTACTTCACTTATCATAATGCTCTCCAGTTCCATCCATGCTGTCACAAATGAAATGAATTGCTTCTTTTTCACAGCTGCATAGTATTCCATGGTGTAAATGTACCACAGTTTTTTTAAATACATTCTTCTCCTAATGGGTACTTGGGCTGTTTCTAGATCTTGGCTATTGTAAATAATGCTGCTATGAACATAGGGGTGCATATATTCTTTCTGATTGGGATATATTCCCAGAAGTCCGATCGCTGGGTCAAAAGGTAGTTCCATCTTTATTTTTTTAGTTAGAGCAATGAAGGTGTTTTTTTATAAATTTTTTTTAGCAGAGGAGTGACATGATATGATTTCTGTTTAAAAGGATAATAGACTATATGGGGACAGGGATTGAAGCAGAGTCCTAGTAAACAGCTGACATTTAAGGGATAAACAGAAGAAAATACTGTTCTGGGCAGTGAGAATATTGCTGAAGGGTCATAACCATAAGAACTTAAGATGCTCCAAGACATGGTGATTAGTTGTGAAAGAATGGCCAGCCAGTCAAAAGGAGGTCAGGGAAGAACCCCGTCTTGAAGCCAGGGGAGGACAGCTGTGTAGGAAGAGACTTGAGGACGAAGCCAAGGGTCACAGAGATGTCAGGAAGGATGAGGCTTGGGGAGTATCTTTTGGATTTGGCAGTGCAGAGAGCTCTGTGATGGCTGCTGGAGGAATGGGTGGGTGGAGGTGGGAGCCAGAACTTGGGGGCCCATTGAGTGAATAGGAGATGAAGAAATGACAGGAGAGCAGACTCTTTCAAGAAATATGGTAGAGAAAGAAGAGTTAAGGTTAGAACTTCTCCAAGAAAGGAGATGTTCACCTTATTGATGATAGCAGAGCTTTTCTTTCTCAGAGACAAGTAGAGATGAATTTTTGTGCTTATCAAATAGATGAGAAATGGGAAAAGGAGCATGCAAATGTTCATATTTAGGAGTTCTGAGTCTGCACGTTATAAGGACACACTAAATAGGCTTATAGACAAAGTGGGGAAGTGGGGAGAATTATAGGACAATCTCTAATTGTACCTCAGGTATTCTAAAGTAGTACAGTAAAACCCCAAGCTGGCCTGTACAGTGTGTCTCAGAGGCTGAGTGTCAACCTATTAACCAGAAGGTCACAGTTCAATTCCCAGTCAGGACGCATGCCCTGGTTGCAGGCTCAATCTCCACTAGGGGAGTGCAGGAGGCAGCCACTCAATTATTCTCTCTCTGAAATAACTGATGTTTCTCTCTTTCTCTCTATCCTCCCTTCCTCTCTGAAATTATATATATATATATATCCCCAAGCTAGGTAGGTAAATTTGAATTTATCACCATTGGCTCTTATTGCCCACCCATCTTCATCTGCAGACAAAGGCAGACTCAAATTCTTATCATGGATGGTAGGGAGGGAGAGACCAGTTAGGAAATGACTATCTTGTTGTTACTGGGGAACTTGTCAATTACATGGTCAATTGCAAACAGTATAAATTTCACTATCTTTGCTTTTGTGTCCTCTAAGACCTTAAAGAATGTCCAGAAATATGATTTTTCATTAATCTTGCAATAACACAACCCAGAATAGATTTTCAGACCCTTCCTACCATATTGTGGCAGGCATTGACTGGTACAATTACTTTCTTAGGGCATGTGTTAAATCAAGCGATATCTTTCTTCAAGCCCCGAGGTTTTGAATCAGCTGTGAAGTCAAGGTAGAGAAAGATCCCTCAGCCCCACCCCCTTTCAGTGAAATAAATGTTGAGAAGCTGGAGACATTGGACCAGATTTTCTCATTGTGAGATTTACTCTTCTGGTACAATTCTGTGAGAGATTGATTCACTCTCATAGGCCATTAGGGTGTAATTGGGATTTAGCAGAAATTTTCAAAATCCTCTTCTCAAGACTAAATGGTATGTACTCTGTCTCAAAAGGCAAAGAAAACAAATGAAACCCATATGGTATGAAATATCTTTCATCTTCCATAAGAAAACCCACTAGTTCCTATAATCAAGCCAACACATAATCCTCCAAGGATGGCAAGGGAGGGGCAGCTGGACTTTGTGAATCTGACCTCTGACCCCACGATTTATCTTGTTTGTGGGAACTGTTTATCATAGATGTTGTTATCACTCCCAAGAATATCACCTTAACCCCTTGGTCCCAGAGGAGGCTCTCAAGCTTTCCCTTAAATTTTTTGTTTTCAGTCAAGAAAGGACAAGATAGCCCTAATGAACTGTCTAAAGACTCAGGAAAATAATAGAGAAGTAATAGTACAATAGCAGCAGCAGTAGCAGCAACAACAGCAAGTAGTCAGCCACATGGGGTAGGTATCTTCACATATGAGGGGACAGGCACAGAAACTCAAGCATGCTGCCCAAGCGTAGTTGCACAGCTACTAATTATTTATTTTATTTTATTTTTTTTAGCTACTAATTATTGAAGCCAGGATTGAAAGTCAGGAAATGAACCACGAGTGAATGCGGGGGTTATACACAACCAACCAAGCCATCTGACCCAGGTAAGGGTGGTGGATGTATTTCTAGAAACGGTTATAGCAAAAGCTCCCGTGTTTCTGTCTCTGCAATGTGATTACACGCGATCTCATTGTCTTTTCTGGGCTAGTGTGAAAATTTTCCTAGTGTGCTTTCCCATCCTCACTCAAAAGCAGACCCCTGAGACGAAGATTCCTGTGCAAGTAGCTTATTTGGGAGGTGATCCTTGAAAACACTTCTAAGAAGTGAGACAGGAAAGGGAAGGCTGCCAATGAAAGGAATGTTATCTAGCAAGTGACCCCTGTGGACATCTGGGGCTCAGTCCCACAGGGGAATGCTGGGAAACAGTGCAGAACAGCCTCGGTTATTTATCCCACAAATCGCTATGTCTTACTGGCTGAGAGGTGCTCTCAGAAGATGAACGCTCTGGCATATCTGGCTCCCCCTGGGAACTGGCAGAGCAGCTGTCAGCATAAGGATTGAGTGCAGAGAGGGGGAAGCCAGAGGAGGGACACTGACATTTACTAGGGAGGCCTTTTGAGTCTGTGTGTCTAGGTCAGCGTGAGAACTCAGGAAAGAGCGGAACAGCAACAGAAAAGAAAAATCACACTGTGATGAATGCTCACATTACCCAATTCAAACACAATGTCAGCTCCTCTTAGGTGGTGTGCAGGCATGCTCCCACACTGGCCCCTCCCCCTCCCTTCCTCTCTCTCTAAAAATCAATAAAAACTTGTTAATCATCATCCAAGGATATGTTTCCATTGATTTTTAGGGAGAGTGGAAGAGAGAATGGAAAGGCAAAAACATTGATGTGACAGAAACACATGGATTGGTTGCCTCTTGCACAAGCCCTGACCAGGGCCCAGGCTGGGAGGAGCCTGCAACCAAGTTACGTGCCCTTTACGGGAATCTAACCTGTGATCCTTTGGTCTGCAGGCCAGTGCTCTATCCACTGAGCCAAACCAGTTAGGGCAAAAAATGTATTTTTTTTTAAAAGAAAAAGCATATATCTAAAGCTAGTAATAATATGATTTCCCTTTATCTGACAATAATTGTTCTTTTTATTACATATAAAATAATTCAATTTGTAGCCTGATCTCTCCATATTGAAAATTACCTAAAAGCTTTGAGAAAGATTTAAACTCATACTTTGAGTGTCTTAACATATATGTATTTTCTTTCCCCAAAGAGGTAGATTTATCTATCGTAGTGCATTGGGCAAAGTTTGTCAGTTTTGAAATGAAAACACCAATAACTTTTTTCTATTTAAGTTTTACGACATGATTATGAGGTCCTCAAAAGTCTATGAAGAAATCCCTCCATAAGAAGCACAATACTCTTTGGAGGCAAACTTCATGTGAAGTTTCTTATCCCTTTTCAATCATGAGTTTAAGCTAAGGCAGACTGTTTTTGTAAAGTGACCCAGGAATGTTGGATTTCAAATATTTAATTTAGTTTCAAATTCAAATATTGAATTTTCCAAGGCATTCAAGTTAAAATGCATCCAAGCTTTCATAGCAATCATATATTTTAGACTTTAGAAATCTGGGGTTAGCTCTAACACATAGATAAATAAAGGGTCACTCAAGATCCAAAGTCAGCTCTTACACTGGCAGGACAAGGGTCAAATTAGGCCTCAAGTATTTTATTATTATTACTATAGGCCCAGTGCATGAAAATTCGTGCACTCAGTTGGGGAGGGGAGTCCCTCAGCCCAGCCTGTGCCCTCTCACAGTCCAACACCCTCAGGGGGTGTCCACCTGCTGGTTTAGCCCTGCTTCCTGGGGGATTGGTCCTAAGCTGGCAGTCAGACATCCCTCTGGCAGCCTGGGAGCCCTCGGGGGATGTCCACCTGGCAGTTTAGGTCTGCTCCCCAAGGGATCAGGCCTAAGGTGGTAGTCAGATACACCTGTGGCAACCTGGGAGGCCTTGGGGGATGTCTGACTGCCAGCTTAGGCCTGCTCCACATGTGGACATCCCCTGAGGGCTCCCAGACTGAGAGAGGGCGCAGGCCAGGCTGAGGGGCCCCTCCGAGTGCATGAATTTCGTGCACTGGGCCTCTAGTTTATAAATATATATCACTTATTTTATATGA
>NW_006295559.1:5041985-5045394 GCF_000327345.1 Myotis davidii | reverse complement strand
TCATGAATCCTAAGCTGGGAGTCATTTTCTGTCCATGGGAAAGAATTTTAAGACATGTCTCTTTACTTGTCGCTACTAAGGTTCAGAACAGCTTCTGTCGCTATTGTTGCTAAGGGAACACCATGCAAAGGTGGAAAATCCATGGTTTTCACTCTAACTTTTTGAAGAGTGGATAATTTAATGGGGGACAATATTAATTAGCAATCGGAAGTACAGGTTATGGTATTATTTCCATGTTTCCAAGAGTGAAGCTTTTCCTATAGTGGTGCTCAGAATCACAGATAATTAACTTAAAAAACACACAAAACCTTTAAGTTTATCAAGTCCAACCTCTTCCTTTTCCCACCCAAAGTAATAGAGATGCAGGGAGGGTGTGCAAGGTCATACAGCAGCCGGTGGCAGAGCTGAGCCCCAAACTACTATTCCCCTGATCTCTTGTCTATAACCTGTTACTTCTTACTCTGAGACCAGCCGGCCATGCTTTGAAATATACAACCCACAGTTGCCTCAGGTTCCATGGGGGAGCTAGACGGGCTATTACTGCCTTCTTCTCTGTGGGTAGGTTCCTTGGGAAATAAGAAAGCGCAGAGTTTGATGTGCAAAGATGTGATCATTTATGTCTCTCAGAAGGAGTGGGATTGCTTGCACTCTGCTCAGAAGGATTTGTACCGAGATATAATGTTGGAGAATTATAGCAACTGGATCTTGCTGGAGCTTTCTGATTCTAAGTCAGATGTGATTTCCTATTGGTGCAGAGGCAGAAGCCCTGGATTGTTAAAAAAAAGGAGACAAAAGAATGATGCCCAGATTGCGAGTCCAGAAGAGAAATCAAGAATTTATCTCCAAAAGAGGACAGGTATGAAATTAAATCACTGCAACTAGAAAAGACCAAGAGGCCCAGAAGCTCATAGTCACCTGAGTGCACCCAGGTCAGAGATAATAGTAAAGGCAAATGCTACTTGGAGAGACAACAGAATGGACATTTCAGATCAGCTGTGATAACCTCTGGAAAAAAAAGGTCCACTTCTACTAGTATTCAGGGCACAATTCACAGAGCACCTCGATAATTCACACTGGAGTGAAATCATGTGAATGCAAGGATGCTTTCAGGTACCAATCACACCAAACTCAACATGAAGGCAGCCATAATAAGGAAAAAGACTCTAAATGTGGAGAATGTGGGAAGGCCTTTAACAGTAGGTCAGACTTCATTAGGCCTCAGAGAATTCGTCAAAGCAAGAAGACTAGTGGAAATAAGAAACATGCCTTTATCTGTGACTCTGACATGACTAAACTTCAGAGCATTAATACCAGTGTGAAACCTCATAAATGTAAGGATGTGATCAAGCTTTTCACTGTGATACACAACTTAGTCTTCATTGAGTAATTCGTATGAGTGAAAGATGCTATGAATAAGGCATGAGGGAAGGCATACAGTTGTGCCTCACAACCGAGTCTACATCAAAGAATTCATCCTGGTGAGAAACCCCATAATGTAAGGAATGTGGGAGAGCCTTTATCTCTGATTCCCATCTTATTTGACGTCAGAGTGTTCATATTAGTAAGAAATCACATAAATATAAGGGATGAGGGTCAGACCATACTCAACATCAGAGAGCTTACACTGGTGAGAATCCCTTTTAATGCAGAGAATGTGGAGTGGCCTTTATTTATAGCACAGAATTTATTCTATATCAAAAAAGTCACACTGGTGAGAGACCCCATACATGTAAAGAATATGAGAAGGTCAGACTTATCACAAGAGAAGTCACAATGGTGAAAAACCCTACGAGTATAAAGAATGTGGAAGGCTTTGGTTGTGGCTCAGAACTTAGTCAACATTGAAAATTTCACACAGGACAGAGGAGTGAATGAAGACGTGGGGAGGTTCAGAAGTTAATTGACATCTAAAATCCCTATAGTGAAACAGAAACAAACAAAAACTTCTGTCCTTATAAGGAGTGTGGGAAAGCATTTGAAGATAACAACTTAATACTGTGGATGTAAAGTTTTTATTTAAGGGTTGGAACTTATTTGGAATTTGTTAATTATGAGAAACCTTATAAATGTTAGGATTGGGAAGGTTCATTTGTGTTTCAGAATTCATTTGACATAAGAGTTCAAATGTTAAAAAAGTGAAAAGCGCCATGAATGTGAGAAAAGTGGGAAGGCTTTGGATGGCAGCGAATATGTTAGAGACATTAATCACTCAAACCTTTCTCAACATCAGGGTCTTTAGCCCTGAGGGGAAACCAGAGGATTTGTAATATAAATGTCATACATATGGGACACCAATTTGCTTTAGCTAACAAGTTATTCAATGGATAATTCATACGTGAGGAAGGCTATATTAATGTTAAAATTGTAGCAAACTCTTCTGTCCTGCCCAAATCTTGTTAATACAGTACAGAATTTGCAATCTCATTTTGTAAAATTAACCTGAACCGAATCAGAGTGGGAAAGGATTTATCCAATATGTAGTCTTTATTTGCCTTTACTACTATAACTCATTATAGGACAAATTACTTAACTATATTTAAATTTTCTCACTTATAAATTAATAACAGTAACACTATAGGGCTTAGCATTGTGAACATTAAACAGTTACATTATATCTCTTAGAACAGTGCCTAGATTGTATTCAAAGTATGATAGATAAGAGCTGCTTTTATGAGTACTTTTCTTTATTTCCGTAATTGTGTATTAATACAAATTATATGCGAGAAAGGCCTTATGGGTTCAGTTGACTCTGTGAACACCTTACATCATATCTTTCTTTACTGAATGTTAGGTAATTCCATCTAGAGCAGTGGTTCTCACCCTTGGCTGTACATTAGAATCACCTGGGAATCTTTTTAAAATCCTGATTTCTGGGCCTCATCCTCCAGAAATTCTGTTTCTTTGTTATGGGGTGAGGCCACAACATTAGTAACAAAGAAACAGAATTTCCAGAGGATGGGGCCCAGAAATCAGGATTTTTAAAAAGATTCCCAGGTGATTCTAATCTGCAGCCCAAGGTTGAGAACCACTGATCTAGAGGAAAAATAAAAGCTGAAACAAACAAACAAACTATACAACCCAGACAGCTTGTCTTCCTAGGTAATCTCCTCTAAGTTTCCTCTGTTTGATCCTTTAATGGGAAATCACCTAATTTCCCAAAAAGAAATGCATAGCCCTGAAAAACATAGGTTTTTTTTAATATATTTTGTATTGATTAAGATATTACATATGTGTCCTTGTCCCCACGCTCTTGTATTCGCTCATAATGCCTAGAATAGAGCTTTGCTATCACATTGCGGTTGCACAGTGAATATTTGTTGAGCAAATGTCCTAAGGCCTGACATGGAGAGTGAGAGAAAGGAGCATCTTCTAGAGCAGTGATGGCGAACCTATGACACGCGTGTCAGAG
>NW_006295559.1:5035884-5040513 GCF_000327345.1 Myotis davidii | reverse complement strand
GCCCGGACCCGGAGTTCAGAGCCGTCGGGAGCTTGTGACTCCCTCCGGATTCAAAAAGACAGCCGCGTCCTCAGGTGCCAGCCTCTTTCCGTGCGCGAGCCCCCTACCTCTGCACTTTACTTCTGCAGCTCCTCTGGCTCTCAGTGTGCTTTTCTTTCCTTCTGGTTGTAGAATTTACACTCAGCCAGCCTTCCTGTAGTTCTGGATGATGTCCGTTTTGTGTTTTTGATGTATTATTCAATTGTTGTGGGAGGCAGCAATTTCCCGGTGTTTATCTATGCCGCCATCTTAGTTTCCTCAAAAACATAGGTTTTACTATTTATTTTAAATAAAGACCACAAGTCACAACTAGGCTTCTATGTTTTCACATATTTTGCCCAGAAATATGCTATGGAGGAGACTAACACAGGGTGAACGATGAGATTCTTCTAACAGAAACAACTGGTTCTCTTCTTTCTCTGCTGCCCAAGGAAGAATAAGGTTCAATTTCGTTGATAAGTGAGTGTGTCAGACAACTGGTTATTCCCAAAGATCAGTGTTCTACCTTCCACACTGTGAACCTGTTACTAGGAAGCTAAGAACCACAATTTCCAGATTCCTTTGCATCTGTGTGTGGGCATATGCCTAGTTTGGACCAATAGAAATCCAAGTGAAGGTGATGAGTTATTTCTGGACCAGAGAGCTTAAAAACAGATTTTCCTTCCCCACTAACTTTCTCCCTTACTCTTTCCTCAAAAAGTGACTGAATCCATAAGGCAGGGATGGAGATTGAAGACGGAGGAAGCATGCATCCTTAAAGCCTCAAAATCACCATGTAGAAGGCATGAAAAATAAGCTCTTAATGTGTTACACTCTATCAGTTTTCTATTGCTGTGCAACAGGCCACTCCCAAACTCAAAGGCTTAAAATAACAGCAATCACTTATTTTACTCACAAAAGTAATTTGGATAGGGCTCTGACTAGACAGTTGTCCCTTGCTTCACATGGCATAAGCTGGGACAGAGACACTGGAGGACCTGTTTCAAGATGGGCCAGTCACATGATTTGTAAGTGCCTGCTGGGTGTCAACCAAGAGCTCGGCTGGGGCTGAGGCATGGAGGCCTCCAGTTCCTGTCCACGCTGGACTCTCCACGGGCTGCCTTTCTCAAGGCACAGTATCTAGATTCCAAGAGCAAATGTCCCAAGTGGCAGAGTGTAGAAGCTGACACTTTTTTCAGAAGTTTGGGCTGAGAAATTGACACAATATTATTTATGCCATAATTTATTAGTCAAATAGTCACAGAGCCCAGAACTGAGCTCATAGGACATAGATCTCACTTTCCAGTGAAAAGCATGTCAAAGAAGTCTGCAGCCATGTATTAAAATCATCCCTTCAACTGCTGTGATTTTGTGGTCATATGATAAGGCCAACCAGAGTTACAATTACTGCAGTAAGAGGGAAGAAAAAGTGCCAGCTTCTTAACAGTTTTACGTTTTAATTATAGCTCAACAAACTACAGTAAAACCTGCAGAGAGGGGCCTTTAACTTCTATGAATTACAAAATGAAGAGATATTTAGGTGTTTCTGTAAAGCCCTACTGAGTTTAGCTTTAAAATGTATATGGTTGTTGATCTTTTTCAGTCTGACTTATTTCACTTAGCATAATATCCTCAAAACTCATCCATGTTGTCATGAGAGGCAATAATTTATCTTTCCTATGTCTAAGTAATTCCATTGTGTGTGTGTGTGTGTGTGTGTGTGTGTGTAAGGCTACGTGACTGAATGTACGTACATCTGACTGTTGACCAACCAACTGGCCAGTACATGATGCACACTGGCAATTTAAAAATAAACATTGACTCATGTATGCACGATACATTAAAGCTCTCGCTGGTGCCAATTGCATGTGTATGTTTCAATCTGTCAAAATTATGGGATGAGAATAAAGCTCATTTTATAGCAATATTAATTTAATTCTTCTAATTAATTTCCTTTCAATGTGCATGAATCCGTGTACCAGGCCACTAGTATGTGTGTATGTGTGTGTGTGTGTGTGTGTGTGAAGAAATAATTGAACAAACAAGAAAAACAAATAAACAAAAACTCATTGACACATAAAACAATATGGTCTTTACTAGAGGAAAGAGGAGTGGGGTGGTAAATGGTAAAGGAGGTCAACTATATGGTGAAGTAAGGTTTGACTTTGGGTGGTAGGCATACAATGCAATATACAGATGACATATTGTAGAATTGTACACTTGAAACGTATACAATCTTATTAACTAATGCCATCCCAATATATTTAATTAAAAAACAATAGAGATGGTTAGTGTATAGTTTAACATATACTTAGAAATGCCTTTGTAAACAACCCTTGAAAACTATTAGGGCACCAAATGATTGCTATGAAAATCCTATATAATGAAAGGGTAATATGCAAATAGACCGAACGGCCAAAAAACCGAACAACCAATCAAAGCGTAATATGCTAATGATATGCTAAGGCTACTCAACCGCTCACTATGATGTGCACTGACCACCAGGGGGCAGACAGTCAACTGGTTGACCAGTCACTATGATGTGCACTGACCACCAGGGAGCAGATGCTCTGACCAGTAGATTAGTTTGCTGCTGGGGTCCAGCCAATCGGGAATGAATGAGATGGGCCGGACTCGCCCTGGATCCCTCCCACATTCTCTCCCCAGACCAATCGTGCATCGGTGGGGTCCCTCAGCCTGGGACCCCTTGGGGGATGTCAGAGCACCGGTTTCAGCCCAATCCTGCAAGGCCACTCCCCTTAGGAGGGCGCCAGAGGCAGGGCTCATGGCTGGCAAGCAATGCTGCAGCAGCGTGAGCATCTCCTGATCGGGACTGATTGGGCGTGAGCCCACAGCAGGCACAGTGGGGTCAGGATGTAGGTAGGAGCAGGTAGGTAGGAGCTACAGCCAGCGTTGGACTGCAGTTTCAGCCTGATCCCTGCAGGCCACCCAGAGGGACCCCACCCGTACTTGAATTTGTGCACCAGGCCTCTAGTTGACAAATAAAAGGATAAAAACATACTTGCAGATCTCTTGCAAGTCAACAAAAAACAAATCAAAATAAACAAAAACACTGCAGGATAAAAAATGGACAAGGATTAGGAATAGATGGCTTGCAGAAAAGAAATGAATAGCTAACAGAAAAAAGCTGTCATAGTCATCTGTGGGGTTGGCTGCCCAAGATCTATTTCCCCTTGGTAACAACACTCTGATTTCCCTTGAGAAGTTACCACTTTCCCTCTAACTAGGGTTCAGTGGTTGTAATCAGGGCACTGCCCATTCCTAGCCTGAGGTCAAGCATGTGGCTCAAACTAGGTCAACTGGAACTTGAATATTATGAAAGGAATGGAGACCAAAACTATTGGGGTTCTATTTTGTTTCGGTGATGGTGTCCTGGGCCAACCCAACCCAATGATGCCCTTCTATACTAACTCCATTTCTGGGGTCCCTGCTTCCTCACCTCCAGAAATGCCTGTGTCTTACGCATTCCTAACCCTTGTTCTCCAGCTCCCAAGTGTCCCTCCCCTCCCTTTTACTTCATTGTTCTCTGGGTTTTGGGTGTCCTTCCCCTGCCTTCCTCTTGATCTCATCCACCCAGAATTGTTCTCGTAAACAATGAGATGTTATTTCACTTTTTAAGCAGACAAAGATTTCTAAAAGTGAATGGTTTTGGAAAAATGTTGCTGCTCATACTTGCTGGTGGGAGTGTAAATTGGTACAATCTTTCTGGAAGGTAAGGCAATATATACAAAAAAACTTAAAATGCACACATGCTTTGATTGAGTCATTAAAATTCTGTATAAAGACTTAGATGCTAGGATATTTATTAAAGTGTTGTTTATAATTGGGAAAAATGAGAAACAATACATATTACTGGCATGACCATATAATGTATCACCCAAAAGGGAACACTTTTGAGAGTAAAATAGGGCACTAATTAATAATTATGCCAAGACAAAAGGCATAAACCAAGCCTATTTCAGGTAAATAGGGATGATCAAAGTCAAGTTATCCTCCAATGATCAGAGGGTAGTACCATATGGGTACTGTACTCCAAACAATAGAATTCAGTATATTAAAAATCCTATATTTATTTGAGTCTATTTCTGGAACTTTGTATCACTCCATTGATTCACCTATGTCTTTTTTAACTGAAGTAAAGCAACTATGGCTCTATGGTATGTTTTAATATATGATAAAACAAATCACCTGATAATAGTATTTTAAAAAATTCTTTCAGATGAAATTTATAAAAGTTTTCTCAATTTCTATGTCCATCCTCCTCAACATGTTACATTATGTAATACTTTGGGGAGAAATTACATCTTTACATATTCTGTCTTTTAAGAATGTTGAATGCATTTTCTTTTATATTGCTCAGGGGAATTTTATAGTTTCTCTACATTTCTTATTAATAATAAAACACCCATAGAAAAATACACATAATGCAATAGAATATGCAATAGAAAAATGAGCATCATCATGCTTAATGATAAGATGTTTATGCCTAAGTATTTTACATTGTTGTTATTGTCAGTACTGTCCTCTCATTATTGATACATAAAAGGTCATAGATTTTTGTATATCTGTGTAATCAATCAACCTGCTGAA
>NW_006295559.1:5029202-5035759 GCF_000327345.1 Myotis davidii | reverse complement strand
GAACATCCTTTCCACTATAATAATTTTATTATAGTTTTCTTGGGTTTTCTACATAGATAATTATATTATCTCAAAATAATAGTTTTGCCTCTTCCTTTCCCATTTTGTTTTATTGTGCCATTGTATTTGTCAGTATTTTCTGAATGGAGTTTGATAATACTGGGATTAACAGGCACTACTGTTCATTTCTGACTTTAATAAGAAGGCATTCTCTTCCCTGTCTTCTCATACACTGCTCTTTCTCTCCAACTCACCTCCCCCACTTCCCCCTACTAATTCCCATTTTTTTCTTCAGATTTCAATTCATCACTTCTTCCAGGACTAGCAACCCTAAAGGTCCTAACTAGACCAGGCATCCTTATTTTATTTTGTCAGTGTACCAAGTTGTAATTTCAGACTTATTTATGTGGTTAGATGACTAATGTCTGTCTTCCTCACTCATCTCTAAACTCCATGAAATCTGAGAACTTGTCTGATTTTTCTCACAATGTATACCTAGCACTTAGTAAAGGGTTGACCTGGTTGATGCTTGACAAGCATTAGCTGAAGTCATTAATTCTAGCATCTTATCATTAAGCATGATGATGCTCATTCTTCTATTGCATATTTTATTGCATTTTGTCTATTTTTCTATAGGTGTTTTATTATTGAATTTTACAAATTACTTGAGGGTTTTCGTTTCTTAACTTTCTAGAATTGGAGTTGATTCCCTTCAGTGATCACATCATGGGAAGTTAGAGCTGTCAATCAAAAGCAAAATTGTTAGCTTAGAAGCTTTCCTTGTGACTGCCATCTATGACAACTTGGCATGGACTGACCCATGGAATTGAACGCACTCACACTTGAAGGTTCTATCTCTCCTACACCTCCAGCCTTTGTCCCTCTGAGGTTGTTTTTGCCAGGATGTCCTCCCTTTGTTTCTCAAGAAAGGAAATTCAGTGTTGCTTCTTCTTGGAACATGGTCTGAATTCCACTGTATCTTGAAAAACACCCTAGAAGTTTGAGGTATGCAGTTGGCACCAGTCTAGTTTGAGCTCTTACCAAGTGTCCCTCCCCTCCCTTTTACTTCGTTGTTCTCATCTCAGGTCATCTGAATGATGTTAAATTTTGCTCTTAAACATCATCCTTGGATGTTTACTTGTAAAAGTCATCCCAGACCCTTCTGAGAAAGAGTTGGAGAACAAACAAACACATAACTAGCCAACTGGATAGAAACAATGCATCAGTGAATGCCAATAACGTGTCGCCATGCTGTGACTGACTATTAAGTCATTTAGGCTTGTTGGACTTCAGTTTTCTCTTCTCTGAAATGGAGATTATAATAGTACCCACTCATAGGCTGTTATGAGGATTGAATATGTAAAGAGCTTAGTACAGTGGGTGGCTATTTTATTGGAAAGATCTTGTGCTAAAGAATCATGTTAAATTAATTTTTCAGGAAATAACTACAGTTTTACACATGAATCTTTGCACAGGAGGCAAGTGTTAGAGGAAGGACCATTATAGGAGTAGTTTCACATTTTGATGTAAGAATCATAATTTAGGAACCCACTTGGGAGCATCCTTGACATTAGTCAGCCTGTCGACTTAAATTGCTTCTCTGCAAGAAAGCTCACTACCTCACAAAACCTTACAGGACAGTGGAAATTTAACATTAATATACCCAAAATAAGTATGTTATATTTGTTTAAATAGACTCCCCAGTCTATCATTTGTTTTATTATTTTTATAGAGATTGTATTAAATTTTGTGAAATTGAATATAATACAATTTTTCCCTTTGTGATTTCTTTATTGCTTTTGGCATAGAATAGATGGGCAGAAACAATGAATAGACGATTAACAGAATAAGAAGCATGAATGGTCAAATATATATAAAAGAGAATATTTAACCTCATAGTCACCAAAAAGTATGTAAATTAACATTATGGGGTGTTTTTTTTTGCAGATGGAACTGGAAAAAATAGGAATAAGGATAATATTGATTGTTTGTTAGGGTGTGATATGATGAGCTCATATAGTTCACTTGAGACTGTAAATCATTTCAAATGATTTTGCAATATGTATTAAGAACCTAAAACTTAATGTTAATCTTAATGGTTAATGTTGTGTCAACATGGCTAGGCCACAGGACCCAGATAGTTGGTCAAAAATTATTCTAGATGTTTCTGTGAAAATATTTTTTATATGAGATTAAATCTGTAGACTTAGAATAAAGCAGCTTACTCTACATAACGGGCCTCATCCAATCAGTTAGTGTTTTTAATTAGAAATTAAAAAAACTGATCTCTCCTGAAGAGGGAATTCTGTGGGAGACTGCTTTCAAACTCAAGCTGCAGCAACCCTTCTCTGACCTGCCTTGCAGATTTGGGACTTGCCAGCCTTCACTATCACATGAGCCAAATCCTTAAAATAAATCTCTCTTTATATATAAATTGTATTGGTTCTGTTTCTATGGAGAACTATGACTAATATACTTAGTAATACTTAGCTTAGACTTATTAATACCATTTCTATGGAAATAATCATAAATAATAGTACATATTATTATATAGAAAAAAATAAAAATCAATATCCAAAACTTTATAAGTATATAGGTATATGATGCCATGTATACCCATAGAGGAAATGATACAGTGTGAAATCACGGAAAGCCATGTGTTGAATAGTATTTGTTGATATGGGGAAATGCTCATATGTGACATTTTATCCCTATCCTTACATGTATGTATGTACCTATCCATCTATGTCTGTGCTGTCCAATATAGCAGCCACTAACTACATGTGCCTGTTGAGCACTTGAAATGTGGCTGGTCTGAATGAGGAACTGAATTTTAAATTTTATTTTAATTAAATTTAAAATAATACTTCTGGTCAAGATGGCAAAGTAGTTAAATGCTGTGCTTGCCTCTTCCCATGACCACATCGAAATTACAATTAAATTATAGCACAATCATCATTGAGATCTACCTGATGACTAGCTGAACAGAAGTCCTATAACTAAAGCTATAAAAGAGCTACTATGAGACTGGTAGGAGGGGCAGAGACAAACAGGCAGGTCCCGCACTGATTATATATGCCTGTTAAGAATTAGGAGGAATATCTAGGCTGCAGAGGTGCCCCCTGAGGAGCAAAGGGTCCCAGTCCCCATCAGGCTTCCCAGCCTGGGACACCAGTGTCAGAAAGAGCAGTTCCCATAACACGTGGCTGTGAAAACCAGTGGGGTTGCATCTGAGTAAGAGGGAGGGCTGCTAGAGACTCAGGCACAACAATGGAAGGGCTGCACACAGATTTGGCCTCACAAATTCATCCACTCTGGGCTCCAGTACAGGGGAAGCATTTCGAAAAGCACCAGGGACATACAGGAAAGAACCTAATCCATTGCTCCTTTCTTGAGCTCCACCCCCCACCCCACCCCAGCCAATAGGCACAGCTCTCTGAGCTCTCAGTTAACCAGGCTAACACTGTGTGCCCCATTCTGGTGATTCCCTAAGGCCCTGACCCACGCTACCCAAGCCACTTCCAGTAGCTTTTCCATACAAGCCTCCTGCCTTGGATCAAGGGCAGACGTTCCTAAAATCTCCCCAAGGTCCACAAACCCCAAACAGCACAAGTGGCCGCCATTCTCAACTTGCATAGTAACTACCATCAGGAGGCCCCAACTGTGCCTGCCATAAGCTGTGGCAGTGTTGGCTTGGAACATAACTTTAATTAAATGATCACAAGTCTGGCAAATGACACACACAGACTAAAAATAGAGGGATGAAATATTTCACGCAAATAGAAATGAAAAGATAGGTGGGTTAGCCACACCTATATCAGAAAAAAATAGGCATTAAAGCAAGGCTGTGACAAGAGACAAGGGAGGGCATTTCATTCCAACAAGAGGATATAACTCATCAACATCTATGTACCCAACATAGGAGCACCTAAAGATATAAAGAAAACATTGACAGTCACAAAGGGGGACAGTGACAGCAATACAGTAATAGTAAGAGACTTTAATGTCCCATTGACATTTCATGGGTAGATCATTTGGATAGAAAATCAGCAAGAAAACAGTGACCTTAAATGACACATCAGACCAGATGGACTTAATTAATGTTTTTAGGATCCAAAAAGAGAAGAATATACTTCCCTTTTAAGTTCACATGGAACATTTTCCAAGATAAACCACATGTAAAGCCACAAAGCAAGTCTCAATAAGTTTATTTAAGAAGATTGAAGTGATAAAAATCATCTTCTCTGATCACAATGATATGAAACTAGAAGTCAATTCCAAGTTGAAATCTAAGTAACATGCTACTAAATGAATGGGTTAACAATGAGATCAAGAGATAATCAAAAGGAGACAAATGAAAATAAAAACACAATGACCCTAAATCCATGGGACAGATCCAAAGCAATTCTAAGACAAAAATTCACAGCAATGCAGGCCTACCTCAAGAAACAAGAAAAGTCTCAAACAAACAATCTTACTCGCCACCTAAAAGATTAGAAAAAGAACAAACAAAGCCCAAATTGAGCAGAAGGAAGGAAATAATAAAGACCAGCGTGAAAATAAACAAAATAGAGTAAAAAAGCGACACAAAAGATCAATAAAACCAAGAGCTGGTTCTTTGAAGAGATAAAATTAATAAATCTTTAACCAGACTCATCAAGAAAAAAGAGAGAGGGCCCAAATAAAATCAGAAGTGAAAGAGAAGTGACAACTGACACCACAGAAATACAAAGGATTATAAGAAATTGAACAAATTTGAACAAGGAAAAAGTGAATAAATTCCTAGAAACATACAATCTTCCAAGGCTGCATGAGGAGGAAACATAAAATTTGGACAAGTTGATAATTGGTAACACAATGGAATCAGTGATCAAAAACTCCAAACAAACAGAGCCCTAGACCAGATGGCTTTACAGGTGAATTTTAACAAACATTCAAAGAATTCATACCTATCCTTTTCAAAGTATTCCAAAAAAAATGAAGAGAAGGCACCCTAACTCATTTTATAAGGCCTGCATTAACCTGACATCAAAACAGATAAAGACACTACAGAAAAAGTTATGGGTCAGTATCCCTGATTAACATAAATGCAAAAGTCCTCAACAAAATATTAGCAAACTGGATCCAGCAATATGATTCAGCAATCCCACTTCTGGGTATTTATCTGAAGAAATCAAAAACAGTAATTCAAAAAAATATATACACCCCTATGTTCATTGCAGCTTTATTTACAGTAGACAAGATATGGAAGTTACCTAAGTGTCCATCAATACCAGTAGATAGAGGGATAAAGAAGATGTGGTACATACGGACAGCGGAATGTTACGCAGCCATAAAAAAGAATGAAATCTTGCCATTTGCGACAACATGTATGAACCTAGAGAGTATTATGTTAAGTGAAATAAGTCAGACAGAGAAAGACAAATACTATATGGTTTTTCTTATACAGGGAGGGGCAAAAGCCGGTATACAGTTGTGAGTAAGCAAAACACAGTTTATTCTTGCATTATTATTTATTATTGTATTATTTTCCATGTGAACAACTATAAACCTACTTTTGCCCCACCCTGTATGAGGAATCTAAAAACAAAATACAGAAATAATAAACTCATAAACACAGAGAACTGAGGGTTGCCAGATGGAAGTTTGGAGGATGGATCAAAAAGAGGAAGGGACTAAGAAGAACAAATTGCCAGTTATAAAAATAGTCATGGGGATATATAATACAATAATACAGCCTGAGAATATAGTCAATAATATTGTAAAAACTATGTATGGTGTCAGATGGGTACTAGACTTTGGGCAGGGAGAGATAGAGGAGGGGGAGATCACGCCATACGTCACATAAATGTCTAATCAATGTTGTACACCTGCAACTAAGATTGTATGTCAGCTATAATTATAAACATTAATTTTTTATTTTAAAAATGTTTTTATTAAGATTTTAGAAAGAGAGGAAGAGAGATGGAGAGAGAGCTAGAAACATCGATTGACTGCCCCCTGCCCGTCCCCTACTGGGGATGGAACCCCAAACATAGGCATGTACCCTGACCTGGAATTGAACCCGTGACCTCCAGATACATGGGTTGATGCTCAACCACTGAACCACACTGGCTGGGCTGAATATTTAAATTTAAAAAAACTTACACCCAACATAGGTATTAGAAAACCATTACATTTTTGGAACAACTTGGTATTTCAACCTACTTAAAAAATTTTTTTGGAGCAGGTGTAGGTTCACTGCATAATTAAGAGGAGAATACAGAGATTTCCCATTATCAACATGTCCCTCTATAGTGGCACATTTTTCATAATCAGTAAATCTAAATTGACACGTCATTATCACCCAAAGTCCAGAGTTTACATTTATGGCTCAATCTTGATACTGTACATTCCATAGGTTTGAACTAATGTGCAATATATATCCATCATTATGGTGTCCTCCAGAATATTTTCACTGTCCTATGACACTTCTGCGCTCTACCTATTCATGCTCCCTCATACAATCTACTTTTTTTTAACTTTAATTTTATGAAATCTAAATACAAATTATTTTT
>NW_006295559.1:5014684-5028598 GCF_000327345.1 Myotis davidii | reverse complement strand
TATTTATCATGACTTTAGAGCAGTGGTTCTCAATCTTCTGGCCCTTTAAATACAGTTCCTCATGTTGTGACCCAACCATAAAATTATTTTCATTGCTACTTCATAACTGTACTGTTGCTACTGTTGTGAATCGTAATGTAAATATCTGATATGCAGGATGGTCTTAGGCGACCCCTGTGAAAGGGTCGTTCGACCGCCAAAGGGGTCGCGACCCACAGGTTGAGAACCGCTGCTCTATGTACTAGCCCTGACTATTCATAGATGGGTATTTCCACCTCTCGTTAAAAACAGGAAGCTGAGTTTCAAAAACACTAAGTGTGTAATAAATGTCAGAACTGGGGTCCACTCATCTCTCTCTAATTTCATTGTCAGTGTTCTTGTTTAACTGAAGAGTTCTCACTAAACAAATGTTATAATAGAAATATTTCTGGGGTGGTGAACATAATGCAATACACAGATGATGTGTTATGAAATTGTACACCAGAAACCAATATAATTTTATTAACTGTCATTCATCCCAATAAATTTAATTTAAAAATTTTAAAATAATAAAAAATATTTGCTGTGTGTTGTACATTAGAAAATAAAAGGAAAGACAGATCAACATACAAACATCAAGAGAAGTAGAGAATACACAGCCATGAATAAGAATTAACACAAATTTTTTTGAGAGCAATATCTCTCAGAAAGAGTGGTGACTTTCTTAGGGGAGTGGAGAAAACTACAAACTTGGTTTTTGAAAGGGAGATAAAAGAAACAATCTGAATTTTAGAAAAGCTTAGGGTTTAAAGCAGCAAGTACAAAAGGTGTGGATGAGACAGAGGCCACAGGGGGAGCTACTGAAATCTTTTAGGCAAGTGGTTGGGGCCTAAGCTCTCTTCCTCTCTCCAGAATTGGTTGGCGACCCTCTCTTTCACAAGTTTCCAATCAGCTATTTGCTGCCCTACTCTTCATTGTTCACTTAAAACATATATAATTTTATTAACCAATGTCACCCCAATAAATTTTTAAAAAAATAAAATTAAATATAGACAGCCAAGCATCACTGGGCATCTGAGGAGAGTTTCCAGTATGAGAAAGACCCAGAGAAACACAAAATGCAACATGGAGAGAATCTCAGGGAAGCAAAACAAAAGAGAAACAGAGAATAAGAAACAGGATAAGAAATTCGGGAACATCAACCTGGGAGATTTTAACTTTCAACAAATAGAGAAGAGGGAAATTTCAAAGAAAAAACAACAACAAAAAATACCCAGAATTGAGGGACTTGACTTGCCAGATTAAAAACATCTCTGTGTGCCTATCTCAATTAATAAAAACAAAAAAAGGAAATACATTAGGAAAGATCTTTATGAATTTTAGGTACTGGGAATAAAGAAATATCCTAATAGCTTGTGGTGGGAGGAGTACTTCACATACAAAAAATACAAAAAATGGGAATTAAAGGGGCAGTAGACTCCTCAAACCAACACTGGAAGCTCTAACACCATGGAGTAGTGCTGGCATCATTGGGAAGCAAATGATGCTCAATTCTAAGGTCAACATAGAATTTTATACCCAGGTTAATCATGTACTAGTTTTCTCAGGCTGCCATAACAAAATGGCAGCTTAAAACAACAGAAGTTTATTCTTTCACAGTTACAGAGACCTGAAGTCCAAAATCAAGGTGTTGGGAGGCTGTGTTTTTTTTAAAGAGGCTCTGAGAGAGAATCTATTCCATGTTCCTTTCCTGGTCTCTGTGGTTATCAGCAATCCCAGTGTTCCTGCTTGTCGGTACCACACTCCAGTCTCTTCCTCTGTCTTCACATGTCCTTTTTTCTTCTACTTGTGTCTGTGTCTTTAAATGGCCTTTGTGTAAGGACATCAGTCATTGAAGTTAGGGCCCAGTCTAATTTAGTATGCCCTTGTCTTAACTGTATCTGCGAAAACCCTATTTCTAACTAAGGTCACATTCTGAGGTTCCAGGTAGACATGGGTTTTGGGAATACACAATTCAACCCACTACAAACCATCAAATAATTTTAAGGGCAGCATAAAGTCATTTGGGGGCCTGTAAGGACTCGAAAATTATATCTGTGATGTACTAGTTCTTAGGGAAGTTACTGGAGGATGGTTTTTCAAGTGAACTAAGAAAGAGGAAGACATGGAACCAGGTAAAAAACAATCTAACAAGGAAAGCAGAATTAAGAGTCTGCACAGAGCAGAAGAATGGGGGTTCTCTGGGAGTGAGTGTCCCAGGCAAGGGAAAGAAAAGCTAAGTATTTGCTATGTTTGACCATTTAGAAAATAAAATTGACAATTCTTTGACAGAGCTGAAATTCCAAGATAAAACAGAAGTTGAAAAAGAAAGATTTATAGGCCCTTCTTGGCTCAATACTAAGCAATCTCTCTATAGACATAAAATAGCAACCCTCTTGACTGAAAAAAAAAACCTAAGAAGGTAAGGATGGATAGTTATGCTAAATAAATTGCTACATATTTATCAGTTATTATAGGAATTCAGTAGATAGTGTCTAAAATTATTATGATATAAAAATGGAGGTATTAGCACATTCTTTAGAAATAGAGAGGTACAAACTAGAAGTAGTAAAAGTTTATATGGTAACCTCTGGGAAATGGGTCTGGGCGGGGAAAGTAAGCAAATGGTATTTGATTTTTTTAAAAGTTGGAGGAGTAATGCTTTTAGAGCAATTCAGATTGTAAAATTAGAATACAATCTGCATAAAAATCACCTAAAGGACATGTGAAAATGCAGCTTCTGTGTTTATAGCCAGATATTTTAATTCAGTAGGATTGGAGGGCCTGGGACTCAGCATTTCAACAAGGCCTGTGAAATTCTGATGGAAATGGCCCCAGGACCCCACTTTTAGAAAAAACACTTGCCTGAGAAACACAGCCACAAAATTACTGTAACATCAGCTTCAAGTGATTTCTGGTCAAAACTGAGCAAATTGGGTCCTATGTTAGTTGCATCCAATGGCATTGGGGTAAAACCACGCTGCATGTTAAAACCCTACTTAGTGGGAAATTATTCTCACTCAGATAAGTGAAGAAACAAGAGACCTGGATGCTGAGGTCAGGGGCTGTTTCCGGGCATCGAAAAGTCTTCCAACCAGGCAGGTTGCAAACACTGGCAGAAGCCCTGAGAGAGTCACTCGTGTTTAGGGGAGGCTGACTCAGCCTGCTGGGCACCGGAAGGCACTGGGGGAACGTCATCGATCCTGCCCCACCATGTACTCAGCTCACTGCCATGGAAGAGCTGTGAGTGTGAAGGTGTCTGAGGTCACATCCCAACCGGGGTCAAAGAGAAATGCTGAAGTGAGAGCTGTGGCGACATCCGCCTCTTAAAGAGCGACAGCAGCATCACGGTGAAGGCACATCCACTGTCAAAGGCTTACAGAGCCATGATCACTCCTCTCAAAAGTGCTACCCAACCTTGTTGCTTGGATTACCTTGAGAGTTAGCACCAGCCTCCCAAACAGAGTCATTAGGGATGGTCCCTAACTTTTATTGAGTAGCTGCTGCAAGCCAGACACCGTATTCTATGAGCACGTGGCACATGCCAAGTCTCACCGAACCAATTTCACAGCTGAGAAAAATGGAGCTTCCAGAAGGTAAGCCGTAAGCCCAGCATCACATAGCCGGTATGTGGCAGAACACGTCTTCCTCTTGCCATGATTCCAAATTGCATCCTGGCCCATCAGATAGCCTACAGGATACCAGATAACAGAATGAGATCACGGCATTGACGCTGTGGAGGGTGATCCGTTTATCACTGAAAATGTGTTCACTGGACAGTAAAGCTGCTGGTCTGGCAGGAGGGCTCAGTCAGGTGCCGCAGAGGGAGCTGAACACAGTCACACCGCCTAAGCGTTCCGCTGAGGGGATCCTCTGAGAGTCGCCAAATCACAGCTCTGTCACTGCTATGAATGAAACCCACAGCGGGCTGGACAGCCCAGGGACGAGGCAGAGCTTGGGGGTTACAGGAAGGAGCGACTGATTTTAAGTAAAGACCAATCCTTAAGATGAGGTCACTGGTCAACGGGTTTCAGAGAAAAGCTGCAGATACCAAAGGAAGTAGCAAATTATTTATCGCAGAATTTATAAACTGAGGATGTTCTAGGGAAAATCATACCATCTCCATTTTAATTATAATTATGATGAAGAGGCAGAAGATAATAAGAGTTAACATTATTTATCTTCCATATGCCAGGCATTGTGCTAAGTATGACTTCATTTAATGCGCTAGATACAATTTGTATCCCCAGAAAATCGAGGCCCGGAGATGCCATGATTGGCACAATTAGTTTGGGGTAGAATTAGGACTAGAATTCAAGCCTAATTCTGACTAATTTTCTCTTTGCTTTATAGCCAGTTCCTCTCCTCATGAGAAGGTACATAAAAAATACAGTCTTTGGAAGAACCAGACAAATCCAGATCTAAATCTCGCTGTACCTTGGACTGTGTGACCTTTTCTGAATCCTGGATCCCTCATTTATAAAGTGAAGACAATGATATCTTACTCTTTCTTTGGATGTCAGCATTAAGTGAAATGATGTATATATAGAATTTATTACACAGCATCTGGTACATATGAAGAACTCAACAACCCCCCACCCCCACTTTTCCTCATGCCTTAGGTATAAAAATAGTGTCTATTTGGTCTTTTCAGAATCTGTCCTTTTAGAAAGAAATCATCAAATATCATAATGATCTTCCAAATGGATCAACAATATATTTGCACACGTTTACTGACACATATAATGAAATATTTAGGTGCCACAAGAAAATAAGAATATTAAGACATAATTTTTACAAATTTAAGAAACATCAACATGGCTCCTTTTCGTGAGTTCTTAATATAATTAAGTACAGTGGGGCCTTGACTTACGAGTGTCCTGACTAACGAGTTTTTTGAGATACCAGCTGTCTCTCGGTCTCAGAACGAATTAAACTCACAAGTCAAGGCCCCACTGTAGTATTTAGCTGATACTCAGCTGCACAGTAAAATCACCTGGAGCTTTAAAAATGCCCAGCATCCAGGCTGCACCATACAAATTCAGTCAGCATCCCTGGGGACCAGGGTCAGCCATCAACAGTTTAAAAAAACAACTCCTCAGCTGCTCCCAATGAGCCATCCAAAGCGAGAACCATTGAGCTGCATTAGAGCAGGGTTTCTCAACATGTGACCTGAGGACCAGCAGCCTAGGCATGAGCTGGAAGCCAGTTAAAAGTGCACATCCTCAGGCCCCACACCAGACCTGCTGGATCAGGAAGTCTGGGGCTGGGTTCTGCCAGGAGATTCTTAAGCACACAAGTTTGAGAACCACTGTTCTAGGTATCCAGTCCTCTCCCTTATCCTCTGTCCAAACGAATCAATTATGTCCTGTTCATTTTACTTTTTTTAAAAAAAAATCCTCCCCCAAAGATATGTTCTTATTGATTTTTAGAGAAAGAGGAAGGGGAAGGGAAAGGAAGAGAAAGAGGAAGAGAGGGAGGGAGTGACAGAGAGAGAGGAGAGAAACATCAATTGGTTGCCTCTCATACATTTCCTGAAAGGGAAGTCAGGCTGCAACCTAGGGATTTTCCCTGACTGGGAATTGATCCTGCAATTCTTTGGTGAATGGGATGATGCTCCAACCAACTGAGCACCCAGCCAGGGCTCATTTTACCTTTCAGTTATATCCCTTCTATGTCCACTCGTCTCCAACACCACTACCCATTCTTGCCCGGCTCACCAATTAACCTGTTAGATTAGCTTTTCTCCCCTTCAATTCGCTCTTCCCTCAGCAGCCATAATAAAAATCCAACCACATTCCTTCTCTGGTGCCTCTAGGATAGACTCTAAACCTCCAACATGGCACACAAGGTCCTGTATGGCTGGCCCTGTACTAACCTCTCCTCCTCCTCTCTCATCACTCCTGGCCCAGCTTAGCAATACAGATTCATACCATTAACCCCCTTCCCTATGAACACAATGAGGTTTATGATTTAAACAAAAACCTAATTTAAGGACAAAGAACCAGAAAAGACAATTACATTTTGCTGGATCGCTTACCCAATTTTTGCCTGGCCAAGTCGGAGCCAATCATCTTCATTCAGATCAAAGAACCTCTTCTTGAAGAAACCTTCTCTGGGTCCCGCGTCTCAGGGAAGGAGACCTGTTCCATGTTCCCACAGTGCTCTCTGCATACCTGCCCCTTAGCACGGCTACAGTAAATTGGAGTGATCTCTTTCTGAGTCAGTCTTCCCAGCTAGGCCATGAGCTCAAGGGATATATCACCTTTTATTTATCTTTATCTCCCCTCTCTCCGGCATAATGCATGCTACACGGTAGATGCTCCATATGCAGCGCCAGTTGAACTGAAAACCTGCAAAATGCGTCTACTCACTCGCAGAGCTTCAAGCAAGTGAATCATAGGCCAGCCCTTCTCAAACCTTGATGCACACACGAATCACCTGGAAATGTTAAAATGTAGGTTCTGATCCAATTGACTTGGAGGAAAGCCCAGATATTCTGCATTTCTAACAGGCCCCCAGGTGATGCTAATGCTGTAGTTCATGGGCCATCAGTCAGCTACACTTCGAGTAGAGAGGCCCTCCAAAGCCACGAAACATGGGGCACTTGTAGATCAATTTTATTATACAAGAAAAAAACGTATTTGTACTTTGCAGAAGTGCCAGCAACTGAGAGGATAAGAGATGATTTATGCCGCTTACTAGAGTAGTCTCATAAAGTCCATCATCTTGGAGTCTAACATATTCTCTTGTAAGAGATTTGCAAACGCAACATCTGTGTAGAGGACAATGAGCTGTCATAAGACTTCTCAATACAGAGCCCAATGTCAGTGTGGGGAGAAGACAGGGAGGCGAACAGGATAGCAGCCAGGCTCAGCAAGAGAGGCTTACTCATTCTTCCCTTCTTTCACAAAGAAAAGTAGTTACTGAGCACGTTCCTGGCCTCCTATCGGTGAGAGGCACTAGGGTTGTCATGGTGGACAATGAGAGGCTAAAGAAATTTAGTCAAAATAACATTCCAGAGTTCTGGGTCAGAGATAAAAGGAGGTTCCAACTCAGGGAGTCCAGGAGGGGCTATGCAAATTTTCAACAATGAATATTCAAATGCTCAATCTCCTCTGCTTACACTGAGATTAAAGATTTAGGAACCAGATGTAAAATGACAGATGAAGTTTTCCAGAGATATCCCAGGATCCTTAGTCATCTGTAATTCTGCCCAGCTCTTCTGCAGTGCATTCATTGTCCAAGTCTGCTTGAGACCACCGTCTATGGATCATTTCTGCACCGAACCTTGGGAAAAATGTGTGCTTCATGCCTGTGCCATGGCTCCCTTTTGAGGACATGCAGTTTTGCTTACAGATCATGCCACATTCAATAGACTGGCTATTGTAGAATGGTTCAAGATTATTTTTAAGTGCTGGGTTGTTGTTTTTTTTTAAGCTTTAACAAATGGTGTTCAGCAACGCACCATGCTTGCCGTGGCCTCAGCTTCCGCTAATCCCTAGATTTCCATTCCAGTCACTCTGGCTGTATAAGCCCTGCTCACACACTCCCAACATCCCCACTTCACCTCAGTGCACAAATACACACACAGGCCTTGCTAGGTTTTGTTTCCTTGTCACTTCCCATGCCAGTGCCTCTCCACCAAACCAAACCACATTTATCTTTCCAGGTGAGTTTGTTCGAGTCTTCACTGGAACACACAACACTTCAGTGAATGTGTTTGCCTCTGGTTCCTTGTGTACATCTGTGAGAGCTTCTATAGGCATGTAGATCCCAGTGGAATTGGTGAGTTGCAGGGTATGTACCTCATCAACCTAACTAGACATTGCTCACATGTTGTTCAAAGTGGAAGAGTTTACACCATCAGCAGGGTGTGAGTTCTTCTGGCGTCACATTCTTGACAACCCATGATACTTTCAGATTTAGAGTTCTGATGTATTTCTCATGGGCGTGAGCACACACACACACCCCACAGAACTTTATTAAATGAGTAGCCTTTGCTTTAGAACTTACCAGAGAGCAATAAATGATTACTTTAAAACTTTTGACAGCCAATAAATAATTAATTAGATTATTTTTCAATTATTCTAACAACAAGAGTAATGTTAGAGAAAATTACATGGAAAAAGTTCAAAATTGCTTAGAGTATTACCCCACTAACATAGTCGCCTTTTAAATATGCAATATATATTCATTAGCTTGGTAATTACTTGTTGCCTTAACCAAATTAAGTGATTTTTTTTAAAAAGGAATTCACTGTTGGCTTATTTTACATTTATGTATTATTTTCCAAATGTGTTTAATCCTGTTCCAATGTGTCTGTCCGAGTAAGACTACAGTTAAATAAAAGCTTCCGGGTCAGCGTTGCTTTTGTTTTATTTTATTTTTTGCTTTTATTTTAGAACTTGTCTCTTGCTACATTGTAATTCCCAAGAACAGCTCTGGTCTTAGAGCGTACTCTTGCTTTTCCAATGTTTTGTTTTGTTGCTGCAAAAATCAAGTACACACAAAGCAGGCTAAACATAAAACAAATGATCAGAACACAAAACAGCAGTTCCGCAAATTAGCTCATCACTCTTTTTGCTTCCTCACAAATTCCATTATTTTGCAAATGCCCGGGTAAAGAGCAAGCCTTGACTATGGTGGGTGGATTTCACAGGGCAAGCAGTAAGAGATGCAACATTAGGGTCATGGCAGAATTGAAGACACGGGCATGAGTTTCCAGTTCTGTGCATAAATAGGAGACATTCCCAGGAAGTTCTAATTCTAACTGCTTTTCACTCAAGAGTCTAATTGGAGATATAGGTGTGATGAAAATTATGACAAAAACCTTTAGGCAGATATATCATCGGAATTGATGCCTGAACTCTACGGCGTTGGCAAAGAAAAGATTCTGTTGACTCCTCAAGGTCAGTTGTCTCAGTTCTCAGGAGAAATTAAATCATTCGCAGGAGAAATTAAATCATTCGCGGGAGAAATTAAATCATCCCCCGTTTCTCAGTTCCACTTGCTGATGTCTTCACTCAGAAGAGTCTTTCCCGCAGATTTGAACAGAACAAATTCAGTATATTATTAGCCAGTTGTAAAAACTGAAAAATTCCTGCAACTTACCCCTCCACCTTTAATAGAAAATTTATGTATACTTTCTGGTTAGAGTCCCAGGGAGTTACACATGCCAATGAAGCTAACTTCTTTTCTGCTGTGATCATCGTGTGTCCTCACCATCTGCAAAACATAAAAATATGATTGCTCTTAGATTTGTTTAAAATGTTATCTCTAGAGACTATTGCTTTATACACCACATATAAAATAAACACACATGGTTTTTGCCATTTTCAGTAGTAAAATTAAAGCTCAATTCAGGGCTTTTATTGTAATAATAGATGCAAATGAGGGTTATATAAATACAACTATTATAGATATACTTCTTCCTGGGAAAACACTGGTATATTCATGATCTGAAATTCCATGCTTAGCACATTCAGTGGCTGGAATCATTGAATCAAAGCTAGAAGGCATGTGTAGTAGACAATGTCAGGGCTCTGCCCAGAATCCCTCTGATTTTTTTGTAACATTAATTTCTTGACAACATTCCTTCTCTTCTTATTCCTCTTCCCTCCTTGACCATCCCCTCCACCCTCACCCCCATGTGAGCTTTTGCTTCAGGCATCAACACCTATTACTCTTGGCAGGGCTGCCCTGCAGCCACTGGAGCAGCTTTAACCACCTGCTGCATGAGTACCTGGGAGTGTTCATCTCTCCCTTGGGCAGCCCTTGACCAATCAAAGACCTATAAGTGAAAAAAACCCAACTTCCTTGCCTTGGGGCAGAATGGTTCTTCAGTGAGACTCAATGCCCTAGTGCTGAGCAGAGCGACCGAGGGCTGTCCTCTATGGCACTTTGCCCCAGATAATACCCTGTTTGGCTCCCGTTTCTCCCCTGTCCTGCTTCCTCCATTCCTTTCCTGGTTTCCCATGAGAGTCTCCTCAATAGGTCACAGGCACATGAATCCTCACCTCAGGGTCAGCGCCAGGGAACCTGGCCCATGACAGCATCTTAGAGATGCTCCCATCTGCAGTCTTAAACATTCTTCCTTATGTACCCACCTCAAAGGGAAAAAATCATGTACTCTTAACTTCCATATTTTAAAATTAACATCTAAATATCTTTTCATTATGAGTTAAAGTACTTGAAAGGGGTGCACTTTGAATACCTTCCTCAGTTCTCTCACCCTTTCAGTCACTAGTCATTGATCTCCCTCAATCCAGTCCCTGGTTGTCCATCATAATTCTCCTTTAGAATATATATGTCTGTTGGCAACACATTCTCTTAATTTTCTTTTATCTGAGAATGTCTTCACTTGCCTTCATTCCAAAGGACTATTATCACTGGATATAAAAGTCTGTGTTCCTAGGTCATTCCTTTCAACACTAAAGAAAAAAATATGTTGTTTCACTGACTTCTAGTCTTGATGATTTTAAATGATAAATATACAGTCATTTGAATAGTTGTTCCCTTCTTTTGATATATGTAGTTTTTCTCTAGACACTTCAATAGTTTTCTTTACCTTTTGCTTTTAGCAATCTATCATGTGTCTGAGAGGAGTTTTCAAATCTGTAAAGTTATATATTTTACCACTTCGGTAAGTGTTTGGCCATTATTTCCTCAAATATATATATTTTTCCTGAACAAATCTAACTTTCTACTTTCCTACTGGAATGTCAATGAAACACGTTAGACCTTTTGATGTTGTTCCACAAGTTTCTGAGGCTCTGTTCACTTTTTTAAAAAATCTCTTCTCTTTGGATTATGTAAGTAGTCTATCTTTAACTTCATGACTCTTTTTCTATCATTTTTACGCTGCTATTGAACCCATCAGTGAACTTTTAAATTGCAGATATTGTACATATATTCTTTTAATTCTAAAATTTCCTTTTGGTTCTTCATTGTTATCTCTATTTCTCTGCTGATGATGTCTATCTTTCTCTTCAAGTTGCTTGTTTTCTCTCATGGAGGATAGTTCAGTAGCTGCATGAATGTCTTTTTGATAATTGCAACATCTGAGTCAGCTCCGAGTTGCATCTGTTGATTGTCTTTTCTGTTGAAAATAGTTCACATTTCCTGGTTCACTGTATGTCGCATAATTTTGGATTCTATTCTGAACATTTTGAATATTGTGTTGTATAGACTCCAAGTCCTATTATAATTCTCTGTAGAATTAAAAACAAAATTTTTTTTTTTTTGCGGCAGGCAGTCAACCAGGTAGGTTCAGAATGCAGGTGCTGTGTCACTTCTGTGGGCAGTGGTTTCAATCTCAGTTTACTGTCCAAAGCCTTCGCTATCCTCTTTTGGGTCTTCCCCAACCCTGGGGAGAGCCTGGGACGTGTGCAGTTCCCATAATTATAATTAGAGGATCCTCTTCTCAAGTTCTCTTCTCTCTGAGGTTACCCCTACCTGCTGACCAATAGGACCTCTCTTCCTGGTTCCTCTGGCCAGAAAGACAGGGTTTCTCTTTCATTTTAGCTGTCTGGCCTTTCACTCAGCTCCAAACTGTGTCCACCTTCAAAGCAAAACCATGAGAGGAAAGAGGGAAAATATGGGAATTTCTTCCACCATCTTTGACAAACAGGGGCCCCTATTCCTAGTTCTTCTGCCTAGAGAAATGGGGTCACTACTGAGTTTTGCTGGGGCCCATCCTTAGCACAAAGCCCCAGAAGAAAAGAGAAAAGAAGGCAGGAAATTCATGCCCCTTCACAATGTATCTGCTTTTGCTCACTTTGCAGAGTTCCCAGGCAGTTGCTTTTGTGTTTTGTTCAGAGTTTTCAGGAATAGTTAATCCGTGGGAGAAATAGGCAGCGTGGGCTTGCTCTATTTTAAGACTAAAGTGGGTTTAGTCCATCTCGACTGGAGCCAGGTATTTCATCACATTTACATTTGATTTTCCTTTCCTTACATCTTCTCTTCTCTCCCATTTCGGTCTATATTTTTCATATTTCTTCTCTCCTCATCTCTATTTTTCATCATTTTACTGATTTTTTCTATATCTACAGTTATACCCACATCTGATATGCTATATATGTATAAAGTATATACATATAATATATATAATGTTTTATATACATATTGCATACATACACAGTATTTTATTACATAACTATACCAAAATTTATTTATCATATCTGCTGTTGGGTGTTTTTGTTGCCACTTTGGGGCTACTACACATAGTGCTGTTATGAACATTCTAGTACATACATTTTGGTGAGTATATATTTTTAGGTTGGGTATACACATTGGAGTATAATTGCAGGGTCACAGGATATGCATATTTTCAGCTTTAGTAGATACACAGGAATCATTATTTTAAGAAAACTCCCCACCTCATTTTGGTACAGAGCAAAGCTTGAGAGTAAATGCCCTGGAGCCTATGACAGCTGCCTGTTCTCCATCCCCTATTTCTCTTTAGCTGTAGGTCCATCACCGTCTCCCCACTCAGCCTAAGAAGCTGCCCTCAGCCACCACAGAGGCCTCAGAAGCACAGTAGCTTGTTCTCTGCAGATGCCACTCAGCTAGGAGCCTGCATCTCAGACCAGGGAAGCCCTGGTTGCTAAGGTAGAAGGCAGACCCTGAGGCTAGTGGCACAGTTCCTCTCCACCTCCATCATGCACAAGGGTACATGATTCTCCTGCTTACTCAGGACCTGCGGACCTTGA
This sequence comes from Myotis davidii, assembly GCF_000327345.1. NCBI lineage: Eukaryota > Metazoa > Chordata > Mammalia > Chiroptera > Vespertilionidae > Myotis > Myotis davidii. The sequence continues at coordinate 5,015,867 of NW_006295559.1, read as the reverse complement.
TCTTGCTCCTCTTATGTCTCCTTTCTACCCCCTGACCGCCCCCTTCCCAAGCATTTATACCTATTTTAGTTCTGGTTTTGTCAACACCACCGATTCCCTTTTTGCCTTTCTGGAGTTTTATCTCCCTGGTCCCTTACTTTGGGGACCCCTTATAGCCCTAGAGCATAAGCCCCTCCATCCTGTCATCTCCACCTGTCAATGAGTTCTCATTGCTCATCTTCCACCAGGAAAAAAAAAACAAAGAAGATACTCCAGGGTCTTCAAGTCTATTGTATTCAAGGTTACCTGTTTTATCTCGTTGTTTATCATTTGCCGGGGTTGTAATTTCTTCTGAATGTGCGTCTTCCTTGTCTTTCATCATCAGTTCCCCAGCTGAAAAGAGCGAGTATAACTTCTGGATCAGATCAGTAGTGATCCCAGAACCATTCTCATCACTGCTCCCTGATACAAAGACATGATGCCCCTGGGAACCAAATTCATCGTCCGGCTCACTGTTCTCTGCCTTTATTTCATACACCTCAGGAATAAAGCTGAAGTGACAGAGAAAAGAGAGGAAAAATACATTAGCCAAGTCCCTTGCAGGATTAAATGTCAATACAGCCAGATAAGTACAACAGAAATCAATGTTATGCATGCGATTGGAATGGTCCAAATGCAGTTGGTGGAAGGAATTTGACTGAAGGGTGATTTTTTAATATTCCGACGGGAAATTAGACATTTGCATCAGTGGTGGAGGACTCCAGACCAATATTATTTTCATCACTGAATTTTTATTGAGTACTTAAGGATTGTACTTTACAAAATAGAACTTAAAAGACTATTTCTGCCAATCTTCATATGGGCTCGGTTTACTAAACGGCAAATGTTTTTCTTTTTCATGTTTTTCTGCTGCTCTAAGATGGTTACGTCTAACCTTTGATATTATACGTTTTCTGCAGTACCCAATAGTAGAGGGGGGTTGTAGAGTTACTAATAAGGTATTGTAAGGTCCTTTTTTTCTGTAAAAACAAAAGAAACATGGTTCTTGCTAATGTGGGTCCCATTTGATCTTTTAGTAATGCCTTATCTGTGCTGTCATCACAAACTGGGGCTATGTCTCTCTCTCTCTCTCTTTCTCTCTCTCTCTCTCTCACACACACACACACACACACACACACACACACACACACACGCATACACATAT
>NW_006295559.1:5001435-5014039 GCF_000327345.1 Myotis davidii | reverse complement strand
TGATAAGAAAAGACACTTTTGATTTTATCATATTAAGGAATAATACATTTTCAGTGTTCTAAAGTCAATTCTTGAGAGAAAATATCGACTTGAGGATGAGTTTTAGAGTCAGACTAACCTGAATTTTTATTTCAGCTATACCATTTATTAGCTGTGTGACGTTGGATATGATACTTAAGCTTTCTAAACTTCAGTTTCTGAATCTAAAACATCTATTAATAGTGAACCTACTGGGAATGCTGCGAGGTTGGTAATGTGTTTAAAGTCCCTGGCAAAGTGTCCGACAGAGAGTGCGCTCACGCAGTAGAGGGATATTATCACCTTACAATTGTAGTGACAGTGTTAATCATCATTATTTGTTATAGCTAGTGGAGGAAAGTAAGGTGCAAGGAATTTAAAAAATAAGCTATAGTTCCATTGTGTATATGTACCACAATTTTTTTTTATCCACTTGTCTGTTTGTTGGCCATAAAAAAGAATAAAATCTCAACCATTTGGGATCACATGGATGGACCTAGAGTGTATCATGCTAAATGAAATAAGTCAGATAGAGAAAGACAGTTACCATATGATTTCACTTATATGTGGAATCGGGAAAAAAAAATAAACTAACAAACAGAATAGAAACAGACTCATAGATAGAGAGAACAGATTAGTAACTGTCAGAGGGCCAGGGGTTCGGGGGCTGGGTGAAAAAGTGAAGGAGATTAAAAAAAAACAAAGAAGATGAAATAAGCCAGTCAGAGAAAGACAAATACTATTTGATTTCACTTATGTGTGGAAACTAATGGGAAAAAAATAAACTAACAAACAGAATAGAAACAGACTCATAGATAGAGAGAACTGTAGTAACTGTCAGAGGGCCAGAGGTTCGGGGGCTGGGTGAAAAAGGGAAGGAGATTAAACAAAAAAACAAAGAAGACAATCTCATAAACAGACAACAATATGGTAATTACCAGAGGAAAAGAGGGGTTGGGAGAGACTTAGGAAAGAGGGTAAAATGGTAAAGGAAAAAGACTTGACTTAGATAGTGACCACACAATACAATATACAGATGATGTATTATAGAATTACACACCTAAAACCTATATAATTTTATTAACCAATGTCAACCCAATGAATTCAATTAAAAATAAATAAAATGTAAAAAAAAAGAAGCAATAGAAGAGAAGTTTTGATAACTTACGTCTGATTGAATAGACAAATGGCTTGACAAACTTGATGATATAGTGCAAATCTGGTTTGTGGGTTCGGCCAAGCTGGACTAAGTGATGATCCAGTGGGTAGCTGGCTAATTCTTCTAATTCCTTGTCATTGTATATTGGACCAAATGAAAACACAAATATGGTGTAGCCCTGACACTTGGCTCTCAGAGATACATTTCTTAAGACTTCCTTATCTAAGGGGTTGGTTTCTCCAGCAGATATAACGAAGATAACTTTGTTTTTCCTCGGGTAGGGGGTTCCCTCAAAGACATTGTCAATTGTCCACTGCAGGGCGTGACCAATAAAAACATTTCCATTGAGCTGTTGAAGAGAGTCTTGGAGATGTCGTTTCATTTGGTATATACTACTGTAAGTAACCAGATCAAATTCCAGGTAGACAGGGCATTCTTCAGTGTTGGGCATATAGCCTGGCGGAGAGTAGCTCAGGACTGCCACTCTGTCCCCTAAGGTGGAAGTCAGTGGGTCTGGGGCAATGTGAAAGTAATCAAGCACTGAGGTTATGAAGGCTTTCACTTCCTCAAACTCATCATTTCCGACTCTGTGGGAAGCATCGATGAGGAAAGCAACATCCATGTAATATTCTTCAAGAGAGGCATCTCCAGGTTTACCATTAAAACTGGGTTCTTCTTTTCTGCCATGGTTCAAATGTCCTGCAACAGAATAAATGAGGTCACTCTTTTTAGTCTAAGGATAAATTCAGAACTAGCCAAGGAAGATCAATGCCCAGGATGGAGTGTTGCCATGCTTCACTCCCACACCCACGACAGACACCACTAATCAAGTACAGTACTTGTTACAAGGTTCATGTTCCAATTATGTCTTCACACAGTGCATGCAGGGCCATTACCATTCAAAAGGTATTGTCACATGAAAAAAAATGTATTTGCTACCCTATCCCAGATCTTTATCAAAGGATTAATTGATCCTCCAGCTATTTTCATATGTAAGATAAGAAATATGCAGGTATATTTAGTGCCTTCCTGTATAAGACCTTACAGGGGATCGAATCCACAACCTGGGTATATGCCCTGACCAGGAATCAAACCTGCCACCTTTTGGTGAACTGAATGATGTTCCAACCATTGAGCCATACTAGCCAGGGTGATGCTCTTTTCTGCGCCTCCCTTGACCTTTCCTGAAGGATCTCTGCTGAGCTGTCCTGACGGATTTCCTCCGACATGCCCTCCTCTGGAACACAGGGGCAGGCCTGAGAAGCCCCGTGTGTGACCAGGCCGTGGGCACAGAGGCAGGTGGTGGTGGTCTGAGCTCAGCCCCTGAAAATATATATATATATATATAGATCCATATATATATATCCATATATATATATATCCATATATATATATCCATATATATATCTTTGTTCTCCTTGAGTTTTATTTTGGAGAATTTCCATTGCTACATCTTCAAGTTCACTAATTTTTTCTTTTATCAAATCTAATTTGCCATTAATCCCAGGAGCATATTGTTTCCTCTCTGATATTGCAGTTTTCATCTCTAAAAATTCTACTCATTTCTATCTTCCATGTCTCTACTTAACTTTTTAACATCGGGATGTAGTTGTAGTAACTGTTTTTAATATCTTTGTCTGCTAATTCTAATGTTTGTGTCCATTCTGGTTTGGTTTTGAATTATTATGCTCTTGAACATGGGTCATGTCTTCCTGCTTCTTTTCATGCCAAACATTGTGAAATTATAGCTTTTGGATGTGGAATACTTTTATATTCCTATAAATATTCATGTGCTTTGTTTTGAGAGGGAGTCAAGTTACTTGGAAACAATTTGGTCCTTTGGGTCTTTCTGTTATGATTTGTTAGGCGAGTCTGGGGTGGTACTTAATTGAAAGATTAATTATTCTCTGTATTGAAGCAAGACCTTCCTAAGTTTTCTCTGAATCTATGAATCATAAGTTTTCCAGTTTCACTGGTGGGGAAAGGCATGATTTCTGGCCCCATGTAAGCAACTGGCACTATTCCCTAATCCCCCAGCCTCAGGTCAACTCCTCACATGTATATGCTATCAGTACTCTGCTGAATAATTGAGGGGGACCCTCTGCAGAGCTCTGGAGTTCTCACCTCTCTGATATTTTGTCCTGTGGATTCTTACCACCTTGGTCTCCCTAGACTTTCAGTTCTGTCTCCTTAACTCAAGATCTACATCGGGCACCACCTGAATTCTGCCTTCCTGTGCCAGGCCTGGGAACTCTCTCATGGCAATAACCTAGAGCAGTGGTCGGCAAACGCATTAGTCAACAGAGCCAAATATCAACAGTACTTCTTCAAAATAGACTCGCCCAGGCCAAAAACCAACTTCTGCGCATGGGCCACAGGTTTCAATCGCAGTGTACATGCACACCTGCATGTGGTATTTTGCGGAAGAGCCACACTCAAGGAGCCAAAGAGCCACATGTGGCTCGCAAGCCGCAGTTTGCTGACCAGGCACCTAGAGCAACAGAGGGCTCACCTCATTTGTTTCCCATCTCTCAGGGATCCCTGTCTTTCATTTCGTGATGTCCAGTATCTTGAAAACTGCTCTTTCATGTGTGTGTTTTTTCTTTTGGTAATTTCTTTCAGTTGGGAGGTAAATCTAGTTCCTGTTAATCCATCTTGGGCATTTCTAATGGATGATAACTGACCATCTCGTTTGAGATGTTTCTATGTTCTCTTCCTTCTCACAAAGGGCTAAGAACTGGCCATTTACGTACCAGATTTTTCTTTTATCAATACATGTGTAGTAATTGAACAGGATTTTGCGTTTCACAAGTATGATCGAAATGTATGGGCCTCTCAGTCCCCATCAGGAACCTAGTTTCGAACTCTTTGAATTTTTGATCAAGATGTAGGTCCCTTATGGTTAAATGACTAAACATAAAACTGGGAGTGCAGAAAAAGCATCTATTTTATGTTCTTATTTGCTGTGAATTTTAGATAATATACTTTAGCCCTAAAATGTTATCACGAAAAACATTTCTAGAGTTCTTGGCTGCAGTGTATTGGGAACTATGAAGATTAGTTAAACGGACCTTTCTGTCATTTTGTTGTATATGATTCTGGCGTTGACTGTTCACTAACTGCTCTGCAAATGGATCTCTGTTTTCCAACTACAGCGTTTCAGCTTTTTTTAAAAGGCCGATCAACACACTTCATAAAAACACAAGAAAAAGCATTTCATAAATGTTCTGGTAGAATTGGAAGGGCTGACTTACCAGGTTAGTGAAAAACTTTTTCACACACGCCCATACCAGAAATATTACTATGTGTGCCCCCCCGCCCCCACCCCAACACTCTCTTTATATGTGAGGAAAATCTCAATCCTTTTCCAAAGTACCCAGCAGAACTAGTCTCTAATGAGGTGTATTTCACCTATAAAATTATTTATAGGATTAGCGTGAGAATCAAAGGAGCTAAATGTAGATGATTATTTCTTGAAAACTCTAAAATTTAGTCAAATGTAAGGTGTGATTATTTTACTTTGAGTCTAAATTCATCTCATTTAGGGAGACTGGACCTTCAAAAATACATTCCTTCAAGGAAACCTGGCAGAAGTAAGAATAAAATATACCCATAGCTCATAACAATTCTGTGTATTTGCTGGAAATGTCACCAAGCCAAATTCCCGTCTTCAGGCCTGAATAATTTCCTCAGAATGGCAGAGGAGAAAGGGCTGGCTCACTTTATTATTGACAAGGCTTGGAAGGAATGAGGAATACAGCTGAATTTCCAGGGAAGTGGCCCCAGAGATTACTCTAAGTGTGGCCAAGATTTAAGCCACAATGCCAGGTGCACTGCAGAAACTTTAGGGAGAAGTGGGGGTGGAAAGGGAATTTAGGGAGAAGGGAGACTCTATAGGACATAAGCCATTTGGATTGGGATTAAGTGTGCTGTTAATTTGCTATGCTGCCTTTCCTGGCATTGGTGGGAAATCTCGAGATATGCATGAGGTATCCAGCTATCTGCCTTGGAATTTGTCCATGGGTCAAAAGTAGCCATGTGGTCTCCATAGGTAAGTATATATACAACTGAGGCTGTGTTGTATGTTTCTGTCCATATGAACTGTAGTAGATATTTTTCAAGTTAACCTTTTTTATAAGACTTCTCATGAGGTTGACAATGCTTTCTTTTTTTACTTTTACACTTTCTGAGTATTTAATTGAGCATTCGGTTCAATTCAGATCTTATGCTCAGCTCTATGCATGTCTCCTCTCTTTTAATCTTCCATGCAGCACTATCAAGAAGGGATCATCATTCTTCCCATTTTACAGATGAACAAGCTGAGGCTTGGAGAGGGTAAGTGACTTGGCCAAGAAATTACAGCCTGTAAGTGGCAGGGGCAGAAATTGAACCCCACTCTGTGTAACACCTTCAGAAGAACTGGAGAAATGGTCATCAGATATGAGGAGAACAGACACATTAAGGGAAACATTAACCATCTGATCAAAGGCCCTGGTTTGAAGAAGGAGTATCTCAGTCAGTTGCTGTTACTTCTGGTTAAAACCACTAGAGAAAGTTTTCTTACAGAAGTAGGCAATTTTTATGAATTAAATAAAATTTGTAATTATTTTTCTTCTCTAGACATTGTAGAGCAGTGGTTAGTAGAAGAATCTTTGGAGTTTGAGCCTTGTCTACCATTTGTTAGCTCTGTTCCTCTGCTTAAAAAAAAAGTAATAGACTACAATCTTATAATGTTTTTGAGAGAATTAAAGCTTGCACAGTGCCTAGCATATCCTATAATAAGTACTCCAGATACATACTCTATAGAGAGAAACAAATAGGAAAGCATCAGACAACTGAAAATCCTACCCGTGATACTATATTTTGCAAATCAAAATTTTCATTAAAAATATATAAAGTCGACTGGGATTAGTGGAACACAACTTACAAACATGCATATAAGTGTACACACGCTCTCAGAAACGAGAAAACTCATTAGGTTGTGTTTACTCATGCTTAACTGCATAGATGTTGACACACCTCTCCACTTCACATCCCATCTCAGGCCTGTCTTCCCTCCTGTCAGGTGAGGTCACGGGTCAAGCTCTCAGGTGGGGCAGCAAGGTAGGCAGTCACAGGCTGTGTACCTGACTTCATGTCATTGGTTTTATGCCAAAGGGACATAGAGACACATGTAAGATTCTCTTCTTTTATTATATAAGGTCCTCTTTCCCCATCGTCTGAACAAGCAGGAGTAATTCTTAAAATAGATTTCATCCTTTCCCCCAAAGACTTCAAATAAATGTCTTTCCTAGCCTAGACTTTTCCAGGTGGACTTAAGTCTGCAAGACTTACCCTCACCATCTATTTCGCACTCTGAAACAACAGTTTGCAGAAGGTACCGGTGTACCCAGAAAAAGTGATGCATGCCCGGAGTTATTTACTAGTATACCCAACACCGGATCTGGCACTTTGGTTTTTATGGCATTATTCCGTGCTCTGGCCTCTGAATGAGTTTGTAAGCAGATTTTTTAAAACGAAATAAAATTTTAAAAAATTGTACCACCTCTTTAGCCAGTTTTTCTCAATGGTTAGAGTGTTGGCCCACAGACTGAAGGGTCCTGGGCACCTACCTCAGTTACAGCTTTAATTTTCACCTCAGGTCAGGGCACGAGTGAGAGGCAACCAATTGATGCGTCTCTCTCATCTCTCTCTCCCAATTGATGTGTTTCCCTCGCATTGATATTTCTGTCTTTCCCTCTCTTCCACTCTCTCTAAAAATCAATGGAAAAATATCCTTGGGTGAAGATTAACAACAACAACAAAAGAATGCAATCTTGCCATGTGCAACAACATGGATAGATCTTGCGGGCATTCTGCTAAGTGAAATAAGTCAGACAGAGAATAAATACTGTATGATCTTCCTTCTTTGTGGAATCTGAAATTAAGCAAAATGAAACAACAAGCTCATAGATAGAGAGAACAATGTGGTAGTTGCCAGAGGTGGGGGGAATGTTACAGGTTTAATTCCCTAGGTAAATGGGTAAAGAGGGTTATAGGTTAATAAATAGATGATAGATAGATAGATAGATAGATAGACAGATAGATAGATAGATATGGCACATTACTGAGCAGCAGCAACAACAAACAAAAAAGAATCTAATCTAAACAATAAGATAATAAAATGTAGCTATGAGTTTTGATTTAATCATAAAACTCATAATCCACACTTATAATGTTTTCAGAATTTTATGTCAAATATGAAGCCAATATTATCTGAGCAGCATGCCAGGAGTATTGGGGGTTGAAGGGAACGAAATGACGGCCCAGCAGTGTTTGGGGGCGAGAGAAGTGTGCAATAATGCATTTTTAGAGTCTAAATTGAACTGTATCTTTGTGACAGTTTTTTAGGACATTCCAAGGCTTTCATGGTTTCCCCAAGTATGGAGTCTGGCAATAAAAAAATAATCTGGCATTTATCTTGCCACAGGAATTCAGGCAGCTGCAGAAGCCCAGATAAATCTAGTTTTCATGATTCCTATGATTTTAATAGCCATTTGCTGAATGAAAACTTTATTTGCTATTAAAGTAGAATTGTATCATATAATATGTAACAATTCTGGAATGGCCATGTGACTCCAATTGTTACAAATAAATTGGGGTTATGAATTCTCACTATATTAAGGGCTCAATAATTTCAGAGGCTCAAGGTCAAACGGGGCAAAGGTAGTGATTTCTAGGCACCCTTCTAGAGCTAATCACCTGCTGTTTAAAGTAAGGTAGGTAAATATAAGACAGATGACAAAATGTTACTTTCATGAAAAACTTTAAGCTATATGCCTATCAACATCTTATTTTTAAATTAAAAAGCAAAGAAGTGTTCCTGAAGTGGAACCATGGAGCAAAAATCCTAAGACCCACAAAACACACACACACACACACACACACACACACACACACACACAGCCATAATATAATAAATTCCCATGCAAAAGTAAATGCAACGACCTCAGTCCATAGTTTAAAATGAAGAGGAAACTCAGTTTATTCCCCGAAAGAGCCTCAAGATGGTTGAGCTTTCCTAAAGAGTTCATGAAACATGTCATTAAAATTTGGACGTGTCCATGATTCTATTGCCGACCTCCTAGTTTAGAAATGTTTACTGAGGCTATGAAAGCAGGGCATTCAGCTGATGTTCCTTGGGTGACTTAGGAGAGAATTCGTTGCATTTCATTCCAGTGCAGATTTCAATTTAGCAGAAGTAAAGATCTACATTCAAGTTCACTATGTGCCAGCAGAATTAGAAGCAAGCTACGAGTTCAACAAGAGGTAAAGAGTTAAATTCACTCATTTATTAAAAGTAACATAAGGACACAGGAAAACCAGCATGAAGCTTGAAGCAACATGTAAAATGTATGACAGGATTATGTGAAAAGTAGGATATGCATCTGACTAAAACTATGTAAACCTATAGGCCTGTGGGAAAAAACAAAGCATATATCCACACTACAAACAGCTCAGCTTGTTAAATTGTTTGAGACTCTCTGTATTAAAATTTTATATAGTATAACAGTACCTTTATAATGTTTTTTAAATTAGCAGAATCCCGAGGGTAATAAAGAAGTGTCTAAAAGGTGTAGGAGCCCTGACCAGTTTGGCTTAGTGGCTAGAGCAGCCGTGGGCAAACTACGGCCCGCGGGCCGGATCCGGTTTGAAATGAATAAAACTAAAAAAAAAACAAAAACAGCGTACCCTTTTATGTAATGATGTTTACTTTGAATTTATATTAGTTCACACAAACACTCCATCCATGCTTTTGTTCCGGCCCTCCGGTCCAGTTTAAGAACCCATTGTGGCCCTCGAGTCAAAAAGTTTGCCCACCCCTGGGCTAGAGGGTCGGCCTGTGGACTGAAGAGTCCCAGGTTCGATTCTGGTCAAGGGCATGTACCTTGGTTGCAGGCACATCCCCAGTAGGGGGTGTGCAGGAGGCAGCTGATGGATGTTTCTCTCTCATGGATGTTTCTAACTCTCTATCCCTCTCCCTTCCTCTCTATAAAAAGTCAATAAAATGTATTTAAAAGATAAAAAAAAAATAAAAGGTGTAGGAACCACCAGCCCCTCCATTGAATCTTCTACTTCCAACATTGTGGGGTGTGAAGTTTCTTCTAAAAAAATGGGGTTTCTCTCACTATTGACAGTTTCTCTGGATAATTCTTTGTTGCAAGGGGCTGTCCTGTGCTTTGTAAAATGCTTAGAGAGATCTGTGGCCTCTAACTACTAGATGCCAGCAGTGCCTTCCAATTGTGACAACAAAAACCTTCTCCAGACATGGCAATGTGTCTCCTAGGTGAACCCCCACCCCCCAGGGAATATGCAAGAGATGATCACTAAATACCTTTCCTACTCTAATACCCTATGATTGGTTCAAAGTCAAAAGACATACCGGCTTTTTAAAAAGAGCTAATTTGTAGATCAAAATCAGATTAGAAAAAATGTAAAACAGAGCCCTGCAAATTCCCTTGAGCTCAATTCCAGCCTCACTGGAAGAAGAAAGTGTTGGTTCTAATTTCTCAATGAAATTCATTAAAATGAACACCAGTTGAAGTTATCCTAAGGCCTGGGACTGCTTAAAGCCATGAGTAAGCCCAAGGCTGAGTTTGTATTAGTATTTAACATCCATTACAAATTATCCTGTCCTTCTTTAATCCTGAAAATAGAATGAATGTATTTTAAATACTGTTAACATAGCATCTTTGATGAAAGTGCTAGGTTTGCCACTGGCTCAACAATTGCAATTTAACTAGAATTAAACCATCCAATTACCATTACATAATTCCAAAGAGCTAAGTGTATGCCATTGGTAAGTAAGTAGGAGGGGCAGAATTTTCCAAGGAATTTTTATATTGCAGATATCATGGTTAAAATGCACAGTAGTATCTCCAGCTAATCTCTATATCTTTCGATCTTAAAAAGTGTTTTATTGGATAAATGTTTGGATGTTTGGATGGATGGATGGAGGGATGGATGGATGTTTGGATGGATGGATGGATGGAGGGATGGATGGATGGATGGAGGGATGGATGGATGGAGGGATGGATGGATGGATGGAGGGATGGATGGATGGAGGGATGGATGGATGGATGGAGGGATGGATGGATGGAGGGATGGATGGATGGATGGAGGGATGGATGGATGGAGGGATGGATGGATGGATGGATGGATGGATGGATGTTTGGATGGATGGATGGATGGAGGGATGGATGTATGTTTGGATGGATGAATGGATGGATGGATGGAGGGATGAATGGATGGAGGGATGGATGGATGGATGGATGTTTGGATGGATGGAGGGATGGATGGAGGGAGGGCGGGATGGAGGGATGGAGGGATGGATGGATGGATGGATGGATGGATGTTCAGTGGCCTTGTATAAGTAAAATCATATTATAAACCAGTGCACCTGGAACCCTTTGGAAACAAAGCCTCCCTTCTATTCTGTGATACTAGGTACCCAAATGCTTTCAGCTCCATTGAGAACAGAACAAATATGGCACACCAAAGTAGCCTGTATCAGAAGCACATGTGCTGCTTGTTAAAACTCAGATTGCTGGGCCTCCTGCCCGAGTTTCTGAGTCAGTAGGTCTGGGATGAGCACTGAGAATCTGCATTTCTAGTGAGTTCCCAGGTGACGCTGATGTTGGTGGCTCAGGGCCCGCACTCTGTGAATCCTTGGGATAGTGGATTTCAAACCTGAAAAAATACAAAATTCACCTATGGCGGATTTGAAGCTTGTAGCTTTCCCCTTGCCACTCACACCTCTACATATGAAGCAGTATTTCTGAGGAAGCTTAAATATCTGTGCTGACAAAGGACTTCCATTCCAGGTAATTTTGATACTGATTGTCCTCGAGCTGCTCAGAAAAGGTGATGGCACTGAAGATGAACTTGTAAATCAAAGCAGATAAGAGACAGAGAGCAAGAGAGGCATAGGCAGAAAGATAGTGGTTGAGTTTCTTATTAAAGAGGGTGATGTAGCCGAAACCGGTTTGGCTCAGTGGATAGAGCGTCGGCCTACGGACTGAAAGGTCCCAGGTTCGATTCCGGTCAAGGGCATGTACCTGGGTTGTGGGCACATCCCCAGTAGGAGGTGTGCAGAGGGCAGCTGATCAATGTTTCTCTCCCATCGATGTTTCTCACTATCTCTCTCCCTTCCTCTCTGTAAAAAATCAATAAAATATATATATATTTTTTTTTAAAAAAGAGGGTGATGTACAACTCATTGCCAGACAACAAAACTCTAGGAACTCTATACATTTCTTAAATGGTGGTGATTCCTGACATTCCCTCAAAACTCTCAGTTCAAGGGCAGAAACAGCCATCAGCCGTAAGAATCAGATTTACACCATGGAATACTATGCAGCAGTAAAAAAGAAGGCTCTCTTACCCTTTGGGACAGCATGGAGGGACCTGGAGAGTATTGTGCTAAGCAAAATAAGCCAGTCAGAGAAAGACAAGTATCACATGATCTCACTCACATGTGGAATCTAATGAACAAAATAAACTGATGAACAAAATAATTCTGGAGACAAAAGCATGGAACAGATTATGGCACCTCAGTGGGAAGGTGGAGGTGGGTGGGTGGGAAAAGATCAATAAAAGAAACTGTATGCATATATGCATAACCCATGGACACAAACACTAAGGTGGACAAAGCCTGGGGCTGGGGTGGGGATAGGCTAGAAGGGGTCAATGGTGGATGAAAAAGGGGACATATGTAATACTTCCAACAATAAAGATTTAATTTACTAGGTGTCTCGGTTAATAATGCGGATTTTGTAATCAAAGAAAACACGATAATTTCAAGAGAAACATCAAAAGTGCTTTATTCAAAGTATTGTCCATTGCTAGCTACACATTTCCCCATCTTTCAGGTAATTTGTGGACACTGTCCCAGTAGAACTTTTCTTGTTTTGAGGCAAATAATTCAGAGAACAAATTTTCCACTTCTTCATACGTTTTTAAGTGCTGCTCAGAAAGTGTGTGTATCATTCATTGGAATAAGTGGTCATCTGAAGGAGCAAGGTCTGGTGAATACAGCGGGTGGGTTAATACTTCCCAGGCAAGATCTTTTAACGTGTCTTTAACTGGTTTTGAAGTGTGTGATGGTGCGTCATCATGGAGCAAAATTACTTTGCCGTGTCTTCTGGTCCATTCTGGTCATTTTACAATCAAAGCGTGTTTCAAATTGATTATTTTTTGTCCGTAGCGATCAGTATTAATGGTTTCACCTGGTTTTAGAAGCTCATAATACACCTTCGTGATCCCACCAAATGCAGAGCCTTGTCTTCTTTCCAAAGCGTTTTGGTCTTGCAGACGATTTTGATGGTTGACCTGAATCAAGTCATGATTTTGTGCATTTGGGATTTTCAAAATAAATCCCCTTTTCAT